>NC_133577.1:120225881-120556899 GCF_964106895.1 Numenius arquata | reverse complement strand
GAACTTTCATAGAAAAGAATTTTCAAAATACTTGAATGTCATAGAAAAGCTATAGCATGCTTCAAAGTTTGCGGAATCTATTTAACACCACACTACCAAAAAGGAAAAATCAAAACTTATTTTCCAGACTTTGAAGGTCAAAATGAGACAAAGTTCTGCTCTAATATTCCCCTGCTAAAACCGTAATGCTTGTGTGAGCAGACCTTGCAAAAGAAAGCATGAAAATATTTTATCTTCTGCTCGTCCCTCTGGTAAAAGGCCTACTGTACTATAATTAAATTTAAACATGGCAAGTTTAGTGAGTTACAATTATTAAATATTTGGACTTACAGGCTCTACATCTAGAAAGGTCTCATGCTCCTTCTCATTTGGGCTCAGGCCTTCAACATCATGCAATACAGAATCACTTGCATGAAGAAAATGAGGGAGAGAGATAAATACCGGTTTTCCTATTTGAAAAAAACAAACACATTTGAATCATTAAGCCTGGTTTCAGTGCTCATCTTCTCAGGCCATTTTCCATGCAAACACAGTTTTCTTATATAGACACACAGTCCTGATAAAAATGTTAATAGTTCCACCACCCCAAAAACCTGAGCATTTCTGTAATTCTGCTGCCTAGGAAAATTTGCACAGTGAATCAAGTTGTAGTTATAAATCCTGCTTGTCTTCATCCACACTGTGGATCTGACAGTGTTCCCAGTTTCACAGTGAGGTGAGGACCTGACTGTCGCTGTTTCCCTGCACCCTTATGATCTCGTTTTAGTAGAAGCCAAACCTGGAGGGAACCCATGTAGTCCACTCTTCACCAAACACAGACTCTGTATTTATTTATTTTGTTAAACCAATGCTAACCTTAGGCAATGGTGTTTCTCAATCTCTGCATGTGTATATAGCTGTGTACACACAAACACACACAGAGTGTGCATGGATTGTCACAAATACAAGGATGGGGACTATCTTTGTTTTTAATACGGTGCCTGTAGAATCCTCTTCTTTCCTTTCTATACATACATTCCTGCAGTTTCAGTGTACAATCTGTAGTACCACGACTTTGCATAGCACTATGCAAAACACAGAAATACTATAGTCCGCATTTTGGGAACTGAGGCTATAGAAAAGTGAAAGGTCTCACAGGCAATCTGTGGAAGAATTCACACACATGAATGTCCTGGATCTTAGAGTAACACCTGAGCTACAGGACGTTTGCTTTCTCCCCAGGTAAACAGCTTGTTTGGAAGTACCGTGTCACTATTATACCTGATTTGCAGGCACTAATGTCTAGGACTCCAGCTATTGTGCAGTTCTTTGATATGACTTGGTCTTTACAGAAGCAATAATTATCTCTGACTTCAGCAGGTGATGCAAATGCTTCACGAGGAACTGTGAAACGATAGAGTGGGATTCCCTTCACATTCTGCGTGCCCTGGAAAACTCCGTAGATTGATCTGAATATAAAAGAGGAGAAAAATGTTTCACAGAATCACAGAATCACAGAATCACCTAGGTTGGAAGGGACCCTTTAAGATCATCTAGTCCAACCAATGAAAAAAAAAAACCACCACACACACACAACACACACACATACCACCACACCACCCAACACTAATCCATATCCCCGAGCACCATGTCAACTCCTCTCTTGAATACCTCCAGGGATGGTGCCTCAACCATCTCCCTGGCCAGCCCATTCCAATGCCTGATAACCCTTTCGGTAAAGAAATATTTCCTAATATCTAACCTGAACTTCCCCTGGCGTAACTTGAGGCCATTACCCCTTGTCCTATCATCTGTAACTTGGGAGAAGAGACCGACCTCCGCCTCTCTACAGCCTCCTTTCAGGTAGTTGTAGAGAGCGATAAGGTCTCAGTCATTTGGATTAAAAAGCTGAACTCATGGCAATACTCCTTAAGCATCCGCCAACTGCCTCTCTCTTAAGAGAAACGGATACTCTAGGGAGCCAATGTCCAGGCTCCCTTCACACTATTCAGCAGTTTGTAGGGGTGTTCCTCTGTAATGGAGGATATCCCACACTTTCACAAAAGGATTTACACAAAAAGGCAGACAAAAATACACAAAACTAACAAATTAAATAAGAGGTCTTTTCCCTACACACTTCTGCACTCACTGATATGAAATTTTTGAAAGTTTTTGGACTACAGTAGAGATACTTATCAGTGTAACTCAGCTCTGCTATAGGTTTTTGCTGACCTGATGATACTAATCTAAGCTTTATGATGCAGGCAAGATTCTGCATAAAACCTTATTCCATTGCATATGAATCAGAATACCGCTTAAGCTGCATCTTGCTGATACATTATCAACTGATAGGGAGCTGTGGTTGTAACACAGTAATGCAACCAGGGCGGCAGCACTTGGTACTGCAGCAAACCAAAGAAGGGTTCTGGGTTTTGCAACATGGACAGAGCTGTTTTCCATGACCCCATTCCAGCACGATCTTTGGGTGATTGCAACTGTCCCTCTTCCTTCTTCATTGTTCATTAATTGTGGCAATTAAATGGCGGAAACAATCTCTCAAACTGTGTGCAATCATTCCAAAGAATTTAATCATTTCTCCTCTGCACAGAATTCCCTTTTCCATGACTTGTGAAATGCTTTCCTCTTCAGGGATACAATTACTTCACCAAAAAAAAGAACTTTAAGTTCATGTAAAAACACTGATCTTTAAAAACAAACAGTTTGCAAAGCAAGTGCCCCTCTTTAAACCTAGTTAAAAGGAAGCAGCTGTTTCCAGGCAGCAAAATAAATATAGGGATCAAACCACCCAAAGTAAATACACTGTGATGCACTTTAAATCTTTTAACATTGCTTTCAGTGATCCCACTGGAGAACTCAGGGACACTGGATAGCCACAGCAGAAGCAGAAGCAGCAGGCTGAAAAGCCATCAGCATGGGATGCCTTAAGCAGGTTTGTTTGTTTATAGATACATAAAAATAAAATATGTTAAAATATCCTGTGAGAAAACAATTTCAAGTACCTAGTGGAAGATGGTAAATCCTGTTCTGCATAGAGGATGTTCTGTAGAAATGCCAAAGATGGGCCTAACTGGCCCCTGCTGTATCTATGCAGAGGGGTAAATTGCCTTCTTAGACCAAATAAGGCAGGTTATAGGCTGGGTCCTGGTCTTAGAAGAGGTTCAAGACTTTGAACCCTATGGCCCTCAATGTCTTTCATAGATCTATAACAGCTTACAACAGTGTCAAATATTCCTGAATAACACATCTGCAACTGGCTGAAACAAAATACACCATAAATAGCCTGCCATTTGACATAAATAAAAATGTAGAATTGGGTTCAAAGTCATGAGCACAGCTCATGAATTTATTTATGCTTAGGTGAAACGTTTATGTTGAACTGCCTCGGTGACCTGAGCCCAGGCAGAGCCACCGCAGCTGCCCTCTGAAACCAAAGACCGTGTGGGTGCCACATGTGGGACCAGCCTACCTGCAAATGTCAGAGGAGAAGAAGCGCAGTACCTGACTCTTCTTAACAAATGGTGGGAATGATGCCCCATCTGTGAATAAAATAAGAGCTTGAAAGCAATTCCACTTAGAAGACATGATTTAATTTCTAGCTCAATACTCAGCTGTTACTTTCCTTTTAAGCTGCAAACAAAGTAAACAAAATGAGTTATCTATGGGGAAAATATTTATGGAAACAATGACAGGTACTCCACAGATAAGATTGTATTGTTTTTGAAAGGAAGCCAAATTCCAGCAGCTATTTTTTTTTCCCAGATGTGAAGCTGGATCATCAAGTTTATTAAAAGCAGAGGATACAAAAAACAATCCTGCTTAATATGAATCCAAATGCCTGTTGCCATTGCTTCAAGGTTTATGCTGTTTAAAGACCTAAACCTTTCTAGAGATGCTTGGTTCAACTGCAGTTATGGCACTCGGTGCTTACAAGAAACACAGCTTTGGACTTCAAAACTGCCTATTTAATAATCAGTGCTAAACCTTTTTTTCACCAAAGATTGCTCAACCGGATCTCCTCTTTGTAAGCTGAGATCGTCTCTATAGCTAATGGCGAGAAGGAAGCACTTCTAGGGCACAAGCCATCTCACCCCATGGTAGACATGCAAAAGAGGTCAGAGGAGTAGCACTTTGGTGATGTCTTTTTCTCCACTCATTTTAAAAAGAACATAGGGAGCCAGTTCTGAGGCATATTTCTGCATTGCAAACATCCAGAGTTAAGTAAGAGGACTCTCTGCCATTTTCCCAGACAAGGTGTTGTAACAAACCTTTAACCAGAACATTCATTACTTCTTGCTACAATTTATGTTTAGTTTCTTAGTCAGCTGCCATAACCAAGCCATTGAAAACATCTGTGATATCTTTGAACCTAGTTGGCAAAAGAGAGAAAGCTAAATTGCATACTGCCACTTACCCACTGCTGACAGTAGCACTTTTTCTTAAAGAAGATCCAAGATCATCCTAGACACACTATTTCTAAATCTTGGCAGTCTTGGAGAGTTTGAAAACATGAATTCATTTCAAGCTCCATACAAGAGTACTGCTTAATATTTTTATCTAGATATTCACTTGGGCTATACATGTTGTGCTTTGGTGTAAAAGCTTACCAAGATAAGAGGAATTCTCACACTTACAAGACTTTTTTAAAACTCTTCACACTGAATACTCTTGAAAACTGTGTGGTAACCTTTGCTAACAATGAAAATCTCCACATTTTCACTGTACTGGAGCACTTAGTCTTGTTAGCTGAGTATGCTTATTCCACCAACTGTGAAAGAAGGAAAAACAAAAACCTGACCCTGGGAAAAAAGGTTCAGGCTCCACAAGAAAGAAGGAAAGTCCCAGAACCTAAGAAAATATTGCCTCTTATAAAATTAATTACATAGTTTAAAAAGGAACTAATCCTTCCTGATTCACAGACTTTTGGAAAGTTAGATTCTTGTGATGTATTTGAAATACTTCAAAATACCTTCCATGTGCACTGGGTTCTAAGTAAAATGATCTATGCCATATAAAGCAGCACAGAAAAGGAAAAAAACAAAACAAAACAAAAAACAAACACAACCCAAAAACCTGCCTTTTTGATAATTGCTCACTAAAGGCCAATAGCTCTTTGCAAAAACCTCTGCCATTACATCTGCCAGCCTCAGCTCAACAGATTCTGGTGTCCTCACAGCTACACTTTCACCCATCAGAAGAAAAACATCACCTTGAACAAGTGTATCCTTAAACAACTCATCTGTTTTCATATGAATTCCAAAAGCAAATTCAAAAATATTCCTCTAGTTTATCCATCCCAAGCTACACTACTTCTCCATCCATTTTCACCTGCTAGCAGCCTCCACTTCTCTGAGAGCCTTCTTCCTTACTGCCTCAATTTCTTTTTATATATCAGTAAAAATATTTTTCTGTTCATTCTGTGCATTTAATTTTATTTTTCAGCACTATAAATGAATGTACATTATTAGAATGTAAAGAAAATTTTTCAACTTCTATAGTAAAGAAAAAGAATCTTAGTTACATTGTACCATAAAGATAATTGGTAGAAACAGAGATGGATTCTTTTCTTGTGTCTCTTCCACATCTACTCTGGCTGAAGAGGGTGTGTATACATCTATATATAAAATACTGTACAATACTGTATAATATATATTATAAAAGACACACACTTATGCATGTATAGTAGTAGCAGTATGTATACATTCATATTTATATAGACATCGAATATACAGAATACAGATCTCTCAAATCCCAGGGGAATTAACTTAAATATCGTATCTCATTATTCCCTTACAATATCAAGAAATGTGTTGAAATTTTAAAAAGCTTTGATAGGCTCACCTGTGCCATTAACCAAATCGCAGTAACCTTCCCAGTATGAAAGATTCCTTTAAAACAAACAAACAAAAAAGTCACACTCCATGTAGTATAGTATAACCTGTACTGCTAAATATAACTGCTCCAGTATAATCCTGATTCATTAGCAAAGTCAGAGGGTAGAAATGTTCATGCATTTATTCAGATAAACTATATGAAGCATTAAAATAGGACAAAAGGGACCTAGCTACTTGAGTATGCAAAACAGAAGTAACTACTTGTATCAAAGAATCAATAATTGTCTTAAATCCATGCTCCTGACAGAATCATGAATAGCTGAAAGACAGAGGTGGTTTTGCTAAGCCCAGTGCTTGATACAGCTTTCCATGAATTCTTGAAGATTTTCCATTTATCTATAGCTCTTAGTTAATCAAGCCTTAAAATTTGTACCTTGAAAATATGTATGATCTTTAATTATACAATGCTGTGATACCTTTTGTTTTTATAGCTTTCAATTATTGCTGTTTTTTTAATATCATCTGCCCCAGTATAGACGTTGTAAAGTCCATCCAATGTCTCATTATACTGTAACAGACACAAGAAGAAGGAATAACAGTTAGAAGTACTGAACTAGACTGTAGTATTGTCAGATTCTTCTTCCTCACAGCAGCTGTCTTAATTTTTACTCACAGAATGATAACTGAAGGCTTTGCCTCCTCATTGGTTTCACTTACCGGGTAGAACACTCCCACAACTGGGTCCAAGGGGAAGGGGATCTTGTTTAAGAAGGGATCTTTGTATCCCCACAGCAATTCTTTCACTGTTCTGTTCTGCAGCATCTGTGACTTAGAAGCTTTAATCCAAGTGTTTAAAAGTAGTTGCATAAAGCTACTTGGATACACAGCAGGTGCAGCCTACAAGAGCAATACAATTAATGTTTAGCATAAAATTCTGCATGTTCTTTTTATTGAGAACTTATCTTTATCTTTTGACCTCAAGAAAGCTGGTTTCTAGAGTTGCAGCTCAATGTAAATTAAGTTTTTACTTAAAACTGACACTCCTTAACAAAACAATTACTGGACATAACCTACACAAAAGCAGATAATTTGTCTTTACTGCTTGCATGAGTTCACTAGATCATCCCTAATCACAGAATCACAGAACAGCTGAGGTTGGAAGGGACCTCTGAAAGACATCTGGTCCAACCTCCCTGCTCAAGCAGGACCAGCAAGAGCCAGTTGCCCAGGGCCATGGCCAGACAGCTTTTTAAGATCTCCAAGTAATAATCTCAAACCCCCATCTGTATAACATGGGTCGTACCACTTCTGGTTTTCTACCTCTTTTCTGTCATCTCCATATGTCACATACTTCAGATTCACTCACACTATAAACATCAAAGTAAATATGTACAAGCCTTGTTACTTATTGGCTTACATAAGTGGTTTAGATTTGCTGTTAAGCTAGCATCAGAACAACTGTATCCTGCATAAACTGGCCAAGTGCTCAGTCTCCATTATTTCATTACTTAGAAAGAATACATAATTGCAACAAAAAAGTCCTTCTTTCTGAACAGCTTTAATTCTAAATAATGGATATAATTTTCTAATTCAATGAAGAATAATGTAGCTTTACCAGCAGTAATTGTAATGAACATTCCCAGAGGCATAAACACAAAGTCGAGTCCCTAGGCACTGAGTAGCTTGTGGAAAGCAAACAGAAATTATCTATGTTGAAGCAGGAAAATTGTAACAATTTTCATAAGTAAATCTGTGTAAAAACAAATCATTCTCTTAGAGCAAGCACTCAGGCCTTCAGTAGACCATCTCTTTGTACTCAGTGCTATGGGGATAGTGATGGAAGAGTCTCTTTTCCTCTCATTTTCTGCCCTCCTCCACCCCATGAATCTTCCACTCTTGTCTGAACTTGAACACAGAGCAAGCAGAAAGCACGGATATGACAAGAATATGAGATAGAGGAGATATGGGTTGAATCCCCTCAGGGTTAAGAGAGTGTGAAAAACATCTGTCTGAATTCCTTGTGAGTATTTTGATCAAGATTACAATATAAACAGTGGGCTCTACTGGATTGAAGTCAGTGCTGTCAAACGAGACACGCAGAGCCTCTCTGGGAATTTGGGCTTACAACAGTTCATTTCTGAACAGCAAAATGGGGCTTGGATCCTCTGTGCCCATCTCCCCTGACTTGACTGCTTCCAGGCATGTGTCGATGCTTAGACTCAGAAAGAGCTACTTGGTCCAGAATGTGGGATCCGAGCAGTGTTAGTTAACACTGTGGCATGAAAGACTGAGTACAGGAAACAAGAACAGCTTTCCAAACCAGAGATGCTGGTCTAAATTAGGACACAGGCAGAATATCTCTGGTCTGAATAAGGTAATTTGCCTTTATTTATCAAGTCTTTTCTCCCTAGAGAATAAAATGCTCAGGTGGACTTCATCACAATATTCCAGTACTTAAAGGGTGGTTAGAAATTTCCTTTTCTCTTCACAAGAGAGTCTCTTTCTTCACAAAGAGCAACACGGAGAAGACAAGGGGCAATGGGTACAAGTTGCACCAGGAAAGGTTTTATTTTGATAGAAGAAATAAATTTTTTACAGTGAGAACAGTCAATCACTGGAATGGCATAGGGTCCCCATCGCTGGAGGTTTTCAAGGTACAATTGGACACTTCTAGAAAAATCTTATGTAGGCTCCCTTTCTCAGAAAAGATTGGATCAGATGATCCTTTGAGGTCACTTCCAACATGCTCTCTTCTATGATTTTGTGATTGATTCTATGATTCTATATTGTGTTAATACCAAGTATCTCTTCACTCTGCCCCTAGCACCCACCCTATCACAGTGATCCTGAACACTCACACATGGACCCCACAGAGTTAGTGCAAGACAATCAGGCAGCACAACGAGGGCTGAGTATAAATATGAAAACTGTAAACATCAGTCAAGGGCAAACATTCTCAGCCTGTGACAATGCAAAAACACCTGGACTGAAAAGCCTCTAGCACTGCCCTAGGTGAGGACCCCTGTGCTTTTCTTTGAAGAACTAAGGTAGGACAGGAGAGGTCAGGGGAGGCCATTGCAGTGCTGCTGAGGGGCACCATGCGGAGAAAGCAGCTGGGGCAGTGAGATCATGCATACACTGAGCATGAGATTTAATACAGCCTCCCCTGCAAAACAGAACTGAGGACATTATGGAAAGGGTACAGTAAATCCAATTTATACTGTTCATGCTGTACCTTGCACAGAAAGTGAATACATCCTCAAACTCTTGATTCATCCCCACACTAAAATTGACTAGGAGGATGCTTTTTGATACATCCCATCCAAACTCATGACTTTGTTTCTACTGACAGGAACAAGTCAATTTTCATTTAGCATTAAGATTACCATGGGAATATAAAGAAACCTCAATATATATGCAACATGACCTCAGATTTTAATTATTTCTTTTTTAAAACAGTAATACAACTATCCTCAGGATAGCTGACACTCATGTCATCTGAGTTCATAGAGAGGAAACCTATCCTGTGGCAGTTTCAGTATTACTAAAGCTAACTTCTTCCCAGTTTCCTCCAGTGTCTCCACATTTGAATGTGGAACTTATGGTCTTGTTTCTTTACTTACAACAACAGCAAGGTTGAGGCACGTGATGGTATCATTTTCTGTCCCAACAGACATATCAGGTTCAAAACGAGCAATGTTAGGCAACATGTAGGATATTGTGCCATCAGAGTTTTCCGTGACATTCTCTTTGGGTAAATATCGCACCCTTGAAATACAAAATAAAAGAATAGAATATTTTTAACATTTGATTTTCGAGACAATGCATAACCATGCCTGACAGAAGTTTTCTGAAAAGTTGATGAATATTTTTGTAGGTGAACATTGAACATTTTATAACCACTGAAAGAATTCTAAACTTTTCATGTGAATATATGTAAAAATTCCATTTTCTGTAAAATATTTTTCTTTTGGAAATATTTCCCTAGTGCCTAATAGAATTTTTTTCTTGGTACTAAAATGAAAACAAATATTTCTTTTTTAGTTTTATTTCAATAATGGACCTTGTATCTTTTATATTTTGTTTTAAATTAATTATATTTTGTCACATTTTTTTCTAAGCTTTCTCATGGTTGCATGTAATTAGAAGGGGATGACTCAGAATCATTAATAAACACTCTTAAATTTTGATTTGGTAGGTCTGTGTTACAACAAAATAGATTGTAGGTTAAACCCGTAAGTCAGTTTGATAACATTTCATACGCATGTGGAGATTCATAAACAGTCTTTCAGCTCCGCTGAGATTCTCATAAGCCTCTCAAGCACATCCTGTCAGCGGATCACTAAGGTACAAATCTCTGAGCTGTTGCAGCTCTAGTTTTAGCTCAACTCCTCAAGTCCCCATCCTCTTGCTAACCCCTCTGTGGGGGCAGCATCCACCAGGCATCACAACATCCTGTGCTGTGGGTCCACAAAGCTTATCCCAGCTCCATCCCAGAAGGAATCTTCAGGGTACTCCATAAGATCTTCCAATCTGACCAAAAGGCTCAGAGAACATTTCCCCAGGGTACACACATAGCCAGTGCAGGCAGGCCTTGCCCTAAAAGCAGACGGATCTTGGTTTCCCAAGATTGGTTAGTGTGCATGCCATTTTAATTAATAGCCTAATGTGCAGAGTACTTCCCTGAAAGTTTGGAGGTTTGTTTTCTAATTAATATTACTTCTAACTGGAAGCAAAAGACTTAAGGTTTCCCATTTCCCAACAGAATCCCAGGGACTGTTGCATTTTCAAGGCCAAGGAAGAGAGAGAGAGACCCAATGTCATAGTCATTCAGGTAGACCCAATATCCCAGGTGAGGATGACTGCAGCAGTAAGAAGAGCAATAGTCATCATTTCTTACATAGTCTCATCTAGGCTTCTGGCAGAGATTTGTTTCTGAGAAAATAGGATTCCTGTTTAACCTTTTCTTACATCTTTCCAGGTACATTATGAGCCAAGGTATTCCAATGAGAAATAAATAACCTTTTTGGCATCAAAGCTCCTCAGTTTTAGATGCTGCAGCAGTCCAAAACTATCTTACAAATACAATATCCATCTCCAAAACGGAAGAAAGAAATATCTTATTATTTTAGGAAAGCAATTTCATAACAAGGGTGTCAGTGATATCTGGGCATTGGGCGTGATGACTCAGGAAGCATCAACTAATCCTATGTCAACATCATATTTAAAATTATGCAAACAATTAAAAGCTTCCCGGAATGGGGATGAACTGCTGCGTCTAGGCCCCAGCTAGTACATTCAGAAAAAGGAATGCTTTTCAGAGGAAAAATTTTAAAAGGAAAAGACATAGATTAAAAATGAGGAGCAAAGAAACAAAACACATTATTAAAATAAATATGAGTGGTACATGGGTGATAAAATAATCTCTTGGGTTTAGAGCATCTGGCATGTTTTATTCTATGTAAAAAGTTGTTAAACACTGAGCAGCAACAAATACAACGTGTCTGTGTGGTGGTGTGGCAAACACCTTGCTGACAAGCAATTGTTTTTCACAAGAGCAAACAGCTTCACACTCAATTACCTATTTCTATATGCATTTTCCCAATGTGAGATCCAAACAGGAAGTGTTTGCAATTGTTGTGTGTAGCTGCAATTTAGGCATTTTTGTCAAGCATGACTAAAATACAACACTGGAATTTTAAAAATAAATTTTAACTCAGCAGAGCTTTCCCTAACTTTAGCAAAAATTCTGATATGACATGTCACATATTCAGGGGGCTTTGCTTACCTGTATGTGTATGGTCCTCTTTGTTCAAGTTTTGGAGGTGCTCCTTCGTCTAATACCTCTGAAGGATTTTGCACGTGGAAAACCCAAAATTGCCTGTAAACTGAACTTCCTGGCACAAGCCAATTTTCAAAAGCAATGGTACCCTTTGCAATGATAGCTTCCTAAAAGGACAAAAATCAAGGCTAAAGTTAACCACAAAAAAAATTAATGACAAGCTGCATTTCCTTTCCAGATGATTGTAGATGTCCAAATAAACAGAAATTTAAAAAGCTATTTTATCATCAGTATGAGGCATATAGCACACATTTTTTGCCAACATTTGAAGGCAACCTGTCATTCCTGCTCAGTGACAGCAAAAGTGAGTCCCCCTAAAGCAAGTGACCACAAAGCTGATGTAATTGCCATTGTAGTCAGCGGCAAAACTTTCCTACTGCTGTGGTCAGGCCTTAGTTTGCAATTACTTGCCAAATCCACTGATTATTTGGAAAAAGAAAATCTTTGAATGACTAAATGATACCCAGCAGTTTTTAGAATCCATAAACTACTTTTCATACATTTGTAAAAATGCAGGGAAGGAAACAAGAGTTATCTCTGAGCATTACTCAGGCACTAAGTAATTTTGCACCCAGAGAAAGCAAATAGTGTTCTTGCAGGACTGTTTTTTGTCAGAAAACTCTTGTCACCAAAACTGAGATTTTCTAAGAAATATTTCTGGTTTTGATAACATTTTGTTAGGAAAGTTTCCCAGATCTAGGGAATGAGGGCAAAATATGGCTATAAGGACAAGACAGGACATCAGGAACCTCTCTAGAGTAACCAACAGCTTTGTGTCTGTGGCACTCAGCTGTAATATGGTAAATGTCTGTTCAGTACTTGGGACTGTACAGTCAGAAGAGTTTGAATGTATTGTCAGGGAAGTGCCTGCTTTACTGGTCTACATCAGGCCTTTTTCTCTATGATTTTCCCAAAGCCCTGGGATAATGTAGCTATTTCTCTTGGTGGTAAAAATTCAGAAAAGTTTTTCTATAAGAAGAAAAATCTAGGCTGCCTGGCTCCAACTTATAAAATTATTTTTTATTAGAGTGGTGCAATATTAATGAGTTAATTTGCACAGCTCATAGAGTTCCAGGAATTAAACAGCTGGAACCCCTCCAGATAGCAAGAAAAGACATTTTATATTACAAGTTGCTAGTTTTTCTTTCTAACTTAAGTTTCTGCCTCTAGAGTTTGCTTAGCAAGCACTATCCAAAAAAAGGGAAAGATACTACCAATTAAGAACCACTGCAGTTAGAAATTAATACCATGTCTTGGAGAACTCGTAACACAGTCAGGGCTTTGTCTGTGGAAAGCCTGTTTGTATGGTGGAGTTGCAGATGCCTTGCTGGTAGTGCAAAGCACAGGGCTTGCTGTCTGAATATCTGCTATAATTTACATGCATTTGTGTGAGAGGGGAAGGAAACCTTGGGGCAGCAAATGTGTTACCAGCTTGAGGTCTTGACTCAGACCCAACAGCTGTAATTCTCTTCAGCCTTGTTTTGCAAATCTCAGGAGGCCAAAGGCTTTACCACACCTGTGATCCAGTGTGAGGTGGACGACCTCCTTGGTGAAGACAGAAAAGCTTACATGATTTGGAAATCACCTTTGCAGTTTCCACAGAGAATTGCTCAAAGGATCTGGGAGAAGCAGACTGATATAAAGAAAGGTACAACTCAGTTTGCTCAGAGTTTGCTCTGCCTGTGATCTGCACTCAGCGGAGTCCTGGGATGGGGGTAGATGCCAGGATTTGAACTCCTGCCTCTGTGTAACTGGGGTAGGGAAATGGCTATGGATTCCTGGCAACTATATTGTTAAGAGGACAAACTAATCTCTCTAGAAGTCAACAATGCACAGGCACAGAGGTGAACAGAGAAGTTTCAACTTTGTGAGAGTAGATTTTAAAGCAGTGTTACTTACTTCTTAGAAGTTTTTCCTTCCATCCATTCCTCCCTCCCCTTATAACCCTTTGCTAGGGGTTATAAAAGTCCAGAAGGATATGCTAACTCCCCCGCCACTGCAGAGTTTGTGCAGAGTGCCTGAGCCATAGGACCTCTCCCCCCATCCTGCAGAGACATAGAAATAGTCCCCAGCCTGCCTCCAGCTTTAGACATTTTGGGCACTTTGAAAAATGTTTGTTCTGCAATGATCACATCTTATGACTTTGCTGACTTGGAAGAATATAAGGAACGTACCTCCTCACAGCCTTCTCCATGGAAATGATTTTATTTTTTCCAAAGGGTGGATCTTTGCCTCTAATCCTCTCTCTGCTATTGCGGGGAAAGCTAAGAGTGTGCAGGACTTCATACCAGCTTTTTAGTACAACAAGGACAACTTTCCATGTAAGCTGAGACTGTAGGCTATGTGACCAACCTTTCCATGTACTTTCTGTACTGCCCCTTAATGCACTTTATGATGTACTTCCTTATCAATCTAGAACAAATTTACTGTCCACCTAAAGAGGTGAGGTGGCTCTCCTTTATTTCTCATGCAAGCATAAGTACTACATCCATATAATACCCCTAGGTAATGCCAACAGAGAAAAATTATTTCGGGCATTGTATGAAGAAGACCCTGGGACCTAAGTACATGGGTCACCAGGTCACAACGAGTTACTGTGTGGATTTGCAGCCCACCATTTACTCTGTGCTAATGCAACCGTAGGCACTCCTGGGGGGTGCTTCAAGGGGACAGCTCTTCCAACCTGACAGTGCTGCAGCCCAAGGAGCAAGTTGGCTCCCACAGCCCCCGGTATCTGATCCATGTGCCTCCCCCCTTCTCTGTGCCAGCTCTCACTCCTCAGGTAGCTGTTTCTCCATGCTGGACTCTGGACTGGAGGAAGAATATTTCCTTTTTTTTTTTTTTTTTTTTTTTTTCTGGATTACCTTTCTACCAGTCAGCCACTTGGCTCAGTGATGTGGGTAGGGGGAAGGATCAGATAAGAGTTAAAACAAGGGAAACAGCAGGACAAAAGAGAGAGGGGGAGGAAGGGAGCAAGATCATTATTTTTGGTGGCATTCAGCCATTATTGTTAATAACATTTCTCCCACAAAGAAGATGCATATGATTCTCTGTCACATAGTTCAAAAGTGCAAATGGTGGGTTAAAGCAGAAGAAAATCTAGAGCGCTGTCTTTATTCATGTCTTCATTTAATAAAACTAATATCCTCACATCAGCAAGCCCTGGGGTTTTGGCTGTCTGATCACTGGTGAGGCCAGCCCTAAATATTATCCCTCTCTATGGCTGGTCACTTGCATATTCCTCAAGTAACACTGCCATGTTTTGTGATATTATGAAAGGTATGGTAATTTGGGAAACTACTAGTTTGCAATTGATAATATGAATCACTTCTCAACTCCCTAGTCAACCTACATCAGCTCTAATATCTTATGCAATAGTTAGCTGTTGTTAGCAAAAGTAGCTATACAAAATGTAATTGTTGCATAGTCAAGTTCGTCTCATGACCTAACTGTGCAAGACTGAGTGAAATCAATGGCAACTTTAACCCCTTTTGCTTCTGACACAATCTTCCCCCCCACTTGTGATGGGTCAACTGGCAATACATAAATTCAAGAAAAGCTGAGCAGTCAACAGTACAAACCCGCTGTACTTTGTTGCTTTACCCTAAATTCAACCAGCATGATTACTGATGAAGAAATACAAAATGTAAGACAAAAGTGGCTGTCTTGACAAAGGAGCTGGACAGACGGACAACCGAGGCCATTTTCTGGGAACTGAGAGGTGTCATGAATACTTTAGGCTGTAACAAAATTGTTACTAGTTTATGTGTTGGATGTGTTGGGCTGCATGTGTAAGATAGAGGAAACAAAAAATACCATTCTGTAAAACTGAATAAGCTAAGTTCCAGGAAAGCAAATAATCTTTTATTTTGCAGCTGAAAGTACAAATAGCCATTTATTGTTTTAAAGTGATGATTATTATCTTGTTATTGGCCTTTCTATTCAGGCTTTTTTGGATCAAAATGTTTAGTCCTTTTTCAGTCCTTGATCATAAAAAATTATGGAAGCCAATCAAGTTTATCTTTGGTAATGCTGGAATATGTGTGATTAGATCACTTATGCTCTGCTGAGAGCCAGAAGTTGCTTTAGCTTCATTTGTTTAGATAAAGAAGTACCATACGAAAATCACAAACACAATTTTAAATTAGAAGTGTTTCCTATGCCTCCGGTAGCTAAGGAAATACAATCTGGTCAATGACAGATAACAGGTATGTAGAGACGCAGATGGCTAAACATAATAGTACCTAAAATTGATAGCTTGATTTCTAAAAATAGCAGAGACTAACCCCGAGGACTCTACAGAAAAAGCGCAGCACTGAGGTATTGTGGCAAATCATACACCATTCTATATTATCAATGCATCAGGAATTCAATATATTAAGTAACACTATATGGCTACTGTTAACCTTCTGAGCTCACGTGCTTTGGTAGAAAGCAAAAGCTCTTAGAGATGTGGTGATAAAGATCTTTCTGGCAAATGAATCAGCTACCAACGGGTTTGAGTGGTTAGACCTAGCTGGAAAAAAAAGCTGATCAAGTAAAAACAGTAAGTTTTATCATAACTGAAATGGTAGGAAATTTTGCCTAGACAAATAATATTGTTTTAAGGGAGGGAAAGGCAGAAAATAGTAATTGAGCCATGTCAAATTATCTCCTTCCAACAATATCAGATGCAAGCTTTCTGATTTGTTGTTTTGAATTCACCTTTCATTTTGATTTTTTTTTAATGTTAGACATGGTGTCTGATAATAATGAGAATAGACATGATAATATGCAACTGAAATGTGTGCAGTCAGTTAAAAAAGTATGTTTTGATAGTCACAAACAAAATATTTTTGTAAAGAGCTCTGAAACTTTCATGTTTCACTCCTAACGTACCAAGGAGAGTTTTCTAAACCCCTAAGGCCTTCATGGAAAGGCATCTCTCCCCTCTGGATAGATTCAGTGCTGGAGGAAACTAGGATTTTTGCCCTTTGGTACTGAAATCAAAGACACATTTTAAGGGGCAAGTCTCCTTTCCCTGAATAGTATCAGAGCTGAAATATCTCTGCACTAATCTAATTCAGTGGATCGCTGCCAAGATACTGCTGCTGGTGGTGTCATTTTGAGTGTGCTCTTCAAGTAACTGTTTCCAAAAAGATTCAGAAAATGTATATAATGTTGAAATTCTTTAAAACCCTGCCCCCCACTAGAGGCAGGAGTAAAAAAAGATGTGAGAGAGGTAAAGCAGTCTGGGGTTAGAAAACAGCAATGTGTTTTGTGTTGAAGCACAGATGTATGTTAATAACTGGAACCCATGAAGATTACATGGACTTTGGGCTGTCCACCCATGGACTGTTCATGGGTGGAGAAGAGCACCAGCCTGCAAGGAGATAACAGCCTATACCCTGAGAGTCTCTGTTAAATTTCTAAGGGCACCTGAGATTGTCTATATGCTTGCAAATGCTGTCTCTTTGCTGCAAAAACAGTATGCAGCCTTACAGCAAAACATATCCTGCAGTGTTTACTCAGGCTAATCTCTCAATGACTGCAATAAAGGAGATCTGAGGCTGGTAGGGCTTGATAAGCTGCAAGGATGTGTGCTTAAGGGAAGCATGCTCAGGCTTCTACTGCTAGCAGAACAAGAACAGTAAGAACTACTGATTGCATTGAATTTTGAAATCAAAGTTGTCCCTATTTATTGGGAGACGCTAAGAAGCTCAACTGGACTTGCTTGAGAGTAAATTGATGATAATGTGATTTGACTAAATCTTGATAACAACTTAATTTATGAAAATTTGACTTGTTATATTATGAAGTGTCCTAAAACTATTCATTCAGGAGAAAAACATTTATCCAACATTTGTTTCTCTAATCCAGCAATAATATTTTATAGCAAAAATAATTCCCCCTAGAAATATAGACTTAGTTTTACTTTGTCACTGTTAACTTGTACAAAGAACTGGGATTTACTCTGGGATAGGATAGGCAGAGGAACAAGTAGGCGTCTTTTTTCAAGCTTTGGACTGTGCAGAATTTAAGACACAATTTTGCTTATAATGACGATATCTGAAACAGTTTTTCCCTTTTATTAGAAATATGTCATTTTGACATTTGTTTTCACCAAGTGGGTGAGGAACCCAAGTTCAGACTTTGCCTCATATGAGTCCAAATGGAAATAGAAATGCTTACAGGCCATATCCGAGAGAACATCTCACTCAGGTTTTTGACTGTCCTAGAGTCTCTATTCTTGAGAAATTCAAAATGAAGTTGTCATTGAAACTGATCTGTTTCTACCAAACATTTCCTAAAAAAATGACATTTCCAAAAGTAAAAGATTTCAGAAAAAAATTTATTTTCAGTATGCTCTGCTCAGCAGACCTGCTTCCTTTGTAGTCAGCTCTATATTTATCTTAAATACAACTGCAGTGAATAACAAATATTTGTTCTTCTTATAGCCCTTTCATCAACACTGGTAAATCAGAATTACTTAGACTCGAGTCCTTCTTGACCATCTGCTGAACTGATGTCATATTTCAGTTGTTGCACCTTGACATATCTTTTCTGAAAAGGAATAATCTTAATTGTCTGAGAGTATCATGGTCTCATTAAAGAGTCAGTGTGATAAATAGGAAAAAAATAATCTAGCATGACTTGTGATAAGGAAAAACCCCATCCATTTCCTTAAATAAATAAAGCCTCTACAAATTTACTCTTTTCTGCTCTATATAAATACTGGTACAAATTTTCCTTTTTGTATATATCAAACAAGCTGCCTTGAAATAGGTACAAGCATTTGAAACATGATCACAGTGCAGAAAATTATATAGAGATTGAGGAAAAAATTACTCTGTCTAATACTTTAGCACTAAGAATTCATGCAGGTATAATTTCTTATGTAGACATTAGCAAATCATGCTGTGTAACTGGTTCATTATTAAAAATAAGCAGATGAGCACATAACTGCTAATATGTGTAATTTGCTTTGAAAATACTTAATGGCATAAGACAACACTGAATTAACTCAAAGTAAATATTTAAAGTAAGGAGATATACACTTTTAAAACTATGTGCTTTCTAGAAAACCTGCCATTTCTTCAATATGTCAATCAATTAAAATTATTTGCAAATATAGAGAGTATGACTGTTTTTGTAAAATGTTGCAAGGTGAGTGAGATATAATCTAGTGAGAATTATTTTTTTATTTTGCATAGATTTGAAAATTTCATGAAAAATACAATAAGAATTGGAAAATTTAGGTTTTCCCTGAGTTTGCTGACAAAATTAAAATGTTACATAGAAGTGATTTTTTTCAATTTTTTTAAAAAACTGATGGGAGGATCTAGATAGGGCCTTAATAGACAGTTTAACATTTCCTGACAGTTCATATATCCACCTTCTCAATTGACATCAACAGCTGTTGAGTTAAAGGCAGTCTTCCGGAAGGGCCTTTGAATAAGTATCTCCAAGATCTCCACAGTCTTCAGCACCACATCAGATCTTTAGGAGGACTAACCATCAGCCAAAGACCTTAAGGCTTCCAGATTTTTAACTGTAGGAGAGCCCACCTTGTCTGCAGTGACCCCAAGGAGACTCCATGGTGGACACCCCAGGGCTTCCATGGTCTTTCATTCCAGATTATGCCATGATTTAGACCTTCAGTTATATACCTTTTTCACCAAAGATTTAACAAATTAATTTTCAATTTTTCTTTAAAGACAAAACGAGATTTTAAAAAACTAAAATCATCTAAAAATAAGGTGGAAAAAATTCCATCTGCCAGGTCTACAACACTCTACTTCAATTGTTCTTCACACTCCTTGATTCAAGGACATGTGAAGATACAATCAGATCCTGTAGTCTTGTGGAGCACATTGGCTTGGATCATATAGTCACAGATGTGAGCTAAATGCATGTAAGTGTAGGATTAGATTCTGAATCAGAATTTTGTTTAGATTATTTGCACATAATGTAAACATTACATAAATATAAGCGCATGGAGTCAGTACCAAAACAAGAAAAAAATACAGAAAAATAAGTAAGTGGATCACCATGGAGAAAAAAAATAAAGAAAGTAGAAACAAACATCATTAAAATAAAAACAAAAAATGCTTACTTTAAATTACATTACTGAAAACACATCTTGAAAACAATATTTTGGCTTCTCATGTGCAGCATGAAAGACAGCAAGCAAGCAATGAAACGTGGTAATATAATTAATATATTAAAAAATATTGCTGCAGCATCTCTTCCCAAGGAAGTCTGGATTGCTTATCTTACAAAAACTAGGTTTAATAAAGAAAAGAAAAGGAAAAAAGGAGAAACAGAACACAAGATTTAGAAACAACAATTTTAGAAGTAACACCTATTCAATAACCACAAACCATATATATTGAAAAAAAAAAAAAAAAGAAAAAACTTGTACCTTTTTTATTGCTTTGCCTATAAGGTGATCTCCAACCGGTATCAGCACGCCTCCGAAGATAGCCAGCACAGCACCAACGATGGCCCCAGTGAGAAGCCCACAATTTCTGTTACAGCCCATTCCTCTCCTTTGTCAGTGTGCAGACAAACAATGTAAAAATTTCCTTGCTGGAAGGCTTGATGGTTTTTCCTCACTTCTTGGTCCCAGTGGACTCACTGATCTTCCTGAGAGGAGCTGCTAATATAAGGAGAGAGTGAACAAAAATCACATTCCAAAGCTCAAAGTACAAAGTGCGTGATGTGAAGCAGGTAGGAAGATAACACATCAAAAGCAGCCAGTCAGTGGCAACCAGTGCCAAAAAAAGAGTTGCATATACTTTAGGCAAGCTTTTTTTTTTTTTTTTTTTTTGGCTCTGTTGCATTAGGGCAAACTGACATAATTACATTCAGCTCACACTCTTCATGAGGTAAGCACCTTCTCTAAAATCTCTCTGTGCCAAAGGAGGAGGTTATAGTGCTCTGCTTTTTTCACAGCCTGCAATGCCCATGGCTCCCACTTCAGGCAAAACCAGGACTTTACACCACTAGTTTGAGCTACTCAGGCTGTTTCTGCGCTATGCCAGTAAGGAAGTCCTCAAGGTCCACCAGCACCTTGGTGGAAATGGTAGCCTCTCATGCGAGGCACCTGTGAGAAGTCTGTCTCTCCAGATTTCTGTCAGTCCACAGTCTACTACTGAAGGGATAAAACTTTGTTTCAGCAACTTCATGACAAAGGCATGGCTGGATTTTCCTTTTAGAGGTGCATTCTTACCATCACCTAGTTTCATCAATCCCAACTGCCTTACAGAAAGGCAAACTTCTTCAAGTGAGTCTAGATTTTGATCATTGAAAGATATAATACCTTATATTTCAAGATCATTCAGTCTCAAAAAAAAAAAAAGTCTGCAACTACTCATTGGAAAATAACAGTTGCTGGTAATATGTGCTAACTTATCTTAAGGTCTGGCCCCTAGATAAAGGTGTTGTAACGAAAAACAGAATACTGGTTCCGAGAGACATGGTAAAACATAAGCTCCCAGTGATATTTTTTCTTATTTGTTACTGTTTATGAATAACTGAGACAAAGAGCTGCCTAATTTGCAATTTAGTCTTGCTCAGGAATTAATTACATCCACAGAATTTGCAAGGTTGTTATTTGGTCTAGGCCTCCAGCTAACAGAAAACCTGCTGGTTTCTATTTTAGATGTCATTGTCCATATCCTTTTTATTCTTACCAGTTTCTGTTTGTTAACATGTTGTGATCATCTCTAAAATAAATTTTAAAGCAGCTATTAGTTGCAGAGTTAATTACGCATTCAAGGCCAAACACAGAGAGCAAAGGAAAACAGAAAGATAGAGTGGAAGGACAACCCAACCTGAATTCCCCTTTTACTCATGAGGATTAAAGGTCTAAAAATCTTCACGAATTTCTAAATAGTAAATCAGGTGTAGGAATAGTACGTGTTTTGCTCTCATAAATGCAGTTATGAGGTCCTTTTATGAAAAAATAGATACATACAGCACACACTGACATGTAAGGTACCGTGGGCAGTAGGCTAATGATGTGTTCTCCCCTGTCCTACCAAACTCACAATTATATCATGTCCATACCTGAGCCCAGAATTCTCCTTTCATCTGCATTGGAAACCCACCTTTGGCCTGCTCTTGCACCAGCAGCAGTTTATGGCTCCCTTGCCATTAACGATGGACTATTTCTGTACATTTGAGCTTGTTTGGTATTTTTATCATTTCTCCTTAGATACTTGCAAGCAGATTGACCAAAAGACTACTTGCAGCCTCAGAAAAATAATTGTCAGCCACCTGCCGCCAGATCATTACTTGTGGTTCCCACATCAAAACTTTACCCTTTGATGCTTTACCTGCACATACAAGGGACCAAGAAAGAAACCAGATTTGGCTGAAGTTCTTGATTTTCACTAGGGACTGAGAAGAGTCTCTTTACAGCTGTAAACCTGGCTTTTCTGCTGGAGGAGGTACACCTTATTTGAACCACAGGTTGGCTTAGTTGCTTTCCTCTCTACCAGCTCATTACTCTGTGCCTTAACCTAGAACACCAGTAGAAACTCATCAAATGGGTAACATTAAGAAACAAAAAAAATCAATTTTCCCAAACTTTTAATGCAACTTGTTGCACTTTTCACAAAGATAACTGAAAGATGACTTGACTGAATTATAAAAACGCCAAGTTACTAAAGGCTCTTTGATATAGTGGATGGATGCATAATGACTGCTGGCAAACCTCAAAGTCAAGTTGGAAATTCATTCTGAAGAACTTTTAAGTGAAAGTCACTAGGACCAACTCTCCTATCTTTGTAGATATGTTCAGATCAGGATCTTTAGTGTGGCAAAACAAGAACTGTAATACAGCTGTGCAACTCATTGGATAAGTGATGTGGCTATTTAAAAATCTGACTGCTGTTACACATTGTAGCAAATCTAAGGAGAAGCAGATATTCTCAACGAAATCAAATTATGAAAAGTACATATTTCAAGTTGATATTTTTTTCCCCAATGCTATCTATTCTAATAGATTTTTTTAAAAAAATGTGAAAATACACATTTTAAAATTTAAAATGGAAATTATCTCTTCCAGAAGTGTTTAAAGAGGGCTTTTAGACATTTTATTCTTGGCTTACACATTGAAGCTTTTCAAATTCAACAGAAATACATTTCCATCTAAGTCTGTACGAGGTGTTCCAATGGATTTTTGGTGTGTTAGGTAGACTAAGTATCTCTCATAAGCACTGGCAATAAACAGCTAGAAAGCGACTGGCTGCTAATAACTTGTGTCTATTCCAAGCTTTTGCCAATTGTAAAATATTCACCTTTCTCCCACCAAACACAATGCAATAGCAGTCTAGACATACCTCAATTTATGCAATTCAAATTATTTATTGCACAACTGCGATGGACACTCACAACATAACACTCAATTTCACATAGAAGTCAACAAGCTATTCTCATCTATCACAACTGAATGTAAAATATGAAAATATAAAATATTAATTAGAAATTTCCAGTAAGAATGCAGTTGTGTCTGGGAACCCATATTCAAGCAAAAATTATTTACCTTAAGCAAAATAGACAGTACCATAACAAAATTACATATTGTCTATGAGACTACAGTATAATTTAAACTTAGATTTGACTACAGGATTTGTAAGAACTTTCACCCCATTCTAGAGTGTTGCATATGTACTTTTTAATATTGTTTCAAATGTCCTTACTAGAATATTGACAATGGAAATGGTCCATCCAAATCTCTGAAAAGTTATATTTACAAGCAACTGAATAGGAGGAAAGATGCAAAGTGTTACTAAACTTTTTCTTCCCTACTTAATTTATAATCCTGTACATGACAGTTTAAAGCAAGCCCTTATAAAAATCAAATAATAATATCTGTTCTTCTTAATGATTTCTCCAACTCTAATAGTAATTCTTAAACATTGCTTGATATGGAATTACTTTAATTCTGTCAAATAATCAGATTTACTGCCCCAAATGAGAGCAACTACGTGGGGAAGAGGCAGTATAGTTAAAATTAAAATGGGTTTTGAAAATGCCTATTAAGAGTTACAGCCCAAAACACAATTATGTTTCTTTAGACATAATTACAGTTTCTCCAAGGTCAGATGTGGGATTAAAAATCCTGAAATTATTAAGACATATATTTGCAAGGAAGAGGTTATTTCTGCTTTTTTTTTTAATCTTTGACATACTTTGAAATTATAGTTTTGAGCTTTTAATCTGCAATAGCAAATGTTACAAATATAACTTTTAAAAGATGGATTTCTTATAAATCCACATGACTCCACAACTGTAGTTTCAAGTATATTAAATATCAAAAGACAGACTGCAAATGGAAAAGCCAGCAATACTGAACATAAGATACCATTGTTAACATAGTAATGAAGCATTTCACTAATACATGTAAAATTTCACTGTTTCTTGCAAACAGCTTTGAAAAATCTTGCCATTTTATTTTCTATTACAAATAGATATTTTCAAGAGCTTTCCGCCAACTGATTTTAAAAGTATTTCTGAGGAAAACCCTCTGATTTTAAACGTTGTATCATATGACTCACCTTGAATAAGGGCAACTGACTTTTCAGCTGAAGGTACAAGTACTTAATACATGACTTGCATCAAGTTACGAGAAGACAAGCAGCTAAATCTCCCCACCAAGCACATACCCTCTAAACTCCGAGGGAGTGTTTATATATTCCAAGAGACGTCAGTTCCCTCTTTATCTTTTTGCCAGAAGAAAAAGTTAAGTTGTATTGGTGCTGGGGTGGAGGGGGGAACGTTATTTTTGCAGTGTGACTAAAAGCCACTACCTACATCTCGTGGTAATATACTTAGCAGCTGCAATCTTTGTCAAATTTTGATCCAAGTGAGTCAAAGGTCAAGGAGACAAAAGGGTAACTTACTTATTTGGTTCCTGGTCACTTCTCTAATATCCATTTGCTTTAAAACTGCTCATATTAACAAGTTATAACTAACCAGTTCCTACATCTCCTTAAAGAATATTTTCAAATCTTCTTTGCTATGCCCTGCTGTACAAATAAACCCTTACTACTGCAGTCATTCTCTGTCAAAATACAGCTTAATCATCATGATAGTATATTTTCAAGTAATAAAAATCAGGAAATGTCAGAATATTTTTTAAAGAGATTTTATTTCCCACATTGGATTACAACATTTCCTCATAAAGTGCTAAGGCTCTTCCTCTTTTACTACACGTTCAATGAACTTCATCCCAGAAGCTTCTTTATTTTAATGTATCTAAAAATCAGTTATTTTTATGCTGACATCTGTGCAGACCAAAGTGTCACCACTGCACAGTGTCTACTAAAAATTAGCAATAATGAGTTTGTCAAGCTTCTGCACAAATGTGTTTTAAATACCTCCTCGTCCCAGGTGAATTAAATGAATGGATTGCTTTAAAAGATTATTCTGGCAGCAGAAGCACAAGGAAGTAATTTATATTTGGCTTATTTGCTTATAAGAGAGAAATTATTCCTAAAAATAGATTCTTACATCCAGATGTTCAGGGTACAGCACAGAATAGTTTGTGATCCACATGTTTAGTATTTGCTACGTGTTTTGACTGATTGTTCATTGTTCTGTTTTTGATATCGCCCTATTTGAAAGTTAAGCCTTTGTGGAAGAAGCCTCCTTCTTTTAATCTACTGCTAAGTAAATCTAAGGTGGATGAAGATTAATGAATTTGAGGTTTTATCTCCTACTGGTAAAAGCAAGAGTGAAAGTGAGCCTGGTCCTTTGAAAGCGACCTGCAGCAACCTGTCTTTGTACAAGGCTCACTGTCAGGGAAAGCTGGTGACCCTGAATCACCCCAGTTTCACATCCTTGAAAAGTGGAGTAAATTTGCTTTCCTCTATTCTCTAATTAAAGAATGGAGTTTAACTCCTGAAAGAAGCAGTCCTCCACACTATGGTTCCCATGCACTACTTCTGTGAATATCATTAATAATTATTTATATTGGACATCTCTTTGTATGATGCTCTTGTTCAGGATGCTCCAGCTTTCCTCTCAGGCTGCACTGCCTTCTTCACTGCTCATTTGTCTCTTCTAAAAGGAAGAAATTCCAGTTACTCGCACCTGCCCATGGAGGTGTTCCCTACTATGCTCATTTTCTCCATTTGTGTCGTATGGGATTCAGTGTGCATCACTCGTAAGGGAGGAAAATATCTACTGCTAGGTTTTTTTTGGAATACTAAATGCACCAAAGCAAATGCAATGAAGCTTAGTTTTCAACATATACATGCTGAATTGTATCAGCTGATTTTGTGACTTATGGCATCCTATTATTGTCCTATACAAGCAAAATCTTTTCTAGCAGGCAGTGCTTGGCAGTGAAATGAGGACTTCCAGGTTCAACTGCATAAGCCAGCTAAAAGTATTTGAAGCTAAGAGAGTTGTGCACTTTCGGATATCAGCGATTTCTGTTTCTTAAATAAATAATAAATTTAAAAAAAAAAAAAACAAAAACAAACAACAACAACAACCCCAAACCATAAGTACTTAATGGTCCTTTTATGTTCTCTGGCTTCATATCAGAGTTCAGAGGTTATAGGGGAGAAAATACAGAGCGATGACAGAAAAAGCAAAAAATTATGTACTTCAGTGGAGTCCCCAGTGGTGCAACAGCAGGCAAACTACCCCACAAGGAGAAACTGTTGAGACAGACAAATAGTGCAAATGACACTCACATGCTTGATGAAGACACAGAAAACCGCAGGAAGCAGGAAAAGACAAATGCAGTTGTTAACACCAAATGAAATCCACTCACACTTCATGGAAAAAACATACTACTGAGAAGAAAATACTGAAGAGATAAGTGTGATTCCTAGCTTTTCTAGATGCCTCATAGCAGGACCTTTTGGAAATCACTTTCTTTGGGATGCTTTCTAAACACAGAGGGCACAAAGGAGGAGAGTTATCATCTTTCTATATGCCCTAAGATTCCTAAACACTCAATGCCCTCCCTTTTTTTTTTTACGTTAAGATCCCTTCCATCAGGGGATGACATAGCTTTATGGTACATATAATTTGAATTTTGAGGATGCCCACATAAACGTTCTCATGTTCCTGTGGGAATTCTCTGATGTACAGTACAGCACAGCACGATCTTATGCTCCCATGTCTCCAGAGTCATGGTACTCACAGTGTTTCTTCACCTGCCTATTATAAGACTTGTCAAAACCACTCTTAACATTAATCCCTTGTCAGATGTGGAGATGTTAGCAGATGTTACCTGAGGTTAGCAAGAAAATTAGACAACTCCAGGAAACTCCTGTCTCTACTTTTAAAAAGAAATCTAAAACAACCTTCTAGTTGTTAGGCAAAGTGCCAAGCCCTAGGGTAGAAGATGAGGTTAATGTTTTCAGCATTCAAAACATGATTTTCTATAATCTTTTGGGTAATCTATTTTGAAATAAAGGTGTGAGGAATTATATTTGCCTCATTGCTATGGTAACTAAAATCACAGATTTATTGTTTATTGGGCTTATTCTATTAGCATCATCTTACATGGCTTCTATACACCCTGCCCAAAATCCTGTTGCTACCACTCAGTGGTCCTCTGGCTTCTCCAGTTATTAAGCCCCACAAAAATGGTTGTATCTTGCTCAGTAGAGAAAAATTTAAAGTATTCAAAAAAACCACAAAAAATAAGAACATGTGCCTCTTGTCCCCAAACAAGCTCTTTCTGATTCATCACATTCATGTTCACTCATGTGCACTTAGTTCAACTGAGGAGGAGAACAATGAAGATGAATCATCAAGAGAAGAAAATGTGTAATATGTCACCAGCTGGATGAGACTTCTGCCCCTCCACCTGTTTTGGAGATACCAGGAGGTGTTCCTTCATAGGGAGTGAAATTTCATATTCATGAAAGGTAGTGTGATGAAAATCTTCTGTGTATCACGCCATCACATAATACATAAGAAGCAGCACATGAGCTATCCACCCAGACCAGCCTCAACAATTTACTTCACTCCTATTGTATTAGAGGCTCCCCTAGAGTGAACACGGCCTATCTTCAAGTATTGCCTATAGTGGACTTTAATATATAGCACTCAAATTATAGAAGTAATAAAATAGAAGTAATATTTTTTTTTTCCTAAATTATATATTCACCGTCTCTGTCCCAGCTACCCTCACTGTGACTACTATTTTGTACCACCTTTCCAAAAGGTCATTTTCCAAAAGCCCGGGGATAGAACAGAGTTACATGGCAGGAATAGTCACCTCACTTTAAAAGAAGGAAGCATCAAGATACTTCAGTTGTTTCAGTTTTGCTTTCAATATTTTTCTCTAAAGTCCTAAAAGAAACAAAAGACATAGTTTCACAGCAATAATTCTTTTCTTGTCTAAAGTTAATTATAAATTTTGTTGCAAATAACTTTATCCAGGTAAAAAGCCGGCATCTGGCCTAAGGAAGATTAATTTGTTTCCTCTCCTCTCATTGGAGAGGTATGAGCACATCCACAGACTCATCCCATCTACTTTAAGTGCTTATCTGCAGCAAGGATGTACCATATCCTTCAGAGGTATTGATGTCTCTCCTTTAATTGCAGAGGATCTAAATGTCTTGCCTAAATTAGACATCTAAATTTTAGAAGGTTAATGTTAGAACAATTCCACTCAAACTCTCAAAAAGGTCTTTCACTTCCTCCCCTTCTCAGTGCACCATACCAACAATACGAGGACAGCTATACAAGGTTCTGCTAAGTGCAAACAAGTTGTGAAGCAAGAATAAAATACACTGAGAAAACTTCAAAATATTTACCACATGACATTAATAGAAAGTTTGGCCAAAGATTGCAGAAATGGTGTAGCATTTTTTTGGCCACTTCACATCACGGACTTTTACTGCAGGTGTGCTGGCCTTCAAGACTTTCTAGCGTATGCCCTGAGGCATACTCCAACCACCAAGAGCAAGCAGTCTTCAGCCCCCTGAAAAAAGATCTTCCCAGTCATGCATTAATACCTGATTTCTTTCCACAAGAACTTGGAAAACTCATTCCAAACTGCCATGTAGCTCCTTCGTTACCCACTAAAGATTCCCAGATGTAGTATTCCCAGCTCTGTGAAGTGTTAGGACCTAAGGTGCCATCCCTTGTGATTCTCAATGGGTTCTGATGATACGGAAAACATCCTAAAATACCATTGGCTAAAGCCAACTTGGCAGCAGTACAGTGGAAACAGCGTGATATCTTTGGTTCCTGCAAGTGATGAGTTTCTCTGTCAAATTGTAACTAGGTTCTTTAAGGGAAAAATGGGTGATGGAAGACCCAGCAGCTGCTTTGGTCCATTTTTTTCCCCAGAAATATTAATTCTGATCTCTTCTTCACTGACTGATGCATGCATAAACTACTGCCTTTCCCAGTCCTCTCAATAATTTAAAAAATTATTTTGAAGTGATTTTAGCTGGAGAAACAGGTGAAGAAAGCACAAGAGGGGCAGGGATAGAGCGGATTTTGATTCTTCCACTCCTGTGGGTTCATGTGAGAGTCACACAGAACGTAGATAGGAAGGAACTTCGTAGAACTGAACCCAATACAGAAACTGTAATATAATAACTCAGGCTTCTGTGTGAGTCTGAAGCAGCTAAGAGCTATAAAAATCTGTTACCTAAAGGGCTGGGTCAGTCTATTAATGCTAGAGATGTTTCTCACTGAAACCTAAGGAGGGCACAGAGAGGGGGCTTCTATGGTAGGGGAGAAAAATTTTGAAAGTAGACATCTTTTGATAGTCAAGAGAAATTTAATAAAGCTTGCTTCTACTTGGATATATTCCATTTCTTGCAAAACTCTTCTCCTTGGCTTAGAAGTCACAGAATAATGGAGTAATTCAAAACTCCTTCACTGGTGCAATACCTGGTTGAGAAATAGTCACCATAGTGAATCATCCCAGACAATGGGAATGGCTTTGGTGAATGACTCAGTAGTCCTTACGTTAGCTTTTACCTACCAGCTACACTATAATTTTGTCGGTGTAATAATTAAGAACAGCATACATACAGGTGATTTTTCCAATTAATGACAAGGTAAGTTTAAGGTCAACTTTTTGGTGATTTCTCAAGAGATGGAGGCCTGTCAAATAATTGACATCCTTTTCTTTCAGTTTATATGTTCCAGACCTGAAGATGTGTCCTTGGTCTGAGCAACATGCAGAAGATTATCTCCACGACTGTTTGTCACCTCAAACACAAGGCATTAAAGACAAACCATGAGCCTACTGCCAGAGAAAAAAAGCCTGCTCTTCATCAGGCCAACACAAGAAGAAAGCTTTACTTAACCAACCCCATGCTCCCAGCATCACTTTGAGAAACAGAATCGGCGGTTGGGGCAGTGAAAACAGGAGATCCAGGCCTCTGCCAGCGAGACATATGTTTTCTACCAAAAGTAAGTGCAACATAGAAAATCATCTGGAGAATTAATACAGGCCAAGGCCCTTCCCAATTAAGCTTACTCCCTCGAAGGGAAATCTCAGAGACTACAGCAGTGGCAGCAGCACGGAGATAATGGAAAGACTCTCAGAAAAACAGTTTGTCCCCTGCAGCTGGCAGCAGAGGTACAGGCTGTGGGAGTCTTCCAGGGTGAGGAAGCAATACTCAGACGGTTTAGAGAAAATGTGAGCTGCCACAGAGTTTTCACCTTTTCTAGCCTTTCTCTATGGATATGGCGAGCTAGGCTTTATTTAAACTATTTTATTATAAAAAACTTTATTATAGAAATTGTCCCATGCTTTTTCTCTTCTTTATTCTACTTGCTAATGCACTACTCTTGTGTGTGTGACAAAAAAAGGTATTTTTCCCTTTTTAGTATTTTTCTTGAGAAGATATTTAATCACTACAATGAAAGTCTAAAACATAGATAATGCACACACACAAAATCCCAACTGAAAAATAAAATCACCCTTGCCACAAGAGATACCTTGGCAGCAGCTGAGGTAAATTCGTGTAGTATTATTGCATATTAGGAAACGTTAACAACTATGAAGAACAGAGTAGTAGAAAAAAGTAGTAGTGGTGATTTCTGTGCACTAGAAGTGAATGAAGCAGGCAACTAATAGACACCCTGAACTTCTCAGATTATGTCATTTTCTGATGCTAAGATATGGCATTATTCTTTCAAATGAAATCATGTTACAGAAATATGCATATAACTATCAGTTACACAAAAAGTAGTTCCAAAATTTAATTATTTAACTGAAGAAACCTACATTTCTGACCATTTTCCTGGTTTGGTCAATTATATAAGTGCTTCTGAAGTGCCTTTTGAGGACAGAAAAAAATCCCCAAAACTACACAACTACAGACTACACATTTTTTATGAATAGGACATTTTTGCCAAGTAAAAAATAATAAATCACGGAGCTAATATAATAGTTGTTGTAACCATCATTAAAGAGAATCAAATCACTAAAATACCACAAGGTATTAGTATTTACGTGACTATGCTATACCTGTTGACTTGATCTCAGGAATTACATTTCAAAATTAATTTAAGATATGTTACAACAGCATCTTTACTGGACATGAATTATAATTTTAAATATACACAAAAATGCACACGTATGCCTTTTTCCCATAATCAGTAATTACTATAGTATTTTCAGATGGTCATTTATAACACATTTATAAAACATGCATTTTATGATCAGCCATACACTTGATATTTCTCTTCATTCATATTTATTTTTTATAATAATTGTATATAATCCTTGATATGGTTGACCTTTATATGTAAGATAACGATTCACAAATTACTAAACTTATGTTACAGTTTTAAATGTGACTATATTAATTTTAAATTGAAATTTTCAGTGAAATATTAGCAATATATTAATTATCAAGATATTAATATTCAAGTGAAATAATTTTATTATCAGTATATCTACTTTTTCTAAATTTTAGTAAATAGGCTCTTAGAATTATAAAGAAGAAATATAGCCTGAAGGGCATCTGTCTTTGCTTTTAATAATTCTAGCATGTAAGAGCATTTTGCTGGCAATAGGATGCAATAGCGTGCTCACAAGAAATGAATACAATGTCCAACCGCGTGCTGAGAAACTGTATTTAGTTCAGGAGCAGGGTCACATACCTGTGTGGAGGGAGAGCTGCTCTCACTACTCTTGCTACCAGGAACTGGAGGGCTGCAGAAGAGCCTGCTAAGTTAGCTCCTTATTCACAGAAAAGTCAAGTTGCTGTAGCAACCCTGTAGCAACCCTGGCTGCCCAGTGCCCTACGAGTCAGTGGATCTTTCGTCAGCCACAAAGAGAAATAGAAAGTTGCAGAGACCCTTTAAACTCCTTGATAGCTAAACTGTCTCGAGTGATAAGGAATTATAAGACAAAGATAATATTCTTTTACACTTTGCTCTTCGTAAGAAAGTCGAGCTCAAAGAAATCCTTTCAACGCCAGCCTCTGCTTCTCATCTCCTTACCCTCTGCAATAGCCTGGCACTTGGAGGGAATGTATCAGGTCCCTGTTGCCAATCCAGAACAAGCCTAATTGACCTCGCTCTTTGCATAAAATCTTTGCCAACATAGTCTAAGCCCAGTTAATCCTCACAACACGCTGCAAATCAGGTAAGGAGTTTAATACTAGAGAGAACCCATCTGGGCTTATACATATTTACATAAAGCACAGAGACAGGTCAGAATGAGGAATCACAGCTGTTCAAATTCATGGGACTCTTTCTAGTGATTTCTACAGGCTTTGGTTCATAATTTTGTTGTCTAAACGAACATCTGAGTCAAGTGACAGTGCTATTACTTCCTCTACCTGTCCTTTGGGATCCTTGCTATATTCCTTTGATCACAGCAGTGATGAAATGTTTAAAGTGCTTTTTAAAAACAATTAAACTATTAAAGTTTTAAGCACTGTATTAATTTTTTTAGTTGAACAGCAGATTGAGGTACCTCCTTCTAGACAGTTACAGCAAATAGGAACAGTGAGCAGCCTGTCTGCAAAGGCCCTTCATAATTAAGATAAAAGCTGTCCCAGAGCATTAACAGGACCCTGAGGTGAGTCAGTATGACAGGAGCTAGAAAGCTATGTCCCACATTTACTAAATCAAGAGACATCCCATGGCACAAGACTCTTTGCCTGGCTTTCTATGAAGTTTCTCCTTCTCTAAAGTTAGTTAGAAAATAAAGCTACAAGGGAAAGGAAGGAAACAAAAATATTCCTGAAATTTCCATTAATCTGGATATTTTCTGACCTATCCTCTTATATAAATGCTGTTGTTCTACCTTTGGTCTTCTTGGAGTCCCGTTGATTGCTTCCTGTGTGGCTTTCGCAGCTGCAGCCTCCAGCTTGTTGCCAGACTTCCCTTCTGCCTTCTTTTCTACATGTGCTTCCTCTTACTCCTGTTTCCTTCCCCAAGAATCTCCTCTAACTCCAGCTCTCTGTATATCTCTCCCACCTTCCACCCTATTATCTCAGCAGTCACTCCTCCACCAAACATCTCCTCCCGTCTGTCTCCTCCCCCATTGGACTATCCTCCTGTTTTTTTCCCAACTTCCAGAATTTACAGCTTTCCACCCATTCTGTCACTGTGTCCTGCCATTAACATTTATGTTTCCCCAAATCTTCCATGATACTTTATTCTTTCTTCTCCTACTTCCCTTCTTCTCCCTCTGCCTGAAGTCCTGGTATACAACCTCACACTATCAGTTAATCAAAAAGCTGCTTGCAACTGAAAGCCAGTGCTCTTTGGTACTCAGATGAATCTTACCTGAAAAGGTTAATTATAAATAATAATTTAAGCTTGATACCTTAATCCTGTAATGGGTTTTTGTTTGTGCTTCTTCCTAAAGCCTCAGAAGAGTAAAGCCCATGGTATTCCTGCCATATCTTTTCCCTGCCCAGCTGTCATTCAGCACTCTTTTTGAAATCCTCCCACTCCTAAGAAAATGAATATTGAACAGCTTCACCCATACACCAAGAAGCACATGTGCCAGGTAAGGAAAAGTAAACCTCATCCTCAACTTACCTGCACCAGGTCAGAGAGAGGATCTGAGATAAGGCTGGGAACAACTCAGACTTCTCTGAATGCAGAGGCAGGCAGGTTCAGTCACAGAGCAGACATACTGGACTACTAAAACCAGTGCTGTGCCCTCCCTTCCATCCCACAACAGCTAGAAAGGATATGGGACGTATCCTTCACCTCTTTCTTATGCTTTGAGAAGTCAGGACACTCATTAGTGTTTAGCGTTTAAAAACAATCCTTAAAATTACATAGGATGAAGATTACAGAATTGTAAACATGCCATCACACCATGAAACACCCCGGGCATGTTTGTGGCAGAGTGCACACCCTCCGTCTAATTATACTCAGGCTTCTCTGTTTTAGGCAAAAGGTAACAATAGTCACTTATCAGATTCCCAAAATGGTATTGGAGAGGATTCAGCAGGACACTCCCAAGACTTTTTGGGTAGTAACAGCCACAGGATTACAGACATATAAATGCTCAGTCCCTCCAGCTTCTGGCAACTGTTTCTTCCATGCCGCACTCTGCTCTGTTAGTGGGTTTCTAGTTAGTTTTTTGCCAGTCTTTCTTTTACAATTCCTTTTCTCAGCTGCCAGATTCTAAAATGGACTTCTCCCCCTTTCTCTAAGCCTTGCTATCAGGGTGTGTGCGCACATCCTCTCGGGGGATAAACCTTGACCATATCAGAACGGTACTTTTAAAAGTCATGGACATGCAGACGGAAATGCCTATCTCAGCATTGCACCTTCACAAAAGAGGGAAGTTTTTTCCACCGTACTGCTGTGTGTGAGAACTGTTTTAACAACAGTTACACTTGCTAGGTCTTATTGAACGTTGTATTTTCTAAAGCCTGTGTACCCAAGGGAGCGTTGCCAGTATCTTCACCAAACACCATGGACCTCTGTCAACTGATATCTGTCAGTTTAACCACCGTGCCTCTATAATTTTTATGTGTTTGTGATTCTAACGTACACATACCTAAATAGTGTCTGTATGCACATTCAAGTAATGTGTGTGAATCTCCTTATAACAAAAGACAACAGCTGCAGTGGAGATGATTTTTTACAGCCTCCCAGAAGCTTTCCTGGCAGACAGCTCTCATCCATTGGGCTTATAAAAATCCTAGTAAAAGACAATTTCTTTGCCATTTGGAGACAGCAGATCCAGGTATTTTGGTTCTTCACCTGCAGGTAATGAGAAGAATCTTCATCTTAGTATGACAGGCATATGGTGCCTCATGAATTGATGAAGTTTGCGAGAGGGTCTTTTCTTTTCTTGCGTCGTAAACATAGAACATATTTACCTGTGGATATTTTATTTTCCTGTGCCCAAGTAAAATGCAAAGGCCCTCTCCCCTAAGGGCAACAATATCCCATTTTTGACTCAACAAATATTTAAGCATTTATGCATCCTTGCATGTATACATGAACACACATGCATGTGCCTTGTTGTAAATTCAAAGAATGTCTCTTGAGACTTAGCGTGTAGCTGAGCCCTTTTGCCTCTTGCAATCTTGCTTATTTCTGTTTTACATCATGCAAACACCCTGAAAAATACCACCTTTTCCTTGGAAACTTCCATGTGTGTCTCACTGAAATGCACGTGGCTGGGAGTATTTGTGCCTACATAGACCTTTGAAACTGTGTTATGATTCCCTGCACAGCCTTAATCAAGCCATACTTTTCATACCATGAAGGTTCCTCACCTGAAGAATGGGGCAGTAATATAGACCTATTTATTTGGCACGATGTCACACTTAATGTATTGCTTAAACTGAGGTGCTTTCTGAGGTACTACAGCTGTCTTTAATGTGGCTACTGTATTTCTATGTAGCCTTCCTTGTCTTATGATCCATTAATAGATTCACACTTTTAGAACTATGCCTCATCTAAATACCATTTTGATACTTCATGTTTAATTCACATTATGTGCCCAGTGCACATGCTATAGACAGGACAAGACCAACTTCCAAAGTACAGACCAAATGCAAATGTTTAAACTCAACACATCATCTAATTTCACTTCCAGATCTTTCTGGATTACCTGAAAATATATCTTGTTTGGATCTAAAAACTCTAAGGATCAAAATCCACAATAAACATGTCTTTAACTATATATGTGGCATCTTCCACTTTACTGCAGGAAATCTTCATGTTGTTGTTCTCTGTTGTGAATGTGATGTGCAGTCCTGAAGCATCCTAGGAGAACCAAGCCAGTGCATTGTTTCCTGCATGTAAACTTCAGTAAATTTTTTTAGGACTAAAAGTTAACAGATCTTAATTAAGAAAAAAAAAAAAAAAAACAACCCACAAACCAATGAAAATCATGCAGCTGACCTTAGTATTTTTTTTTCTGCAAAATCTTTAATGCATTCTGAATCAATATGCATTTTGTTGAACGAAAGAAATTAACTACTATTCTGGGTAGAATTCATCTTTCCACATTTCGTTGTCTACATTGTAGACATCCCAATATCTACCGAAATCCCTTCCTTGTCTACAGAGAAAAATATGTCTTTCTAGGACTTGAGTCCTCTCATCCTTAATACGTGATAAATTAAAAGTTGTTCTCATGAACTACCTGCCACGAGTGTCTACTCCTCTGCAAAAATTTAGCTCAGAATATTTCCCAATGTGAGATGAAGTTTCTTCTTTCTTCCCAAGCAAAAAAAAAGGAGTATTATTCTATATAATACCACTAAAAAAACATGCAAAGATGCACTCCAAAGACCTTGAAGGATTTTCAGAATTTCATAAATAAGTTCTATTAACTTCATGGGGCATTAGAAGGGAGCAGAAACAAATAAAATAATAATATAAGCTTTATGTGACCTGGTCTTATCCTCATTTTCTAATTGAGACTTATTTGATTCTGGGATTTACTTGCTATTTTCTTCCTGAAAAAGTGACTGCAGTTAGCAAAAGCTGATACAGTGATCTAACTTGAATTTAAACAGCCTATAGGCATTGTTCCTGGGTTTTGCTCAGGGTGAATTTCATCACAGTTGAAAGAGGTCGCATAACTCTTTATTAAATAATAGCAACATGAAATTGTCCTATTCTGATTCATTAAGTTTTTTATTCTCATTTATTCTTATATTCTTTATTCCATCATATTGTAATTAGTAAAATTAATTTAATACACAATTAATTTGCAATTAAAACTTATGGAATGCTCTGTGGTTGCAATGCATGAAGCCTAAGCTTCATGAAGTGCTGATGGAATTCCAGTCAGTGGTTTTCTTCAAGCAGTTTTAGAGGCACATAAAGGTGTCATCGTATTAATTAAATAATTATGGGTCTTAATTAGTTAGATATTAAGATAGAAATTAGTTCAATATTAAATGTTAGAAGGACCACACTAATCTAGACACACTGTGCAATGCTGACTGATATTTGTGAAAAAGTATTACACTGACAAATATTTGACACCTATGTCTTTCTGTATGGCTTCTCCAATAATAATAAAAGATGTGAGATATTGCAGTACACTGTACTTCTCTTCAGAAATTATAACAGCAGACTGAACTGGTCTTTGCTGTACATTGCATTAGTAATGGACATTTCAAGTAAAACAGTAGGATTGCAAGATTTTTATTTTTTTTTTTAATGAAGAATCAAAATAGCTCCTGAAGAGTTCAGTGGCTCAGGCTCTGAAACGAGAAACGGACTTTCATAGAGTTTATAAAGATTCAGAGCCCTTGAAAATGTGTTCTAACAGCTTTTTGTTAATAGAGAGCCTGACAATCTCTAAAATCATGAATAAAAATGCAAAGAGGAATTTATACAGTGTTCATACTTTCTATGCATGTTCAAGAGTTAAAAGTCAGTCTGAATTTAGAAATTACAAAGTGGCATAGCTCCTTGTTTAATGACAAGCCATCCCTGCCAGATTTACGCATGTAATTGAGTGTTCACAGTGAATCGCCGCAGAGCCCGCGGGGAAGCTGGGAGAGCTGGCACTGGTGCTGAGTCTAGGTGGTGAGACTGGAAACTCCGGCATCTCAAAGAAAATGTCAGAGCAGGAATTTTTCCTAGTCCAGTTGCCTAGACCTGCTGCCTACCTGCCCAGAACTGGTGACAGCAATTGCCCTCTTTTCCGACTGAGCCTAGATGCATTCGGAGACATTCAGAAACAGGGGCCAGACCAAGTGACAGGTCACAGAAATCCAAAAGAGCTTACATCAGAGAAGTCATGAAGGTACATAAAGAAAAGGAAGTGGAAAAATCATAAAATTTGTGCTATTCTTCAGTTTTTCAGAGATAAAGCCCATTTATTTCTATGTATTTTCTTTAAGTCTTGTCATGGCTGAAAACAGCATCTCTGCTTTATTTCTGTAAACTGAACACTAAAATACCCTAATCTACATGAATTCTAAAATGTTTTTTTCAGAAGTCACAAATTATACTGGATGCCTTCAAATTTACATAGCTGATTTGTGAAGTCTGCTATTTGTCCTTTGGAAAATTAGATCCCTTTTAGTTAAAATTACCATGTTTCACAAAACAAAGAGATTAGCATTGCCAAAAAACTTTTAAAATAAAAAATTGCTAGTTACTTAAAAAATGGAAGTGTTGTGTTTGTTTATACAGTGTGTACACAGTGAAAAATAAAGTTGTTGTTTTAGATTATTTCAATCTTACCAAATAGCAATTTTTTTAATCATCAAAAAATATAAATCTCAGATCTTGATTTCTCAGCTGGATAGTTCTCTGCTATCCCTTAAAACAGAAGCAAAAGATCTTTCTGTTATTTTTTTAAGTTGTACAGCCCAGAATTTTGCCCATCAGAGTCAGCTGGAGTGTTCCCAGCAGGACACCCATAGTGTTTATCTCCTCTCCTACTGGAAAGATTCTTAACATTTGTTTTTCATCTCAGCAAACCTTAATTAGTTTTCTTTTCTTTGGCCTCTCATTTATATTTTCCAAACACAAGTGCCATGTCTGTAAAACACCTTTTGAGGAAAGTGTAAGATTGGACATGCCATATGTCTTTCAAACAAGCATTGACTTCCAATATACCCCATGTGTATTTCAGTATATCCTGTCTTGGGACATCTCTGTCTGGGAGTTCTTGATTTACAAAATATATCTTCACGAGACATGTGAAGGCACAAGAAGTAAAGCCACAGGCTTTACAAAGGACTGATAATCAGTTCCTTTCTACTTTAGCAAGCAAAAGTTATGTACACTGCTGGATGAAAGAAGGCATGGCATCACAATTCAGGCAACAGGCTGCTGTCTCGAAGAACTGAAACTTACCTTTTTTTTTTCTGCTGAAAATGAAAAAACATTGTCAAATTCAAGAAAACTAAATTTTTCATAGAGATCTCATTGAATTGCTCATGACCAGCTTCCCAGCCTTTGTGTCTGAAGCTAAACTCAGTAGAAGACATACTCTAAACAAATAAAGCCACCCAAAATATATTGTTTTAAAACTCAGGTCACAGGTATATCATCAGAGGATATCACTAATATGTGAATTTACTATTTACAACTTTTATCTTTTAAGCTTTTATATACAAGTTGTAACTTCAGCAATCTGGTCATTACATTTCTGAAATAAAGGCTCCTTTAACAAGATACACAAATGCCTGAACTGTTCTTGCTTCCTTGAGGGGCCATTCCCTTGTGAATTGACCAGCATTAAGAATTTTATCTATTTATATCTTGAATAAACATTCTTTTATTTAACATTTGTAAACTTAAACAGCTAAATGAACTTTTTATTTATGGGCTATGCAGACTTTCTAATTAATGAGAAACTTAAATAACAACTTGTATTCAAAATCCTCTGATATTTGCATTATTACCAGGATCAGAATGCAGACTCTGGTGTGAAGAATGGAAATGCCTGTATCTTGTGCTCAAAGACTATCTGCCCTACTGGGCAGCTGTAACAAACACTGATCCTTGCTAAATTAGGAAGATATTGAACAAAATGTCACAAGAATGCTTCTTGCACTTTGTGAGGACTTGGAACCACACATGCCCTTTGGGCCTCTAATGGCTCTGGCAGTAATTGTGGGAAGAACATCAGCCGATGTGATGCCGTAAAGTTAGAAGTCAAGAGCAAAAAACATATTGAGATTGAGACAGATCTTGACGTTGCACAAGTCATACGTAAATAAGTGCCAAGAGTGACTATTCAGAGGCCAGTAGCCCAAAGATACTTGGCTCTCTTTACATTTTTAATCATTTTGTTCCAGGCACGTATAAACAATACCTAATTGTAGGGAAGTTGGGAGGCAATTTTCAACTCCAAAGAGTATGTAAAAGGGTAAAGGAAACTCTGATGTTAATAAGGGAGAACCAGACTTAAGGACTATCTGAAAAGCCTCAAGGGACTTTACAGCAAATAGACTAGCAATCTTCAAGCATAACTATGCTGTGCAAGGAAGTTGGGAGAAAATTAAAGATTCAAGAAAGATACTAGAAAATAAAAAACTAAGTAAGTGTGGTAGGTTGACCTTGGCTGGCCGCCAGGTGCCCACCAAGCTGCTCTATCACTCCCCCTCCTCAACAATATAGGGGAAGAAAGTGCAATGAAAAGCTCATGGGTTGAGATAACGACATGGAGATCACTTAGCAATTATCACCATAGGCAAAACAGACATATCGTAGGGAAATTAATTTATTGCCAATTAAACAGAGTAGGATAATGAGGAAATAAGAATAAATCTAAGCCCAACCTCCCCCTCCCTGCTTCTTCCCTGGTTGAACTTCACTCCCAACTCTTCTGCCTCATCCCCCCAATTGGCACAGGGAGATGGCGAATGAGGGTTGTAGTCCATTCACAGCACTTAATCTCTGCCACTAATTCCTCCTCGCACCCCCTGCTCCATTGTGTGGTCCCTCCCATGGGATGCAGTCCTTCATGAACTTCTCCAACATGGGTACTTCCCACAGTCTGCAGCTCTTCACAAACTGCTCTAGCATGAGTCCTTTCCAAAGAGTACAGTCCTTCAGGAACGGACTGCTCCGGTGCAGGTCCCCAACATGGCTACAGGACCTACCAGAACATTTGCTCCAGTATGGGCTCCTCTCCCCATGGGCCACAGGTCCTGCCAGGAGCCTGCTCCAGCGCAAGCTCTCCACGAGGTCACAGCCTCCTTCAGGCATCCACCTGCTCTAGTGTGGGGTCCTCCAAGGCAGGGGGACAGCCTGCCTCACCATGGTCTTAACCATGGACTTCAGGGGAATCTCTGCTCTGGTGCCTGAAGCACCTTCTCCCCCTCCTTCTTCACTGACCTTGGCGTCTGCAGAGTTGTTCCTCTCATATATTCTCACTTCTCTCTCTCTCAGCTGTTGCACAGCTTTTTTTTTTTTACCCTTTCTTAAATATTTTATCACAGCTACCAGCATCACTCACTGGCTCAGCTTTGGCCAGCAATGGGTCCATCTTGGAGCCAGCTCCAACTGGCTCTATCAGGACACGGGGACAGCCTCTAGTGTCTTCTCACAGAAGCCACCCTTGCAGCCTCCCCTGCCCCAGTTACAAAAACCTTGTCATGTAAACACTATACAGCAAAAAAAATAAAAAATAAAATATTACTGTGGACATAGGAAACAGTAAATCAACAGAAACATTTCAGGTAACTGACTTTTATGAAATCCATATTACCCGATTGGCTTATCATTTTGCTGTTGATCTTACAACGTTTGGCACGGTTAAATTCCTATTTATAGACACAAGTGTAAGTGCCAATATGAGTATCTCAGCTTTCATTTCTGAAAACAAAACAAAACAAAACATTTCTAACTATTATAGCTATAGCAAAAAACTGAAGAAAAAAAAATTATTTTTGCGGTGAAACTAGTCTCCTAATTCTATCAAGGTTAACTTGTTATTCCTGGGGGAGTGTGGTGAGGTCGTGTGTGTTGAAATTTTCCAATTTTTACCAATGTTTGTGGGAACTTTACTAACTATGTCTTGGATATTGAAATTTATTATTATTATTATTACATAATCATTGAGAGCACATAATTTTAAACTAGATTCCTTCCCTTCTGTAACTCTAAAAAACAGAGTGGTAATAATTTAAGAACTACACACAGAAAGGAATCTGACTTTTACCGTGTGTCTGTAAAGAAATGAAAATGAATGACAAGAATAAGTGCTGTCTTAGCAGTTCTTAAATAAGGCATATATGATTACTTAAAATACATTATTACAGACTTCCAAAAAGTGGAGAGGCAGATTCCCTCCTTTGGTCTCACCAAAGACCTGTTACATTTCAGTGGGGGGTTTCCACGTCCGTTTTTTTACTCAAAGGACTTTTGCACACCACCTCTGAAAGTCCTTGAAAATGAACTGCTTTTCCTACAGATTTCTAATCACACAAATGCAGGAAATTGTTATAATAAATGTTCTATAAACAGCCTTGTTTTGATGGATTAGTATTTCTGATTCTTCTAACATTCTAACACTGATTTTCTGGCAATAATCTAACTGAAAACATAAGAAAATTTTCTGGAGATTGCAGCTACTTCAATAGCATCTAAGGAAACAGTTATTCTTTTAAATTGTTCTGAATAAAGTAAGTTAATTAAATCCAATTAAAAAACATTGCTTATGAAGAAAATGTTCTGTTGGTGATTCCCCAGTGTCACATGGTTTCTCTGCACAGAGAAGTACGTGAACAAAACAAGGAAGACAGTCCTTGATCATAAAGCAGACAGGCCTGACCTTGTCTCAGTCATCCAGATGAGATAAAATGTGAAGGAGGATTTTTTTGGCCATCGCCTGTTTCTAGCGTCTTGTCATCCATCTAGCAATTAGAAATTCTGTCACTTGCAATTGCTGCCTAAATCAGTAATTACTTCAAACCATGTAGGTGACTTAACATAGTCCTATTTTAAAAGAATAATTCAACAGCTGTTGAAGACTTGATGGAAAAACAAACCTATAAACACAGTAGCTGAAATCAAAACATATTCAGTATAAGCTATGTTTGTATGTGGAGAAAGCCCTTCTAATAGCAATAAAACTGCTTTCAAGAAGTTTATTTACTTATACTTTAATTAAGCAAGTGTATTCATAGATATATTGTCACAAGACAGTTCGTACTAATTTTGGTGATAATACAACTTTGCAACTGTCTTGAAAAGACTAGTTTGCATCCATGTGTGGTAAATAGATACATGGATATTTTCTTTGTAAAACCTGGTGTTTTGCTAAGAGACAAGGGAACGAATGTAATTTTGAAGTTAAGGTCTTTTTGTCATGTCATGAGAGCTTCAAGAAGCAACTGTTTTTCATGACATGCCACTGTCATCGTTACTTTTTTCAAACTCTACTATTGTATTTGTTTAATTAAAATAAGGCTTATCTGAACTGGTCAACAACTTTAAATATGTTAGTACGCTCCAAGGTGCCCTCATTCTGTAAACTGTGTCTCCTCACATGCCAAGTTTTGCCTTCAACTAAATAGAGAAGTTGGGCTGAACTGACAGCTCTGACTGATGACTGCAAATCCCATCCTTCCTTCCCTCCCTCCCGCTTTAACACACCTGCTTTAAATGATTGCTTTCCCAATATCTGTGATGAGGAAACCACTGGAGTAAGTGAGGTTGAGCAGATAGGAACAAAAAGTGGCTTAATAAATTCTTTCTCTCTCATAATTGGCATGCAGAGTTAATGTTAATTGGCTGCTCCAACACAGTTTGAGGTTTTGTTTATCTGCAGCTGGGGTCACCTCTGAATACATATGAGTTAAGGAGATCGGAGATGGAGGTGAGAAATGGCATTTAGCTGTTCTCCGTACTTTTTTCATATTTGAAAAAAGCTGAAAGCTCAGTTATGTGAAGAGTCTGTTCTGTATTGAGGTGTGATTGGTAAAGAGAAGCTAGGTGCTTTTTTACTTCAGCAAGAGCTGAGGGCATTTGGTGAAATTAAAATTTTTATTTGGGGTGTCTAAGTTGTGATTTCTATGTTAAATTATGCAACCCAAAATCCAAGTAAGCCCATAAGCCCTGTTTGTATAGACGAAACTCAATGCAATAAATACGATCACTTTTTGAGAAATACACCAATATGTCATTGTGCCCCTTGTGTGTAGGAAAATACATTTCATTGGGGCAGAAGCGTCAATCCGCAACAGTAAGTCCAACAGCCAGTGCAGTGAGTAACTGACTGGGATTTCTCCAGTCAGAATATCAAATTAATGCACTGAAACAAATCCTCACCTTATTGATTTGAAAGATTAATTGTAAGGCAAAGTTCTGAAACCCTTTCTGTCAACAGGAGTTTATCTGAGAAAGGATACAATAAAAAGAGTTCAAAGTCTCTCAGAATTGAAACATAGTCTGGAAAAAATTGATCACAAATGATTAACAGGAAAATTCTCTATCTGAGCCAGGACAGGTAGGTGTTATCCTACAGTATTCCATGTCAATGTAAGGATTTTTTAGCTTATTCTGCTTTACATGGAGTAGAAGGTGTTAAAAATACAGTGTAGAAAAGCTCTGGAACATTTCTCTTTTGAGGTTCTGGTCTTAGAAATAAATCAAAACAGTAGAGGATTAATCCAGTGTTTAGAATTCAGTCCAAATTATACAGATATATTACAAGATAATATTGCTCTATTTTAAGTCACTGAGATACAATGATTATAGTAATTTTACCATCAATTCAAAATATGCGAAGAAACAAATCTTAACTTTAGAGATGCAATTAGAATCACTGAGTAGAGCTTTTCTGGTTGGGGGCATCTGCCAGGTTCTCAGTTTCCCAGTGGAGATGAGTAACTTTCTGGGAAAATGCACCAGCACCACTGGACATGCAGGGCACATTTCAAACCATAGGAAGTGCTGCTGGGCACCAGTCCAGACAGGCAGGTAGAAGGGAGGAAAGAAAGAGGAAAACGTGCAGAGGAAAGGCCCAGTTACAAAGCAAGATATAACAAACTCAACTGGAAATTAACGCACTTTACCACTATTAGACTAACGCAAGCATGGACTTTAATAAAACTCTCATCAAAAAAATACAAGAATCCTCAACCTTTACATGTAAGCACAGTGGTTTTACAGCCAAAGACAGCAGCTGCTATGAATAGAGATCTGAAAGGGAAGGGCTGCACAGAAAACTTAAGAGGGAAGGAAACCCACAGCAATGCTAAACTTGGAAAGGTTTGATAAGGTGATAAAAATAGGCCGTCAGTAATCATGTCTTCTGCCAAGGTGAACTTCTTCACAGCTATTCTAAAATCTTGGATTCTTGTCTTCAGAATATTTTGACTTGGCTGTATGAGGGTTAAGTCCCAGTTTCCCCTCTGCTGTTCTACAGCATGGTATTTTGGACAGCAAAGAGGAATGGGACAGGCTGAGAAAGAATCTGAACTTTGATCTCCAGTATCTAAAATTACATCCTTAACCACCAGGCTCCTACACAAAAGGAAAAGTACTTTTGCGAAGATCACAGCAACCTGGCACCTGGGCTTTTGTTTATCCCATTCATTAAGGTGTATATCCCAGCACAATGAATCCCACTTCTACAGCCTCTTCTGGAGCCTGAAAGCACCAAAATTTCATTTATAATCTCATGTCAGAATATGAAGAACTGCCTCTGGGACTGCTTATGTTCCTGCTTCTTAACTTTTTACCTAAAATTTAAGTAGCTGAAGTTGAGAGGAACTTTATTTCAATTGTTAATTGGTTTGAATTTTTTTTAGAAGTCTGATCATATTTTAAAATAACTAGTCTTCCAGGTCCATATACAAGTATCTAACCCAGTAGTCTGACACTAATCTTACATAGTAGTCAGATGTCGTGGTTTGGACTGGGCTGGCCACTGAGACAAATTACAGATTCTCTCTAACTTCTCTCCCAAGTAAGAGAGGAATGAGAGAAAGAGAGTCTTATGAGTTTAAAAGACACTAAACTATTTTAATGAAATATAAATAATAACATAATAAAAATAAAAGACAATAAAATTAATAAGAAAAGAATGAAGCATATACAATACATAGAAAACTAGTATCAAGCTCCCAGGGTGACAATGACATCACTGGCAGGCACTAGGAAAGTCCCAGTCTGCACTCAGAGATGGACAGGAGCTGAACTCAGGAACTGGATTCAAGAACACACAGATTGGGATCAAAGGCAGACAAACAGCCAGAGTCCTCCTTGGATGCTGGCCATTGAAGAAAGAAGCTGACCCCTTTTTTCCCTCAGCTTTTATACTGAGCATGATGCAGATGGGATGGAATACCCCATTGGCCAGTTTTGGGTCACCTGTCCTGTCCACTCCTCCCCACAGGATTGACCCCTCTATGCTTTTCTGCTTCTGACCCTCCAATGGGACAGATAACAAAGTTATCTTGGTTGTTATATCAACAGGAGCCTCTCTGCATACCATTCCTTGGTATTCACTATAAGCAAGGCCGTATCATTCTGGAAGCAGATGCTGTCTGAAAAATACACCATTAATTTCAGAGCGTTCAGTTAGTTAGAAGAGGCTTAGCTGAAAAGCAAAATCACTGGAAATAAAATTGATCTTCTTTTTCCTCAAACCAGGATATCAGAAAATGTCTTTGTTAACTTGAAGCTGGGAGGTGATGTGAAGTCTGTTCTAACATAACTCAAGAAAATAGGTAAATACCAGGGAAAAGTTAATAAAGGCCTCCCCTTTGTCAAGAAAAGTCATGCCTCAGACTTTTCTTTGAAGAGGCAAGCAAAAGTGGACATGGGAAATCCTGTGTATGCAGTCACTTCAGTTTGAAAAACTTGTTTAACACAATCATCCATCAAATGTTTCTGAAGAAACCAAAGTGGCAAAGCATGAGAAGGAAAATCCTTTACTGAATGAAGAACTGCACAAAAGATAGGCAACAGACAGCAAGAGGAAGTAAACAGTTGTTTTAATGATTTCAACAAAGCTGGGAGATCAGCAGGGGAATTCTGCAGAGATGTGTGCTGGGGCTAATGGAGGTCAGCAAAAATTAAAAGATTAGGCAAAGAGGAAGAATAATGAATTGACAAATTTAGTAATAATAAAATGTTATTCAGGTAGGAAATACGAAAACTGAGTGTGAAGAATCACAGAAAAGTCTTGTGACATTAAATGACTATGAAATAAATTTTCCTTAAAATATAACTGAAGCTCCGTACATAGAAGGAAATAGTCCTAAAATCTCTGGAATTCTGAGGTCTTATCAGTCTGGAATTGGAGTGATGAGAGATTTTGGACAGAATAAGCAGTTCCATGAGAATGTACTCTGCATAACAGTCAGAACAGCAAACATAATGTTGGGAACTGTTTTGGATTCTTTATCCTGCAAGATGGTTTGCTGAAGTCATGAGAGAGTTCTGTAAATAGCATGACAGAAGTGAATTGTTCTTTCTTCTAATACAGGAATTAAATGTATTACCCTTTAGAGTGGAATAAAAACACAAAACAAAACACACCAAAAAAACCTAAACCCAAAACAAATAGGCAAAAACATATGCAAAACAAAAGGCAGTGTGCCTTTACACAGTTAAGCTACAGAATTATCTGCTGTTATTAATTTATTTTGGTTCAGAAAGTAACAGAAAAGGATTCTTGAAAAAAAAATCTATTTAAAGCTGTTTAGCACAAAACCCTCTTTGTCAGTAAGCTACAGCCTGCGATAGGCTGGGGGATTACTCAAGAGAAATTTTTTCTCTTCTTATACCATTCTGTAGGCATTTCCTACTTGGGTAGCGTTCAGGATACTAGGTTAGGTGGACTTTTAGTTTGATCTCATTCTTCTGTTTTTACATCCTTATGAAGTTTAGGCATTTCATACAATACCAAGGAATCTGACTTTACATGTGATTGATTCAATCCTGGAGCCTGAAATTAAACTGAGTAACATGAGCTTTTTTTTTCCTCATTTATGATCCTCTCCCAGCTATGATGAGTAAAATGTCACAGTTCAGCAGAACAGAGCAGTGGCTCTAGAGGCAAACAGGAGAAAGTTGATAACAAGATAATCTTTATGAAATTTTTTTTGTCTCTTTTGCTCACTTGTCCCACTGCAGAGAATTTATTTCTTCTGCAGGCATCCTTCTATCATTTCAACTCATGTCACTTTGGGGTAGTCTGAGGAGTACTTTGACTAAAGAAATTATGAGATACAAATATTTGGCAGGGTAGAACTTGTACGCAGGTGTTCTGATTGCTGCTAGCAGTTTGGGACTCCAATGTTTATTTGTTGCGTAGGCGTGCCTCTTTTCAGGTATCTAGAACATAAGGAATTTCTACCCCTAAAGACTGTGACAGGCCGTCACAGATGAAAATATTTGACACAGTTATGATTTAGCAGTGATTCAAAATTTATTAATAATGTAAGGTAGATTGAGAGGCTGAATTTTAGCAGCACAATCATTAATGGGTTTAGAGGTTTACAAAGTGAGTAAACAAAATAATTGAATAGCAACTTAGTTACAGATTCGAAGATGGCAAGATTCATACTAATGTACTAGAAGGTATCCCAAATCAATACATATACGTATGAGTAGAGGTAAAAATCACAAATTAATACTTACATATATAAATATATATAAGCAAAGAATACAAGCACGTGTGTGCACACACAAACATACAGGTCTCCGATCAGGAACTTCTTAATAGCAGGCAAACCTAGTGAGTCGAAAGGTACCACTTTTAGGTCCTACACCTGCATGGATGGACAGAAGAGCATCCACATCTATAAAGCTAATATGTATTTCAAAACATACAGATGGACAGGTGGATAAGAGAGTGACACTAGCCTATAGTTAAAATTTCCCTTTCTCAGATTTAGGGTAAATACTCACGATGCACCAGCATTCCTCAGTGGGGGATAGTTGAGGCTTGAGAAGGGTTTTCTCCTGCCCTGGCCTCGAGGTGTCAGCCTGAGAGGTATCTCAATTCAGGGAAGTTACTGGCCACAGCCCACTGCGATCCAAAAGAGCTCAAAGGGTCTTTATTAGAATTGCTACTTATAGGATCTGAGACAATCAACTTTCATCAGGTACTTTTCCACTCCATCCCAACTTGGATGTTGGTTAAGCAACCCCAGAATTTGCTAGACCTTGGGGTCCTGGTATTCTCCCCCTTCTGTGGCCACGGTCCATATGGTGTCAGGAATGATCAATTATAGTTATTATCTTCAAACAGTAGGAGTCATGGGGACCAGGCACACTGTTGTGTTCTTGGTCTGTTGTTCTCTACCTTTTCTTTCTTACCTGTTAGACCATTATGTTACGTTTTGGCCATTGTGTTGTTCTGTGGCCCAGGTTGGGAGGGATATCACACTAAGTACCGACTGGCCTGAAGGATGGGGAGGGGTTGCACACATGTGTATTCAAACCAAGTGGATTAATTAAAGGAGTCACAAAGAGTTTCTTCATGAACACAGTTGAATGAAAGTTGAGTATGCTGCTTGTTTGAATATCTCATTTGATTCTGGAATTACGAAACAGAGCCATATAGGATGCTTAATAGTAGAGAGAAGCTTTTCACTGTTATAGGGGCTTACAAATACAAACACTCAAGAGTCTTAAGGCTCTAAGAGTGTGGCTTTTGTGATGAATTTTAAAATTCATTTCCTATTTAGATCTTCTTAGAGGGGAAGAGAAATATCCTACAAAAATGAGTGTAGTATTCATTAAATATTCTGGTAGCCTTCAAATGAGCCACTAATATTTACAAATAATTACCCTTTTTGCCACAATTATTTAAATGTTTAAAGTCAAAAGAACTTTGTTTTTAAATAGATCCTTCTTCTGTGTGACTATAGCTCTCTTTTTATACCCTGCTAATCATTTTCTCCCTTACTCATAGCCGTTAATATTTCTTTACCTATCATCCCCCAATTTTTAGGTTTCCTTCTACATAGAAATCTGGCTTTATCCGATGTAATTCTTATTATTTTTTCTGCACAGTAACATATTTTCCTAATATTTTCTTTATTCTCTTTTGTATTGCAGTAATAATACCCTTGTTCTCTTTGCCTCCTTACGAGAATGTTAATGTAAGTTATTTTCACTGACCTCAGTGAATCGCTCTGAGTTCACATAGTCACGTTTCCTCTAGTTTTAATTCCTGAAAAGGATCTCGGGTTTTCTGGCCAAGATAACTGACTGCTATATCAGTCCCTGAAGGGAAGGATGCTATAAATGTAGCATGGACATTAGTAATGAAATGTGGTGACAGCATCACCAGAAGATCTTTCAGACCCTGGCTATGCAAATTATCCTCTGGACTTTTCCCACTAGAATATCTTCTCCCACTTGCCATTATCTTGTCTTTGAGCTCCCTGATGCCCAATACTTTCATTCTTACTCTGATCCCAGAAATGTTAAACAAGCATCTGAAGGGTCAAAAACTGGAAGAAACACTAAAGAAGGAAGAGAGTGGCAGTGTGAAGTAAATAAGAAGGTGCATAATTGGCTCAGTTTTAGGAGGAAAGGGAACTTCCCTATAGGCTTTCTTATACTGTGGGAGACCTGATTAAGTTCCAGCTTTTCCACAGATGTCCTGAGTGACATTTGTGAGTTGCTCAGCTCCATACTTTCAAAAACACTTAAGTGTTGCAATCCTACAAATTCATGTTTAGCATCTCATGTGTGGTAGAATCAGAGAATAGTTTGGGTTGGAAGGTCACCTAGTCCAACCCCCCATGCAGTAAGCAAGGACGTCTTCAACTAGATCAGGTCGCTCAGAGCCCCATCCAACCTGACCTTGAGTGTTTTCAGGGATGGGGCATCTACCACCTCTCGGGGCAACCTGTGCTAGTGTTTCATCACTCCCATTGTAAAAATTTTCTTCCTTATGTCTAGTCTAAACTTACCCTCTTTTAGTTTAAAACCATTACCTGTTGTCCTATCGCAACAGACCCTGCTAAAAAGCTTGTCCCCATCTTTCTTATAAGCCCACTTTAAGTACTGGAAGGCTGTTATAAAGTCTTCCCAGAGTCTTCTCTTCTCCATGCTACACAAACCCAACTGTAGTTCCTAGCATGAACTTTGTGTCTTTCATATAAACATGTACAAACACCAGCATAACTTATCCAAGCAAGAATGACAGAAGAAAGGGAGGGTAGGTTAGATACATGCCTCATTCAGCATAGGAAGTTTAAGCATGAACTCTTAGCTGTGGATGTGGAGGTAGACTCCTTCACTGGTAGTTGCTCATCATAAGTGGGATTGTAGTCAAGAGCACCCCTATTTCAAGATTTGAATCAGTTCACACATCCCCACCTACCTCTGAATAACAGATTGTCTTTTGTGATAGTGCTGTTCAGGGGATGCCAAAAGGATCAGGTATTGATGGTCCTCTCCTACCTGATTCACCAAACTTGAGACTCAGCAGCTTTGAGTGTGTACATTTGGACAGAAGAAATTCAGGCACCAAGATCAGTATGTCTACACAGAGAAGTGAACGTAGCCTGAACAGTGAGTGTGAGCACTGACTGTCTAAGTTTAGCACTTCTCAAAGCAACAGTTCCTTAACTGTTTTGAATGACTCCAACTAGCTCTAGCACAGTTGACATAGGACAATCAGTGCCACTTGGTTCTGATCCCTTTTTATTTGGCAATATCAACAGACTCTTAGAGGCCATAGGTAAATGTAGTTTTTTAGGGTGCTTGTGATGTCTAAACAGCGGTTAAAGGTACCCCAGGCATCACTAGTTTAGCTAAATTAATCTCTCTGCTCTTTGGAGAAAGTCAGGAAGCTGGAGAAGCAATTCAGATCTTTGGAACTTCAGTTCTTTTCTTCTTTCTATAAACTGCAGGGGGGAAGCTGAAGTGACTAACCTCCTAACCTCACTGAATCCACTAAATGTCTGGATTTGGACCCCAAAACCTCTTAGGGGTAATTTCCTTCCTCGCACTAGCACGGGGGATAAATGTATACCTAGGTATAAGAAGTGGAGTGACTGGGACTCGAGCAGAGAATGAGTGCTGTGCATGTATTTAAGGACGAAATATTGTAACATTTGGCAATGAGGCCAGGGCCCTATCTCTGTGTGTTCACCAAGGAGAAAAGCCCCTGGGATTTTTTTTGAATATATGAGGGCCTCATCATATTATTTCTTTTCAGAGTTTTCCACTTCATTTACTCTAGTGCTGAAACCTGCTTCTTTTCCTTCACAGAGATGGAACACAATATCCAGGTTTTTTTCTTAAAGCATGAATGAACTAAACTGTTCTTACAAAATATACTAATAATAGTTAAAAAATAAAAAGAAAAAAAAAAGTAGAAAAAGCAGTGTAATCCCAGTAATTAAGTACTTATTATAGTTATTCATTAAGAAAAAACCCATAAATGTCTGTAGTAACAATATTGCACAAAATATTGTTTAATTAACCCTAATCCAGAATTGCAGGGTGTGGACCAAATAATCCACACTACCCAGGCTGCATGTTCTGCACCTTCACCACGTTCAAAGCATCATCTTGGCAAATGGTACAGAATTTGCAATCCTGATTCAGCTCTTTTTAAGGACAGTAGTGAAAACTCCCACTGTTTTGTTGGGTTTTTTTGCTTTTGTTTTAATTTGAGTGGTTTTTCTTTTGTGTGTTTCATAAACTGTACCAATGCCTACAGCTAAGGGTAGAAATGGCAACCTGGCACCTTCTAAGGCAGTGCTTAACTTCCAAGGCTTGAAAGCCTTGGAAGTAACCTGTGTTACTTTTTCCAAGGAGGTGGCATCCCTAAATCCTCCTGTATGCAATGACTCTTTCATAAAGTTCCAGCTATGAAAAGTATGCAGATTCAAGAGAGACAAATAAAATAATTAAAATCTTGAAGCAGTGCAGTCAACAGCTCTCCACAGGTTGGGGCAAGGGCTAATGGGGCTGGGCTGGGCTGGAATGGGGACCTGGGCCATGGGCAGAATGGAGGAGGCCCCAGGATGGGGTGGACACGAACCACCCAGGCCTATGGATCCCCTCAGAATCCTGACAACAAACAACTGCAGACCTCCAAAGACCTCATCCTGGTTTAGTTCCAGGATTTAGAGCAGGGCCCATCCTCTGTGCTGCATCGACCAGCCTCTGTGCAAAGTGACACTCCACCGTTCCTCTCCCATCTCATGCTTGGGAGCATCTCCCTTTTGTTCAAATGGACAGGGGAAGGGAAACAAGACTGAAACATCTTCTGGAAACTTTACAACCCCAACAACAACCATGAGGTGCAAAGAAACAGGAGCAGAAGTGAGCGTAAGGCTCTGAGTGATGAAGATGAAGGATCGTGCCCAGCCAGAACAGCCTTTGTACTCAAACCTCAGTAAAACATTGTCTCATTTGACCCCTCTGCTTCAATCATCATTCAGTTGACAGAATGATTCTGAAACACACAGAGTTTTAGTTGCTCACTCTTGATATTCCCTAAAATTAGTTTCACGCTGGGAGACTTTACGGGTAGTATGATGATGCACATCATTATTAACTGTTTCTGGAATACACTTAAAAGTTTTTAGTTATCTCAAAATCACACCTCAGAATTCATGCTAGTAATGTAATAAACATCAGCCTTTTAGCAGTCACATGTTAGCTTTGACAGCATTGTTTTTACATGCTGACTGGGATGTTTGTCATTCTGCCACAGTTTTAAAAAAGAGAGTTACATAAATCAAGAACCACTTTATAACCACTGAGGCTGAAAACTTTCTACTTCCAGCAACAATGGCACTGATTCTACTTTGACTTGACTTTGACATGGAAAAGTATTTTTGCATAAAATTGACTAGTATTCACAAACAAAACTGCCATATTTTGAGGAAGATCAGAAAACTTGACTGCCTTGACATAGCCATTGTGTAAAACTTTTCTGTTTCATAATTAGTTATCTTCTATTACTCATATCTAAATATCATATTTGTGATCCCCCCAAATACTTCAAATCACAACCAACATAAGTGTTTTCTTTGCTCCACCTGTTTCAAAACATACTTTGGGTGATTATGGATCATTCCATAGTTTCTGCTAGATCAAACAGATAAAATAAGTTAAATCCTGTGCACTGGTGACTTGAGTGCTTCACCTGTGCTGTCAACACACATGGGACTTGAGTGCCTAAGTTAAAAAATAATAATTACAACATTTAAATTAAAGCAAGCATGCAGCATGGCTTAAGCTGCATCCAAGCTCTGTTTTCAGGACACATGGACTTTCTCCTAAGTCACTGCAAAAGGCTGAATCTGTGACTTTCCAAATTTGATTTACAATATCACAAAGATTTGAGGCACAGGAGGGAATCTGTACTAACTACATAGATTCATAGATTCATAGATTGGTACAGGCCGGAAGGGACCTCCAAAGGTCATCTAGTCCGACCTTCCCGCAGTCAGCAGGGACACCCCCAACTAGACCAGGTTGCCCAGGGCCTTGTCAAGCTTCACCTTGAATATCTCAAGGGAAGGGGCCTCAACCACCTCCCTGGGCAACCTGTTCCAGTGTTCCACTACCCTCATGGTAAAGAACTTTTTCCTAATATCCAATCTAAATCTCCCCTTCTCCAGCTTAAAACCATTGCCCCTCGTCCTGTCACTGCAGGCCTTTGTAAACAGACCCTCCCCAGCCTTCCTGTAGGCCCCCCTCAGGTACTGGAAGGATGCTATGAGGTCTCCCCGGAGCCTCCTTTTCTCCAAGCTGAACAACCCCAGCTCCCTCAGCCTGTCCTCATAGCAGAGGTGCTCCAGCCCCCTGATCATTTTGGTGGCCCTCCTCTGGACCCGCTCCATCAGGTCCATGTCCTTTCTATATTGAGGGCTCCAGACCTGCACACAGTACTCCAGGTGAGGTCTCACCAGAGCAGAGTAAAGTGGCAGAATCACCTCTCTGGATCTGCTGGCAACACTTCTTTTGATGCAGCCCAGGATGTGATTGGCCTTCTGGGCCGCGAGAGCACATTGCCTGCTCATGTCCAGCTTCTCGTCCATCAGCACCCCCAAGTCCCTTTCCTCAGGGCTGCTTTCTAATACCTCATCCCCCAGTCTGTATTTATACTGAGGATTGTTTCTTCCCAGGTGCAGAATCCTGCACTTGCTTTTGTTGAACCTCATGAGGTTCATCTGGGCCCACCTCTCCAGTCTGTCCAGGTCCCTCTGAATGACATCCCATCCCTCTGGTGTATCGACAACACCACACAGCTTGGTGTCATCTGCAAACTTGCTGATGGTGCTCTCAATCCCTCTGTCTATGTCTTTGATAAAAATGTTAAACAGTACTGGTCCCAGCACGGACCCTTGAGGGACACCACTTGTCACTGCTCTCCATCTGGACTTAAAGCCATTGAGTACCACCCTCTGGGTGCGACCATTCAGCCAATTCCTTATCGACTGAACCATCCACCCATCAAATCCGTATCCCCCCAATTTGGCAAGCAGGATGTTGTGAGGAACCATGTCAAAGGCCTTACAGAAATCCAGATAGATCACATCCATAGGTCGCCCCTTGTCTACTGACCTAGTCACTTCATCATAGAAGGCCACTAGGTTAGTCAGGCAGGACTTGCCCCTAGTAAAGCCCTGTTGGCTGTCCTGAATCATCCCCCTGTCCTCCATGTGCCCAAGCATGGCGTCCAGAAGGATCTGCTCCATGATCTTCCCAGGCACAGAGGTGAGGCTGGCAGGACAGTACATCATGGAGAGCTGGGGATCCTCAGGAGACAGAATTGAGTTTAGAAGTTTTAGAAGCACGTATAAGGAAACAATCTCTGGGGTGAATGAAAAAAGAAAAAAATGTAAGAGGAAGTATCAGAAAAGGCACAAAGATAACTTTTGCATTATGAGTAAGACTCGTGACAGGAAAGCCACCAGTGAAAGGTTACTTAAATACAAAACTACTTACAGACATAGTCAAGGAAATCCTTCACTCAGAGTTGATCATTTAAACATCCTGGCTTAACTACAAAAAGAATGTGAGCCTAAAAACAAGCATAAATTGCTTTTAGGAATCAAAGTATGCCTAGTGTTGGCTTTCAGTCAGATGTGACATGGCAGAAAGTACACAATGGTGGCTAGTTCAACATTTACAGACCCAGAGAAGAAAAAACCCTCTCTGGCACTTGTGCGTGACAGCTAATTAGACACTGAAGGATAAAGACAATAAAATGAATTATGCTATTTTCACACCATTGTCATCTAGAGAGACTCTTTATGTGGTCTGAATTACTACACAGAGAGGAAGAAAACCACTTATACCATCACATATAGGAGGATGTGTAGCAGCCTACTGCCCTGCTGGAATATGTTGGAATGCCAGAAGCTAAACTCCTTCACTTGCTTAGAAGCACAGTTGCCTTGCTCAAGATGAGTATGTGTCTGTCTGTTGTACACCAAGATCCTGAAAAGTCTTGGATTTGTGCGAACATCTACAGATCACCTAAAATTAATTCAACCCTAATCCATCATAAGTACTTTACTGCATAAACATGTATGTAGATGTGTCTGCCTAAGTGATCTAAGTACCTACGCAGGAAGTGGTGATTGTAGATTTAATTATCTCTGCAAGAAGAGTTTAAATTCCCATCACCAAGAAAGCCTTAACTACCAGTTTGAAACAAAAGTCACAAGTGTGATCATGCTTATCTCACTCTTCCCCACCCAGCTCCATTATTTAAGAGGTTGCAATACCCTTGTAGTGCTCTTTCACTGCGTATCTTATCTCTCTTTCCCTTTATGTGGTTTGTTACTATGCTTTTCATAATTTATAGTTTTTCTATTATACTATACTGCTTTTCATAATTTATAGTTTTTCTATTATACTATACTGTAAGACTAAATCCAACAGTTTCCTGCATTGGTGGAAAACTGAGTTTTACAGTCTTCGATCTACACCCTGCTATTCCAACTGCTTTCACAAATCAGGGATCTAGATTGCCTTGCCTATTATTTTTAGGGTCCTGAAGCAATAAAATAGCAGTAAGCCAATGACCTCGCTGAGTAAGCAGTACAACATTTTGAGGAGTTGTTATGCTGATAGTGTTTTATCTCTGTATTCTCAGAGAGCACATTTTTCAACAGAGGCAAATTGTACTGTCCATTTAGTCACTTGCTCAGTTATTTGAAAGAAAACCTTTTTCCCAACACACTCTGACAACTTGCTGGGCTATGTCACGGTCTATTATTTCCAAACAGTTTTGTGAATAATTAAGATTCCCTCAGGTTCTACCCTTGGAGAAGGTCAATAAAGAAATATTAAAGTGCCCTTCTGGAAAATGCACAGTTTGTAGAGAAAATAATCTGTTTTAATATAGAAAGACTATATCTTTCTATATAGATATTCCAGCTTTGTAGTTTTTCCAACCAAATATCTCGATGCCTCAGTGAAATCATAGTTTTGGCATTCAAATTTCAATTTTTTTCTACCTTTATACATGGTCTTGATATTTGAGACTGGATATCTCAGATGCTTAGTGTGAATGAGCTCTAGTCTGCGTAATTAATAGACATAAACTCAGGCATACAGTCCCTTTGAGGTCATCTTCAGTCCACACAGACACCTGTAAAAGACTGTTATCAGCAGCTGCTTAAAAGTAGGCGTGTGCAAATTCCAAAGCTGAGAAGACTAGACTACACCTTGGTAGCTCCATTAACTTTCTGCCATTTCCAAAGCCCTGTGTTGGCTTCCAGCTTTCAGCTCAATTTCCTTCTCTGGGATCAGTCCAAATTCATTGAAAATTCTCTTCATGTTTTGGCAAACTGTTATTGCTTGTTGCTCTTCCTCATCATGCTCAGGACAGCAGCACATGACAGAAGAAAACAAAGTCTTATCAGTACTTTCTACTCCATCATCAATACCATTCCCATGTTCAGTTCTTCCTTCCTGGGCTTTTATCTTTGACAAAGACCACAAAAGAATAATTCCTGTCCTTTGGAAACCTTAATTTTTTTTCTTAGTGTCTTGCAATACCAATGTATTCTTGTAGCCTGACATGCTCTTTTTTCTTGCACATACTTTTTATTACTTATAAGTAGAGATATTGTTTTTTAAAGCAATTTGTAAACTAGCAACAAATAGTAATTTATTTCAACTTCTCATTTTTCTAAATATTTTCTGTATATCAATTACTTTTTTTTTGGAAAATGTCATTTTTTTAAACAGAAATGCATCATCAGATGTTAGTGCAAATATCCACCCCGATTCTCCTTTGCTAATAATTATGTTTATTTACTTTTTTTTTCATGGAGACATGGAGAAAAACTGATCACCATCCTCTTTACTACATTACACAGTACCATACTTTTATGCCTTTCTTAGTCTTCTTGACCAAGTGCATTCAGCCTTTCCATAGTGATCATGCATTCTCGTATCAATCTTGGTCTCTCCTCTGGACTTTCTCCATCTTGTCTGCATTCTTCTTAGCCTGATTATAGTCTTCCAAACTTCAGTAACACCACATAAAAAGCATATTACTTCCTTTGTAATACACCCTTGTTCTTAAAACATCTCAGAATAAGAATGGTTTGGGGTTTGTTTGGTTGTGGGGCTTTTTTACTCCTGTATAAAAGTATTGAGCCTACTGTGCTACACTTTACTGACTTCTAAAAAATTTCAGATCATTTCTGTAGTTTAGTAGGATTTTGCATTGCAATCCTCTTTACTGTAGTATTTATAGTCCTCTCAAAGGTGAAGTACAGTTCTTTTGTTGGATAGGATAGATAAAATAACACTAGCTGTTTGCTGTGGTTTTAACTTCACGGCCCTCTGTTTCTCTAGAGAACTGACCATACATCCTCTACTATTTATTTCTCCTTTACTGCTCCTTCCCCACCCTCAAAAATACACTTATCTCTGCCTACCCAGTTGAATTTTCATATCTCAGCCTTGGCTGGATGAAATAGTGGTGAAGAAGAGGACTACAGGGCCCCTTCACCTTACCTCAGTGTCTCCTTCTTTCCCCAGCTGTTCAATCTGCTCAGCGTTCTTGTTTAACCAAATAAAAGTCTTCTCACTTCAGGAGTCATTTAAGCATTTGCAGGTCCAGAAAGCTTGTTCTACAGTACATTCCTGACAGCAGACAAGGAGGTCAAACCTTTCTAAATCCCTAAACTCACATTTGCGGAAGATCACCTTATAGTCAGCATCTTCTCATGAGGAACATGCTCCTCATATGCTGTTACAGACTCACTCAAAACTCACCTGAATTCAGGGCTTGATGGAAGAACCACCCTAAAAAAGGATTACCTTCGCTGCTTTTTGCACAACCCTGCAGCTTTGTACATTGCACAATGTTACAGCTTTCTGTACTCAAAGAGCAAGACTATAGCCTGCTGAGAAAGACTTGAGTGCATCTTCCCAAGTCTTTATCGAAAATTCTAATTTTCTAAGAAGCTACAGTCAAATTATGAAGTCAGCCTAACTACTGTCTGGGTGAGTTTTCTTCTATTGATATGAACACCAAATAGTTAAACTCATTGCTTTTGTAACCTTTTGTGAGATCTTTAGAAAGGATATGCTTAATTAATTACTATTATCATCCTATGTTCACCAGAAGGATGAGTGGAGAAACTGTAAGTGCTTTTAAAAACAACCAATTTCTTTGAAGGGAATAAATTAAGAATGTTAACTTCTAAATACAAAGTCTAAGTGGCGATAGATCTAAAGAGGCCACAGTACAAAGGATCTGTCTAAGAGGCAAGTGATTATATACATTGCAGCTGTGGGTTACAAGTGTTTAGATGGTGATGGTCACACATTTGTTAATTAAATGGTGAGACAATTTATGTCAGATGGTCAGCTTGAACAGCATTCCTGAGTGAAGGGAGTGTCCCTTCAGCAGATGTACAGCCTACTAACTGCTGCAATTCAGAACTTAAAAATGAGCTTCTCCTGGGCAGCAAAGCGTTTCTGCACAGGGAGGAAGACATTGAGATGTCTCTTTTGTAACAGAAGACCTCCTAGATAACTTGTTCAGCATGTACATACAAAAAGAAGACTTGAGCATTCATTTCTTCATTGGCTGTGTTATTCCAAGCATTCCTTATCTGTCACCAGGTAGTTGTTCTCAGCCCTTGATCTGTCCGTTCTGCTGGGTCGTTACAATCCAACACTTTTTTTCCTGGGTTAGTTTCCATGTGGATATGTTCCCTAATACAGTGAACTTGAAGCAGTACAGAGGGAACACACAGGATGGTAAGAGTGTAGGATCTGCTTAATTAGTTGCTTAATATCTAAACATGTCCTCCGGCAGTTGGACAGGCAAGTTAACCCCATCCTCATAGTGAGGTTTGCAACAAAATATTTGTAGGGCTTCTTCAGAGCCAAATGAAATCAATAACGAGTTTATAGATGTGTCCTGGGAGGATACCCACATTCTGACAATTCATTATAAACATGACTTCATCACTCACTATTGATTAAACTGTAGTTTTATCACAGCTCATATAAAGGGCAACATTTTGTTGCAGTACTAAGGGTCAGATCTGGAAAGAGATTTTGAAAGTATTACCACCTGTTTCCTATCTCCACCTAGGAAACAAAAAAAGCCATACCTATATATGTTGTAGAAGATTGTCTGAACGATCATTTTCACAAGGTCAAACTCCTGTTTATGCTGCCATGGTTCATCTACCAGCTCAAATTTCTCAGCCCAATTATACTGGAATCCAGGATTGAACTGACTCAGCAATAATTTGTCAAGTGAAATACAGCCGCACGATCCAGAGTCAAAGTTTGATATAGTAAAAACAACAGCTGTCAAAACTGTTATCTGCACAGCAAGAGGATTTATAGTAAAAAAAAATAAAAACCAAGATAAGTGGAAGTATAAATCAGAGGAATTTACAAAAGTGCTCAAAAAAACAAAGACTGCAATAGAGGATAGGATTGAGTTGCTAATGGTAGATATTATAGTGTCATTTAAGCTTAATTATTACTGGTAGTACTCCCCACCTCCTTAACTATAGTGGCATGATAGAGATCAGAAATATCTTCCTCTCATTTATAGCTTTGAAGGAACACACAGGATTATGTAGACACAAAAGAGACTTGGGCAACTTCTACTGCATAATCACTCAACTGCATTGCTTGATCATGAAGTGTACAGATTAATATTTGTTTGCTGGAACAGGCAGAATAATTCATAATCAGATCACACTGTATCTAGTGCATCTTGGACTTCTTTTTTTTTTCACAAGCATTAGGCATGTGAAACTGTCATAGGTTTAAACAGGGAGAGGTTGCCACTATGAACTCATAGTACCTTCTCACTACCATTTGACTCTTGCATTTGTATGTAGTATAGTGTGTTCTCAGATTATGTTGCAAAATGCATAAGGCAGTGGCAAGATGAAGTCAGATAAGTCAGAGGACAAACTCCTACTATCTGAAATGAATTCCTACTCCATTTCTGCAGTGTAACATTTTTAGATAGACCGAATAAATAGATATTCACCTGAACTTCAGCAGAATGCAGATCCACAACAGAAGCTAATCACAGAAATGTTAGCTGGAAGAGGTATGTCCAGAGGTCACAGGTCCAACTTCCTGCTTAAACCAAGAGTTTCATCAATGCTATATTGCATCAGCTGCAGCTTTGATTATCTATAACTTGAAAACTTCTTAGGACAGGTTTTCCATAGATTCTTCCAATGTTGCATTATCCCACCCCGACAAAGTAAATAAGTTTTTCTTGGTGTTCAAAAATGTTCAGCCTCTGGCTCCTTTGTTATACATCTGCCACTATTGAGAAGTTTTGGGCTTTCACTTTGCAGTTCCTTCTTAAGTACTTTTAGACTGCAGTTACATTGCCCCTTAGCCTCTACTTTGACAGATTAAATAAGCCCATCAACCTCAATTTCTCCTCACAAGTCATATTCTCTAGGCCTCTAATTATCTTAGTGGTTGGATGGATTCTCACCAGTTTCTAAACTGAGTGAGGTGGCCCAAAACTGTACAGAATATTTCCTGTACATCCACCCCAGTACCATGCAGAGGGCAATAATGACTTCTTATTCCATAAGCAGTTTGTCTTATCTACAATGAGAGCACATTACTGGTTCAACTTGGTGTCCACCATAGCCTTCTCAGCAAGTTTGCAGCTCAGCGGGTCAGTTTGCAGCCTGTAATGATGCCTGGTGTTATCCTGCCCTAAGCACAGAACTTCAGGCTTCTTACTGAACTTCATAGCATTTCTGCTCATCTCTTGTCCCCATAGTCAGCCATTTCATCATATAAGGCAGTCAGGTTGGTCAAGGATGACCTGTCCTTGGTAAATTTGTGCTAACTGTTCCTGAAGACTTCCTTGTCTTTCTAGTGCTTGTGAATGGATTGCAGAAGTACAGGATGTCCAGACTGAGATAAGGTAGATCACACTTTCTGCCCTTAAGTCTCCCTTTTTCCACTCTTAAAGATGAGCATAATATTAACCTTTTCCCAGTCAGAGACTTCCTCTAATCACTATGACTTTTTTGTAGGTAATAGACAGTCATCCTGCAATCACACTTCAGTGAATACAATCTAGCCCATGGCTGTGAATACACTCAGCTTTTTTAAGTATTTGTTAACTTATTGCATCCCCACTATTGGCTAGCCTCCTTCCCAAACTCCTATAGGCAGTGATCTGGGAGCAGTCTTTGTGCTGATTGGGGTAAAAATTTCAATGAGTTACTTCAGCCTTTTCAGTATCATCTGCCAGCAAATTGACTCTCCCATTCAGCAGTGAAAACACATCTCTAAACTTTCTTTCGCTACTGCCATGCTTGTAGAATCCCTTCTTGCTACGTCCTTGTTCAGTTTAGCTCCAGTTGAGCTTTGGCTTTTCTGATGTTTTCACTAAATGCTTGAAGAACATTCAGATGTATTGCTGTCCCTGTTTCCACTTCTATGCTTCGTACATACTAGTTGATTAAGAAGTTCTTTGCTTTGCCAAGCTGGAATACCATCAAATTTCTTACTCTTTCAATAAAATGGTTGTGTGTGGAGACGTTCTTGAACTCTCAGTAACTTTTCTTTAAAAGTTACCCAGATTTCTGGAGAGTGTTTCCCCCTCATTGCAGCCTCTCATTGGATTCTGCTTGGAAGTTCCCTAAATTAGCTTAAGTGAACTGTCCTGAGGTCCACAAGCCTAACTCTGCTGTTCCTCTTCTTCACCTTCCTCTGGATTTTGAACTCAATTATCTCATGGTCACTACAGTGCAAACTACCATCTACAACCACATTTACCACCAATTTTTGTGGGCAGAAAGTCAAACAGATGTCAGGAAAATTTCACAACTGTCCCGTGCCAACCAAGAAGAGAGATTAGGATGCAAAGTATAGAATTACAAGAGTAATTCTTTATTCATGTGCATGAGGTGTCCCATTCAAATTGAAGCACACCAAATGAGGTTTTACACATAGTTCATACACCTTTCAAGCATTCAGGTGCAATGTGATTTGATCAATCACTACTTAATACGTACATACTAATATTTTTAAAAGCACCTATGTCTGGTGTCAACATGCATTTGCTGGATCTATATGTCCCTGGAGTTAGTCTTGCTATGATTGCCTATCTATGATGCCAGATCATGGGAGGGTTTCACAGAGGTGTTGGAGTGTCTGGTGTTATCTTAGTTGGCTTTAAGATTCCAAGAAATAAAGGTGTTTATCTTCAGGGTGGGGATTGTCCTCATTGCAATGAGCTGGGGCTCTTTAGGTATCCTGACTTAACCCTGTATATGCAATATTCAATGTAAACTATATATCTCTTAAGAAAGAAAGAAAGTTCATACAATTCCATATGATATAGACTCATTTATACAATAGTTAGGAAATGAGATTTTCTGATAGACCTGTCTTTCTTCTCCAACATTTATACTAGAAAATTTTCACCAACAGGCTCTAAAGATTTCTTGGATTTTTTGCACAATACTGTCTTCCCCTCCCACCAAAAGCCTTCCATGGGGACATCAGCTTGTGATCAGGACTTCTATACTGATTGTGATGCCATTTGTCCACATTTCAATTCAGACTTTGAAGCCCATGGGCACTCTCATTTTAGGCACATCTAATTCTGTCGGGATTGTGTTAGAAAGGGCATAGATTATGCTGACAGATTGAAAACTTGTAACCTTGTGTTGCCCCAACAGAAGCTCTTTCTGGTAAGCACCCAGCATACCCAGCCTGTCAACCGTACTACTGCCCATGCTACGACAACACATGCAGGAAAGTCAAGAAAACCAACCAGGGCTTTGTGGAATCAGATTTTCTGTTTCTGGTGCTCTTGCTTTCTCTTAGGGATTCAAGAAGGGTGCCACTGTTTCACAACATATTCTCTGCTTTGTGGGTAGTGAAGTATGGATACACATTTATTTCAGTTCAACTGAATGTCACACAGTTACTAGCTAAATTTCCCTCCACATGTTTTCATAATTTCATCATCATTCATTCCTCCCTGTTTAATGTGCATGCCTTAGATAAAGTATCACCTCAGTCTTTAGCTGTAAACTAGCCCTATCTCAGAGCAAGCCCTCGGCCAAAAAGATGATTATCTTTCACTGGTGCACTTGCAGCAGGTTGCTTCAAAACTGACTTGTAGCCAAAGGCATGCCAACTCCAGTTGCCACTGGACTTTCACTTTTGCTTTAATTCAGCAACACACATTTGAAGATACATACATTTTACTGAAAAGCAAATATGTTCTACTGAAGCCCAAATTACTCTGCTATCTTCACAAGTAATCACATTAAATTCTGTGGCTTCCAATATGCCAGGGGTCAGTAGGTTAATCACAGTTCAGGCTCACCAGGGTGCCTCAGCTTCAATCAGGATCTCTTGGTTCAGAGCCCAAAGAGCTTGTACCAGCACTGGCAGCAAATCTCCAAACTCCCTCCCTTTGCTGTGAAACCAGTGCTCCCCCATCTTTTTGACTGTGATTGCACTGAACATCTTGCTACGTGAAGGAAAAATAGGTAGCTCTAAATTTTACAGTGACACAGAGAATATGATAGCTGTCCCTGTGTTTTATCTGAGGTCAGAAAAAATAATTTAGCAAGGGGAATTTCAAATAAAACTTTTTTAATATTTAACTAACCTTATCAGGAATAGGCGAACTAGCAAGCAATTAGGTGCACTTTGAATATTTCTTGTTATTTTTACATGATCTTTATTACTTAATCATATAAATAACGTTTCACTATTGATCAAGAAAGGGTAAGTAAGACCATTTATGTGGAAAAAAGGTATTACATTCTATTATTGAATATTTTATCTGCTGTAATTATTATTATGGCAGATGCACACATATAAAGTGTCTGCCATATAAGGGGCATGAATTACGTTTTATGTTCATGAATAACAAAAAGGAAAGATAACTGGTTTATTATTATTTGTCAATAAATGCAAGTAGGGTATTTTTTTTTTTTACAGGGTACTGTAAAAAGTGTGTATGCAATGCTTTTTGTCAAAATATTATTTAGAATTACAAACTTGCAATACATTTTTCATTATTGAAGTGAATTATTAAAAAAAATATATATAACAATGTATATATAGTCAAATTCTGAAAAATCTGCTGTGGGGGAAATGGAGGTGAACTGCTGCAAGGGAAAGCTGGGCTGAGAGCAGGGCAGACAGTGAGCTGAGCAGCCTGAATGTGCCCAGCAAACCCAGGCATTCACCTACTTGCTAGATAACTGGAGAGCATTTCATTTTATAGCATCAGCATTTTCCCAGTGTTCCGTTACAGCAGAAAATTATCTACTGCTATGAACAGTTCTTTTAAATTATTAATCCAGTGTGCTCTCTGCTTTGCAAAGTGACACGTGTAAATTAGAGTACTCAAAGGTTTGTCTTTAGATATTTTGTTTGTAGTATCAGGACATGGCCAGAAAGACCCCTTTGTATTAAAAAGGACAGAGTTGATTCTGTGCTGCTACATGGACTGAAATACTCCAAACCAAAGTTTTGTGATTGATTTAATATCAAATGTATGAGGCTGAAGAACTCGGTTCCTCAGTCCCCCAAGCACGATAATCTTTGTCTGTGACCTTCTGCAATTAGCAAAGGCTGTTCACAGACCTCAGGATTTGTTCATGATTTTTCCATTGGCTGTGGTGGGTCATAACCAGTAAGTACTGTTTGCATAAGAAACTACGGAGAACATATCATGGGCTTACTTCGGAGTCAGAGGTTTTGAAACGTGTAATCCAGCAATTGGACAAGTAGCCTTTATTCTAAAATAAGAATTATTTTAAAGGAACTCTGGACTGAAATTCTTCTCACAAAATGGAACTGTTCTTATTATCTTTTAAGAAAGTATGGTAGCTGGCTGCTGTGGCCAGTAAAGAAGCTTTCTTTCCCTGCAGTGCTTGGTAGAAACAGGTTTTCTTTACCGAGTCTCCAGCTATGCATCTGGGACCAGTACAGAACTGACAGCTGCATTTTGTGCAGTGCTGCCAGGAACAACATTTGTATAAACAGTTTGTCCCTGTTGTTTTACTGGGACAAAAAAAAAAAAAAGTCATGCAGTTTCCAACTGTGTCTAAAATTGAGCCTTCCTGCATCTTGAAGAACAATTACATTTGTGAGTTAAATAAGCAGGAAGTGGAATCTAATCACTGAGCAATCAGGGGGAAGGACCTGTGCTCTAGTAACATGCCTGAGATTTGCTGAGCCAGAGCTGTGGGAAATGCAGAGATACCAGAATAACTGGTCCTCTGAAACACTATCTGTGAGACCATGTGATAGCAAAAACTTACTATAAAAAGCGATCTGCTCACCATGCCGTAGTAAAGCGATTACTATCAGGATTGCGTCCCCTTAACACCCACCTATAGTGTAATCGGTTTCTCAAATTAACTCTTGTTATAAAGCAGGAGAGAGAAAATAGACACAACTGAGTACTCTCTGACTGTTCGTTACATATACATAAGCGTGTTAAGACTAATAAATACCCTCTGCAACTCTTGAAGCTTGGTATTGCAGACCCCAGGTAACCTCATTGATGTTCTTGTTCCTTAACAGTTAAGTACACAGAAGGATATTCTACACTGATACAGAACAGGTTTGGAATAAATTCCCTGGAGTCAGTAGAATAATACCATTATAACACTAACTCAAAAGCCAGGACCAGGCTCCCATTTTTCAACTTTAGCAAAGCACTGCTAAGTTTCCCACTGGTGTCTGCTTTCCTGACTTGTATTTCTTGCTTGCATTACAGACAGAGGTCACAGGAATACATATTTTCAAACAAAGGCTTGATGTTGATTACTGGTTTGCATATTTTAGACTGTAATTGCCCTTTTTGTGTGTGTGAGAGTGCTGTCAAATACTACTACGAAATGCCAAAGCATAAGAATCATAGCAGTCACTGTGTCAGTATTCAGAAAGCCTCTAAAAAACCCTAACAATAACATATCCCCTTCCCCAAGCTTTGTGTTCTCCCAGAAAAGTTCCAGATTCTCCTGAAATGATAGTCTCCTGTTAAAGAGAAGAACAAATTTTTCAAGGTCTGTTTGATGCATTTATTTAGGGTCTTTAGGAGGAAATGTTGTGCAAATGCCAAAAAATCAGGGGGAACTTAAAAATTGGTGATTGTATTGGAGAGAGGACCATTTTTCTGAACAGCGAAAGAATAAGTGGCTGCAAGTCAGAGTGCTCCTAAGAAATGTAAGGAGACATAATCACATGCCTCTGGCCACGTTTGCAAAGAGAAGGAGGTCCAGTAAGCAGCGTTCTGCAAATGGAAAGACCAACACCCCACGCCAGTGACTGCAAAACAAACCTGGAAAGCATATCTTGGGAGCATACCCTCAACAACTGGGTATAGGTTTTGGGATCGGGTGCTTTGAGGTGTTTCATGGTTTTTGTTTGATTTTTCATCAAATCACAGCAGCTACAATGCTGGTATAATGCAACAGAAAAGAAAGACACAATAATGAAAATTCATTTGATTCAACTTGGCAACTTAATGGGTAAAAAAAGCATCTGTTACTGCTGTAAGGAAGGTTTCAAAACTCCAGTCTAGTAAGTATTAAAAGATTAAATTCTGGAATTGTTACCTGAAACATCAAAATGAAGATGTTCCTATACAATTTATTCAGAAGAAGACAAACCTGGTTCTGCCTGTCAATAATTACGTTAACATCAAAGTTCCAAAATTATTTTGAAGACAACCACAAATCTACACTGCTTATTCAAAAAAGCTGCTAAATGCAGATTGTTAAGAATAAAATTCTTCCACAAAGTGTCTAAGTTCTCCAGAAACTTCAGATGACTTCCCTGGCTTTCATGGTATAAATCTATGTAAATGAATCAGAGGTGAGCTGACACTAAATATTAGCCTGTACTGGTGTATATCCAGTTTCTATACAACTAGAACTCTAAAGCTTACTAAAAATCATAAACATGCATCTTTTCAGTATAGTTCATGAACACTTTTTGTCACTGTTATGATGTTTATAATAATGAAATACAGCACTCACTAAAAGTAAAACCACCAGAGCAACTGTGTTTTTCTAAGCAAAAGCCATTTAGCCTCTTTCAAAAGAAGTTAAAGATCTCACCATGAAATTACATTGCTAATAGAAGATGTAGCCATTGCTCGGGTGAAACAGTAGCATGAAGAACTCAGACAAGTAGCATTTGAGATTACTACTTTCACAAAGCATCTCAGGAAAGACCTAAATATATTCACAATGCCAACAAGAAAATCCTAATGAGAAGGAACAGCCAGAGGCGATGTTTAGTCCATTAAAGGAAATTCCCCAAACACGTTCCTTCTTAGAAAGTTATCTCCAACAGTTGTGCGTAATGGGAAAGAAAATTTTAGAAGCAGCATCCACTAATAGAGAGAATCACAACCAACATAACAGAAAATAATCTATGAGAAGTGGAAGTCCTTGACCCTGTTTTCTGCCTCCAAGAACCAAGGCAGAGTATGTAAAGTGTATTGAAAATGAGGAAATGTATTCTAAAAAAATATTGTTATGCATTCCTGAAAAAATGGGCGGATGTCAGCCATGTCCATGACAATAGCCATGACTACATTACCCAGTCTTACTAAAATGCATTTAAGTTTTAAAAGAATGGGGGAAAGGTGCATTCTGGTTTTGAAAAATGTGAAGTGGTGTGTTCTTTCAGTGACAGCAATGAGCCATAAATTTGTCTACTCCTACTGGGAAAGAGAAAGAGGACCACCTTCCAGAACCACTTCGGGAGTCCCCAAATAACTCAGACAATCAGATATAAAAGGGAGGGTCACTGAATGAGAGAGATATCTCTCATTCTCTCCCAGAATGAGACAGATATCTTCTAACCAGTCCTGGGTATGTCCTCAGGCGTGTCCCTGTGCTGATAAGCAAACTCCAATAAACCTTGTATTTTATCTCTTTTAATCCTTACACCCCTTTCTTATAATATACACAAATCTCAAACTTAGAGCTTGGTCCTGAAGGCCAGAAGAAGAGCTTTGGCACAGCCAAGAAAGAAGGAGAGGTGGCTTCATGTTTTGGGAGACAGACGCTGAAAAGAGGTGTAGCAGGAACAGGTTCTAGACAGGGGCTCCATGGTACTAAATGTTCCAAATGACAGAGCACAATGGTTTGCAGTTTTTACAGAAGTACCTGATGAGTTTCCAAAAAGGAAACTCTCATCAGATTGGACTAATACCAATAAACATGTTATTGACATAAAGAAAGGTGTGTTAGCTCACATTGAGCTTTGCCTTGCTAGAAATAGATTGTACTTGAGATAAATCAATGATAGCTTGAGTAGCTGCCTACAGCCATTTCTGTTAACGCCTTTCTGAGAAACTAGATTGCCTTTTTCTTTTCTCTATCAGAGAGACTTAGCAATCGCAATTAAGGTGCACAGTGATATTTACTCACTCCTATAGAACATTGATTTAGTCATGGGCAAGGTAGGCAGTTGCTTAGGAAAGCAGATATAGGGGGAAAAAAACCAAACAGCTGTCCTTCTCCCTTACCCTTGTTTATGATACTGGAGCCTTGCAAAGATAATTTGTCTTTTTGTGGCAAGTGGGCTGGTGCATAGTGGTGGGAAGAGGAGGAAGAGGAGCTCCTCCCAGGCATCAGGCACCATCCCACCATGCTTTTTTTCCATGTCTCCTGGGAGGCAGCTGAAGCAGCAAGCCCAGCTCCACACATTGTCCCACCAGCTTCCTCTTCCCTCCTTGAAGTGGGATCTGCTCAGTCCCAGCCAACCTCCACCCGCCCCCCAGGTCTATTTCTTGGAGTAGCAAAATTCAGTGTTAGCTCCAAGGTTTGACTTGTCTCTGTCGCATATATTCAAGGTAGGGAATTGCTGTGCCGTGTAAGTCTAGGGTCTAGGAAGTCACTGTGAGACAACCCTAAGGGAAATATTTTTGTCTCCAGAATAAACAAAGATGAATCTTGCGATTCGAGGTTTAATATCAGAGCTTTTCTTATTAAATGCTTTACATAACATGTAAAAGGGAAGATGCAGCACAGCATGAGGTGGGGGACAGTGTAACCTGCTTTTTTCTGAAATCTTCCCCAGAGCATTACATTACCCTTACGTGCCTAAGGGTAGCTTCAGACTTTTCATTTAATGTCATGTTTCCATTAGAAGACACAGCTCTTCTCTTTCTTAGAACACTACTTCTAAAACTCACCCTAACACAAAATTTTCTTCATAAATGTATTTACTATAGATGTGCTCGTGTGTCTAACTGTTTCAGTACCATTCCAAACAAGTGAAACAACTAGGCTTGAGGGATTTTAAAAATTCCTTCTCAGTACTGCATAGTATATTGCCTCCCCATCTCTATCTTTCTTCCTATGAAGTGTGTGGGTTTAGTTTAACAGTATTTTTATTTTAGAGCAATGATTGTTTTGGTTTATCCTTTAAACTTTCAGCTTCAGTCAGATATGTTATAAAGTCCAGTAAAAAATTCTGATTTCGGGTTTAAATTTTTTGGGGTTTTGTTTTTTGTTTTTTAATCTCATGTCTGAGCAAAAACTTCAGATGCAAAACAGGGGAAGGAAAAGGTTTTGTAGCATCCAGAGAGAGAGAGAGACAGAGACAACCTTTATCAGTTTGAGGTGGGGAGTGTGTTGATGGGTCGTGGCTTGAGGTGCACACATACTTTTCATATTATTCAAACATAAGACTTGGAAAGTCTTAGGAAGTGTATCTTCCCAAGAATTTAGTCATATATAACCTTTGTCGTCATTATTGTCCCTGACTGGGAGGGCCCCATGCTGAGTTCATCTGAAAATGCCACTTAGGAGGATGTGGAGAGCCCGTAACCAAGATGATGATAGCATCCCAAATTCTGCTGCTACATTGGAGCTCTCTAGTGGAATACATGCTGCAGAGCAGCCTCCTCCTGTTTCGACAGCCTAACGAAGCACACCAAAATATTGGGCTTGATTGTTATTCTGAGACCCTGTGAAGATAGGCAATGTACAAAAAAAAGTTGGCATGTTCCACAGCATTCTCTTTTTCTATATCTATTTAACCTAACCCCCCTAAAGCCCTCAACAGTTTAATCTGGCAGAGGAGCAAGGGGAAAAGGTCTCTGCTGGGATTGAAGCTAGGGTCTCTAGATGGCCAGCATATCATGTAATTTGGCATATTTTTAGAATTTGGTCTGCCAAGACAGAGATAAACATCAAACCCACAGGATCAGACTGAGCTTGAAGAAGATTCAAAATCCTCTGTTTATCACACATTTTTGCTGGTTACTTTAATACTAGAATCATTTGAACAGGCACCACTAATGGTCCAGACAGAAATGAAATGGGACTGCTGTGGTTCCAGTAACTGAGATAAACAGGAGGTGATTAGTACTCTCCATCAGCCATGAGGGATACTGTTGAATTGTCATCAATTAATGAAACAATTGGAGATGGGAGGGAAGGGACATTAGGAGCTATAAAATGACTATATTGCCATAAATACAAGGATGTTTCAGCCCACCACTTGGTTTCATGTCACCACCTAAGCAATGTTCTAATTTTTTATTAAAGGCTCAACAAAAGAAGGAAACAGACAGAAAGTAGTTAAACAATTTCCTTACCTTAATAGCTGTTTTGAAGTCTTAGAGTCATCCTTAAAATACAAAACATCCTAGGAATTTCTGAGGTAAAGTTCCATTCATAGGTAATAAGGTAATAAGGCTCACCCAAACTTATTGGCTCCTATCGTGAAAAGCACACAGGGGAAGACTAAGACTGCCTACTTTGGTGCCAGTGATAAACCCAAAGAGCAATTAAGAAGCTTGAGGTGAATAAAGGGAATCCTAATGTTCACTCTCCAGCATAATGTAACCCTGAACCCCAGCCTCAGATGGCATTTATATTTTATGCCATAAGGTCATTCAAATTATCTTGATCAGAGCAGCCACAGAGATTCCCACATAACTCTCATCACAATTCAGACTTTAAAATGTAAGCTTAACTTGCAAAAAAGAAGGGAGAAAACCCTTCTTCTGCTGTTTTTACCAGTTGGTAAGTGCTGGATAAAAAAAAAAAATAAATATTCTTGAGTGTCTATTCATTATTGAGTATCCAACCACTAGCTTCCAGAACCACCTTACTTTATGATCTCCTTCTTACCATCTTATGTTCTTTGTGGGAAAGTCTAAGATAAATTTCACACTCAGCACCTCTTTGGAGAGTTCAGCATCTCTCCTGGAGGTGACAGCCTCCTGTCAATGACTGTGCCACTAACCTTGCTGTCCAACTTCAGCGCTCTGACTCACCTCACGGGTCCAGGTAAACCCACCTATGCACTAGGGTGGCTAATTCAGATGGTCAGAGCCTGCATTTTGAATCTGCATCAGATCAGCCGCTGCACACTGAGGTAACTAGGCTCTCCTCAGTTATTCTAGATGAATTTCATATGCAACTTTCTATTTCTTTGATAATGTTTTGTTCACTCTGGTCTCCCCTTTGAGCCCTGGAGTCTGGTTAAAAGCAGTGCATGACTGGGGGCTCTAGGAAAAATCCTCAGCCTAGAAAAAGTTTTTGAAATCCTTGTCATTTTCTTTAAAGTAAGTAAACAGCTATATTTTTATCTGGCATAGATCATTAAGGCTTGTGGTATATTTCAGTGTAACATTCAGGAAGGAAAGGGAAACTATTGTGAGGATCTGTGCAAGCAGCCAAAAAGACTATTTGAGGAAGAATGGGTCATTAAGCAAGCTAAATATGTGTAAAAGCACGTTAGGATTCACATGAATGAGGAAAGCATCATACTGTTGAAACAAAATGTTCAGTTTTGCCCACATTCTTATAAAGACATCACAAGTAATGAAATGTAGGAGTACATAGGACATCAAAAGCAGTTCCATTCTGTGTCTCTCGGGTAAACGTGGCTGGATTTAGAGTGTCGTTAACAGTCCCTGGCAGAAATTATTCCCATTTGTTCCTGTAAAACAAAAGGAATTCCATAACCTGCATATACCTGCAAGCTTGTCCCAGTGCTTAACTACCAGTACAGTTAGAAGGTTTTCATAAGATGTAGCAGAAACCTTCTTTGTTATAGATTATGACTACTTTATTTTTTTTCCCTGACTTTAACGTCTGATGCCCATTCTCCTCAAAAATTCATGTTTGGTATTTTTAGACTATCATGACCACTTCCACACTTCATTTCCTTGTTAGTCAATTTTCCAAACTTAAAGAGAAATCTGATATTTTCTTTTTCACTATGACCATTATTTCCATAAACTCATTTTTTCCTAATGCTTAATACAACTTTGCTTTGCTTTGTTACTTACTTTTAAACTCCAAAACTCTCTTGTATATTCTTTATTAATTAATAATGGAAAAATGCATGTAAACTGTCAAAACTATTACAAATAAAATACTTTTCATGGTCATACTTTCAGATTATATATATTACTTTAGACAAATATGTCAGAAAAAATTTGCTGTATATTTCTTGCAAAACTTTGGGCATAGTGGAGGTCTGTTGCCCATTATATTCACCTGTTGTTTGCTTGCAAAGTGGTGAGGTAAATGTATGCAATATTTTTGTCTAGAATGCCTCTGACATTTTCAAACAGAAAATGTGTGACAAGGAGAAAGAAGGGTATTTCTAGGCTTTTGCCTCCATTATGTGCTTCTGTACTTGGCTCTAAGAGGCTTCTCTATGGAGATGATGGAACCAAGTGCTGTCTCATACGAAACTCCTCTTGTATTTCAGCAGTGTAATCTTATCTCTGGGAAGAAGTCTCCTTGACTATGTTGACTTGGATATTATCAGCTACAATTCCTTTCAGGTATGCCTGCTGTGACAAATCTGCAACTCTAAGACAAGCATCATATTCAGAAGATGTCTGTAAATCCACTCTCTTCTTTTGCTTATTATATATGGAAAACTGAGGCTTTCAACATTTTCCTGACCCTAGAGCTATGTCTCTTTTTTTTTTCCCATATATCTTCCACGTACACTCACACAGACTCAAAACAATTCAGAACATGGCCTGTAATAAAACAGATGTTTTTCTGTTGTACACTACAAGTCTGTAGTCAGACATACAGTAGCCAATTTTGTTTGCTTGTAAAGTTAATTTATATTTCTTTTTCTACTATAGAAAACAGTTCTCTATTATTTCATTTGTTTTGGTTTGGCTTTTTTCCATTTTGAAAGCAGTGAGTTCTGAACAAATGGTTTAATATTCAGACTGCAGGAAATCCTTCAGCAGGGAGAAATTATTCAAGAGATGGATTTAATTCTTGATTATGAATTAGATATACACTCTGACATAAAAGTGTCCTTTCAAAAGTGAGACCTAGATGGATGGTTAGACTATAAAATTAATCTAGTGAAGTGATATTAAATGTTATCTTGCATGCAGAATAGGGAAAGAAACCAACCACCCCCCATACACAGAAAAGCTCTTGTCAACACAAAGATGCATGTGGCTATTGTCACAGGGACATTTCCTGTCTCCTGTTGCTCTTCATCACCATGCCCTCATTTTGTGTTCATAGAACAACCATTGGACTATTTTAATGAAATATGTATTTCTATGAATAAAATTATTTCATCTTGTCACTCCTATTCCAGTGTGTTCGAAATTTTCAATAGCTTTGGCTATTTTCCAACTTCTTGTCAGTTTTCCAAACTTTTTTGTAGTGACTCATGAGACTCACGTGGACCTTTTGCCCAGCAGGTCTGAGAGTTTATCAGGGTGTCTCCAGAGTGACTGCCACTAACCACTGCAAGCAACCCCCAGTAACAACTCAAACATATTCATGCACTGAGGTCTGGAAAGGCGCCTAAATTCAAGATCTTTACGCAGTGTTTTCTTAAAATGAGAAATTGAACTTTGGCTCTTTGAGTCTCACTGGACACTGATGACATTTTCATTTGTCCAATGACTTTGAGAAAAACAGTTCATCCTTAGCTTCTGTGGTAAAGAAATCTTTCACCAGATACTTGCATGGGAGAGGGTCACTATGCAAATTCTCCCTGGAGAAATGATAAATTTGGAATTGGAGCGGTGAAAAAAAGAGAGTTCTGATGCAAAATATATGCTTCTGATGAGAACCATGCTCAGAAGAACCTTTGTGAGAACTACGGTGAGAGCACGGTGCATAGAGGTAAAAAAGATTCCAGCATTCTTGCTGGAGATTTTTAGCAGCAAAAGATGAGGCCTCTATACTATATGCTGCAAGTGTGAGAGAGGACACTGAGCTCTGCAAATGCCTATTATTTTTCATTGCCTATAAAAAGAACAGAAGACCAGCCCAGATGTAGACGTGTACACTGTAGGCATCTGCAGAAAGTTGCAACTAATGTCAACAAATATGTTTCAACATTGTAACAGCAGGGACAGAATGTAGTTTTATTAAGCAGTCAGGGTTCTAATGAGTTATCAATAAAGAACACATAAAATAATAGTGAACAAAAATTTGTATTTATATATATTTATATCTATTTTTGTTGCCTCTACACAAACATACACTTTTAAAAGAATATGATACAATCTACAAACATCGTTTTCATAGATACAAACTTGTGCAAACAGGGTGCTCAAATGGCATCTTGAACTATCAAGTGGTGATAAAATAAAAGAGGATCTTTCCATTCTTTTTAACATAGTGTCACATAATTAGAAATGCCCCTGGAGAATGTGATGAGCATTTCCCAAAGTACACACATCAGAGAAATATCCTCTTCTGTCTTTGGGTATGTCTCTTGGGAACATTTTAAAAGTTACATCTCTGCCTCCTTTTCTTGCAGTTCTCACACAACTCATAACATTTTTACCTTTGGCCACCGTGACATCTCTGATATATAAAAAAAAAAGAGAGGAAAATGACAGTATTGCCCACACTGTAGGTCTCTATTCACAAAGATTTATCATCTGTTTTCCTTTGTTATTTAGTGTTCTTTTCCCAAAAACTCTCCTCAGTCTTGGATCTCGGAAGTGACAAGACATTTTCACAATTTACTCTTACAAGACAGGATCATATGTTCCAGCAGGAGGATATGGAGAGGATGCTGAGCAGGTGGCTGATCAGCACCTTGACCAAAAAATACTGGTTGTGGATACTGATGCAATCACAGAGGCAGACTAATAATTTCAACAGAGTAGCAGGGAGCTCATCATTGCTTATTCACTTCTGAAGGCACCACTTATTCCAGATGTTAACCTCAAGCATTCCACACAAATCAGAGAAGGGTATTATGAAATGAACTGGTGGGAAAACTAGGAAAATAGGCTGCCCAGATTCTTGCTTGGTAGTGCTCAGGGCTGCAGCAGGAGTGGAAGGGAGCTACAAGATGCCCAGACAGCACTGAAAGGACCATTTTGATAAATAGTCTGTGTTCCAATGGGAAAAACCTACTGGATTCCTCATGCACACAGATCAGCATAGATTGTACTGTAAAATAAGTAGGATCCTGCAGCCAACTGAAGAGAAGTGCATTCTTGAAACTGTTTGTCTGCCATTTATTGAGTAATTTGCTTTAACAGTTGAAGAAAGTAATGAAGCCACAAGACATAATTCTTCCACTGACCTTTTGTTTTCTAAGTTTCTTAATTCAAGGGATTTCAGCAAATGGGGAGAGAGAAGAGATGGCTATAATAAAGATGAAAAAATCTGGGAAGCTGAAGTATCTTGGCACTCAACATCCTGACATAAAGGTGATACAATAATATTATGCTAGTATCACATAACATACTGGAAAGACTTCCTCTAAAGTTTGTATTACATCTGTGATTTAAGTGATTCTTCCACTGTAAGCAAAACTCCCATCTCTGACGTTGCAGATTTGTGCATGTTGTGGGCACAGAAACCACCTCAGCTTGTTCTCACGCTCTAACGTTAACTTAGCAAGCACAGGAGCATGTGATGCAGAACAAGGCTTTGAGAGTCAAGATTCAGAAAGGCTGATCATGAGACAGCTTGCAAACACTTTGTCCTTTACATCATGTCAGCTTCAGAATGTATGGCTTATGCCTGTAGTAACAGAGAACAATTATCACAGTCCACCTCAGGCCTGTATTAATAAACTGTCACAGCCTTCAAACCAAACAGGTTGTAAGTAATCTGCTTTCAGTTGTGCCAGTTTTCTTTGGCAAGCCAAGTCTCTGAATTGTCCAGGGAATGTCATGAACACACCAAATTCTTTACCGGGACTGTCCTAACAATTTATAAGCACAGACAATCCAGTTCCAGGATAATTGCCAGGCATTCTTGAACTTACTTATATAGCTGCTGCCTATAAATTCAACTGATAACTGAGCATAGGGGGCAAATACTGAGTGAGGAGACATTTCTTTCTGTCACATGCCACAGGGTAATCTAAGAGAGCTGGTCATCTGGAAAAGCAACCTGCATTGCTAAGCTATATGTGTAGGGAATGGTTTAATTACGAAGTGGAAATGTGAACTGAATATGGGGTTGAATATGTATCTGAGGATTTCAGTCACAACTGCTTGGAGTCCAGCCCTGCAGTGCCTGCAGTTCAGAGGGACTTAAAAATTAAGCAGGCACAAATGAAATCTAAGACCCACGCAGAGCACCACGTTGAAGCACGAGGCACGACTGCTCAGCCAGCAGGACTGTGACAGGTATGTGACCCCCCTCCGCAGAGCTGGAATCACACAGGGCAATGCACGGACTCCAGCCAACACTTCAGCCCAGAGATGACTTTCCATCAGGGTGACTCTGGAGCAGCAGAGGGCATGTAGATAAATAAAGAGCCTGACGGAGTTGTGCGAAATATCAGTAACACAGCTTGCCAACTGCTCAACACTTTAAAATAGGGGATGGGTCCTACAATGACTTCTGGAGGAAATCTTGCCCTGCACCCCATGAAAGTACTACCACAACAGATTTAATAATAAATATGAAAACATAAAATCAATTGCCAGAACAAACAAAACATTTGGGACACAGGACATGATAACATGGGATAACTCAAGTATCTTAAACAGCTGCAGCGCTACCTTGCAGAATCTCTAATGAGAAAAACACTCCAATAAACAAATAGGAAAACACAGTCACTGTCCAAAGAACTTTCAGATACTGTTCTGCATTTCAGTTAGCAACAGACTCAGTAAAAGCCAGCTTTGAGACATGATAAATGCTCGAAAGAGAAGAAATTAAGGAGAGACATTTGCACAAAACATGTGTAGATGCCAAGAGAACAAGACCTCAGGAGACAAGAAAGTAATTCTACTTAAGGTTACAACTTTGAGAATAAAACTGGAAGGATAATATTTAAATCTGGAAATGTGGTTTTGGGTACTAAAATAATCACTCTTGAAGGCATAAACTAATGTGCTGCCTGAAAGTATAGAGCCGTTCCCCATCTCAATGTCTTATTCTATAATTACCAAATGAGGGTCACGCTTCCTTTTAGGCAGCTGAAGTTGGACACCGTCGAAGATGGAGACCCACTCCCAGCTGTGATCTGTTATGGAACAACACTTAGACACTACTAGCATTCACAAAATATCTGGTTATTCTTGTAGGCTCTTCCATTTCATTTGCACCTACATCCTGACCTCATTTCTTATGAGACCCGAGGATTCAGAGGCTTCCTTTTTTTCCCCATCGACTTATTGTATGTGGGTGGAGTTCTTAACATATGTGTTTAGGATCTCCTTTCCCAAATATCCAGTGAGTCTGATCTGTGCTCATTCCATGCAGGAGAGTAGTAAAAACATTTTGTTTTTGTTTTTCCTTCCCTCTCTAAGAACAGAACATTTTTGGGGTGGAGGCCGGCCCAGCTCAGGAAGAAATGCTCAGCTTTCAAGTTCCTCTTTAGAGGGAATGGGAGCTGAAAAGAATGAGATAATTTCCATTTTCCCTTGAATTCTTCCCAGGACAATACATATTTTTCTAGGGGAAGGGTCAGCTAAATCTGTATTAATTAGAACACTGCTTTATAAGCAGAATGGAACAATACTAAAACATCATTAATTCTTGCAATCCCCAGAGTGAAAAGTCCCAGTACTTCCTCTACATGCTGCTATCTCACAGTATTTCAGGATACCATCAAGACAGAAACTATTTTAGGCATCTTGGTTGAAAACATTTGAAAGTTAAGCAGACCTGACCACAGAAGAAGACAATGTATAGGACTCAGTTGGGGGCTAAAATGGTTACAAAGAAAATGAGAGACAACTTTGCTCCTCTGGAGAAATAACTTTTCTTATAGAAGTTATACTGAGCAGGTGACAGAGTTTTCTCAGAATAATTTCAATATTATAGACTGATTTCCCTAGGAAATCTCTCTCTCTTCTGCCTTACCACATTTTGCTGCCGTGCTCCAATTTTTAATTCATCATATCTAACACAGAGTTACAGTGAAATGTATCTTTAAAAAATTTAGCACCATCATCCTCTTTAAAAACCTACCAAAATAAGGACCTTATTTAGTTGTTATTATGGTCTGGAGTGTGAATGAAAGAACAGATATCATACCGCAGATGTTAACCAGCTTCCATAAGTATGTAGCATAAGAATCCATATAGAATTAAACAGGTCTCTTCAGATGTAGTGCATTGTCTCAGCAGCAGAACAATCTTTTCTAAAGACTTTTCTACAGGGAATGCTACAACATGGCAACAGTTCTTATGGGAAAGAAATTTTGTGGGTGCACTCTTCATGCAGCATAGTTCAGTTCAGCCGACATTCTGGAAATCACTCCAAGCTCTGAAACTACCTATGCACGTTCTCTTCAGTGTTCAGAAATGACATTTTATCCAGCCACTGCACAGCTGTGTTACAGCACAGAGCTACTCATATTCTGCTGAAGGGACTGCAGTCACAGGCTGGCTTAGCTGGAAGAAGTCTGCCAGACAAAAGGGAAGGAATTCCAGTCTGCTGGGAAAAATGCTTGTTCGTCTTTTTCATATTTTTCCTCACATATTAGTTTGACAACAAAAGGAAAGGTTAAAATGTCTGTTATTCAAGGAGTTCTACAAGTCAAATCAAAATTGTGTTTGCTTTTACTCTTTGTTCATTTCTTGCTCTGTAAGGCAGTGTGGGACTTGGCTTAATATATGGGTCTACTGGGAATTGGAAATGTTCAGAGTGGGGTGTTGACAAAATATTCCCCATTGTTTTAAGCTTTTTTTTAACGTACTATGTTTGATGACTGTTCACCTTGTACTAGAAACTAAATCCTTTTAGCAGAGATAGCAGGCATGACCCTTTTTTTTTTTTTTTTCAAAAAAATATGAGATGCTCTTTTTGCAGGAGTCAGTCGGAGTGAGTGTCAAATACTCCAGCAGGAAATATATGAGAATCAGTTCAAAGACCTCAAATTATTTATTTATTATAATGCATTACATTCCGACTGTTCTTTTTCATTTTCTTGGGTGAATCAGCAATAAGCCAGGAGAAAATTTAAACTCACCATAGCAGAGGGATCGTTTGTTAGCCTTTGTAGAAAGGTCAGACCCTGAGATATTTGCTGTCCTCATATGGGGTAATCAGTGCAGTTCATAGCTCTTTCAAATATACCACAGACATCCCTTAAGCATGGTCTGGAGTCAGAGAGACCGAAGGGTTTGGGCTTCTTTTATAGCTTTGCACTGGATGTTTCTTTTTTACTGGTGAGCCAAATCTATACATCAAGTTTGAAACTTTTGGAATGACCAGTTCTCAATCTGAACATAGTAGCTCATCCACACATCTACTGTCACAAAATTGGCATAGGTTTGCTGAGAGCATAGCATATGTTCAGCTGAAGTATTTGTAAACATGCCAAAACTATGTGAGTCTTATCTGGACCGATATTCAGCCAGCGAGCCCCCACCCAGCACTCAATAATCTTTGCTCACACAATGTCATAGATTCCATTGCATCAGCATGTGTTGCAAATATAGAACCAAGGATAATGAGTGTACTCAAGCTAGTACAGTTCACGTATCTCATAATGAGTCTGACACTCACAAAAAAAAAAAGGGAAAAGAATTATTGGATATGTCAATATTTTGGGAAAAAATCTGATGGTTGAAAATGAAAAAATTCTTTATTATTTTAATATTCTTTCTTGACATTTTTAATGTTGTTTTTTCCTTTTTCTAGTTCCTTTTCACCTCTGTAAACAGTAAAAATGAATTAATGCATCATTCCTTTTCCGTTTCTTGTATAACTAAACGGATTTTTAAGTGTTACAGTGCCATTCCTGTGATACTACTATAGAGCTAAGGGAAAACCTTTCCTTTTTCTTCTGCTATTTGATAAAGTTTCCTAGAAGGAAGATGATAAATTGGGGAGGGAAGGGGGGGAGGGGAGAACCAGAAAATCTCAGACTGAACTCATTTATATCCAGTGCAGAAAAAGAAAATAGATTAGGAAGGAGCAGAGTAAATAAAAAGAAAAGAATCTGAATTTTATAGGTTTTTAATATTTTGTGTAAAAAAAGGCAGAATTTTCAACTTAAGTAAGCTATCAATGCATTGTTTACATTCCAATGGTTTTCACAGAAACAATATTGTCCTCCCCATGAAAAATCTGGAGTAATTTCTGGAACCTGCGTCTTAAGAATAACATTGCTTATAAAGGAAACCACAGAGCTGAAGATCTGGCAATCAAATATTTTTTCCACATGAATACAGTTTATGTGGATATTAAATCTGCAAAATATTCTTTTTTTGTCAAAATGCGGAGGCATTAAGGAAAAAAAGAAAGAACAAAAATGTAAAGTATTGATAAACAGACTTCTAACTATCTCAGCTGATATTGGCCACATAATTTTTTCTTACCGATTGATTATCAGAGTATTATTGATTCTTACTTTAATAAGGCTTTTTTCTGCAGTATGGAAAATACAGTTGATAGTTCACCACACAAATATCCAGGATGATATCTAGAATGGTAAGTTCAGTTAAGTGACCCTGTTGAAACAGCTATGCTAGAGGTATTTTAGTTTCTGAAAAATCATGTAGACCTGATTTTTTTTTTTTAATTGAAGCAAGAGGATAAACAGTAGGATTCATCAATAAATGGAATCTGAAGTAAACATGGATGATTTAGGCACCAGGACTACAAGATGCTTACCTTTCATATAACAGAATATTTAAATTACTGTGGAATAATGCCGTGCATACAGAAAAGGCTTCACAATGGATACATAAAAGGAATAATATTAGAGGATTTCCTAGATCATATACTTGAGTTACTCTGAGTTTAATGCTCATCTGTTTTTACGAGGATATGCTTTCAATTGTGCTTGAAAAGACTCAAGTACCTTGTTAACTTTTTCCAGCAGCAAACAGTGCTGCTGCCCAAACACTGAATTTCAGCTGTGCTTGTGTACTGCTCTGGGTTAACTTACTTAACATGAACTTTGGACAGTGTTATTAGTGGGTGGTATGCATCGGGGCAGAGCTGCCTCTCAGACAGACCTCAGTAAGGCAGAGCAATGGGCCAACATTAATCTCATGAAGGTTAAGGGCAAATGCAGATTCCTACAGCCAGAGCAGAATAACTCCATGAAACATTAAGAGCTGGGAGCTGACTTGAGAGAAAATGGCTTAGCAGAAAAGAACCCGAATGGTGGACAGTAAGTTGAGCATGAAGAGCAACATGCCCTTAGGCAGGGCCAGCCACATCCCAGGCTGCCAGAAGAATATAGCCATCAGGTCAAGGGAATCCCACCACTGAGCCCTCCTGAGGGCACATCCAGAGAAATGTTTCTAGGTTTTGGATCACTAATTTAAAAAAAAGAGATTGTCATTAGCCAATGAAGATTAGAAGGCTGAAGCACATGTGGAAGATGGTGCTGGATTTGCTCAGCCTGGCTAAGGAGAGGAGCTAACTGTAGTCTTCCATTAAGAAAAAGGGGAGCTGACAGAGCTAAATTCTCCTGAGAAAAGAGTCAACAGCCATGTGCTCCAGGAGAGGCAATTCCAACCAGATAAATGGATAAAATGCTTCACTCTGAGTGTTTAAGCGCTGTAACAGGCTTTTCATCTTTGGATATTTCATAATTTAGCAATGTAAAGCCCTGAGAAACTTTAACGTTGAACTTATCTCTGCTTTGAGATGAGTGTTGGACTAGATACCTCTGGAGATCCCTTCCAACCTAAATTGTTTTATTATTTTGAGAAATCTCAACTAGTTTTACCTTAACTTTAATTTATGAAGCTGGTCTGTGAGTTCCTAAGACCTCAAGGAATTTGACATGACACTCTGCAATGCCTCTTTCTTAAGGAACCCCTATATTTTAATTTAAAATCATTTCAGTAAAAGACCACTTTCCTGTGTGTCTGGAGTAGAGGGGATTAGGAAAAGATGAGCCATCCTTGCTGGTGGATGATATCTCTCGGGTGTCACCTGACTTTCATGTCAGTGTATCTGTTTTGACTCCGCCAGCATATGTATCTGCAGTATAAACAGGCCTCCATCCCATAACATCTCAACCTTTTCTGTCAATAAACCCAATGGATCCCACTTTACAATTGTGCACATTCACAAACAGAACTACTGCTTCTCCAGACTAGAACACAGGACATCAACCTGTGAACTTGATCTGCAACCATGAATTTCAATATGTTCCCCTGCTGAGAGGACAGACAGTCCAGAGGAGTTTTTCTGATTAAGTCACCTTGTCTTATACATGTAAGAAATCTGAACAGAGGGTAGTAGCATGGTAAGATCTAAATAGTCATCTCTCCATCGGATCTTGTGGCCAAATTCTTAAAGGTAGTTTGCTCAAAGAAGTATGTCTGGATTCCCCAGTAGGAAACTGAAAAAGTCTGAGCTCTGACTACCCTTGAGTCAAGAAGATTGAGTATATATATGTTCACTGGCAGAACAGAGAGCAGTAGTGCTACAGGGAAAACCAAAGAAGCTGGAGAACCTGCTGCCAGCAACACTGGAAGGTCTGCTTCCATCATGGAGACAGAATGATGAATAACAGAAGAAGTAATCAGTCTCCTGCTGTACATTTACAGTAGTACAAACTACAGTACAGTAGTACAAAGCTGGCTGATAACACCAGTTTGATGATTGTCACATTTACTTGGTCTATGCCAGGTAACTTGGTGCTAAGGCTTGAGATGTATGGATATGATTCCTAGGAGGAGCTAGATATTTATTTTGACAATTTTTTGTGGGCTTCACATCACAGTCAAGCTTCAACAGTTTCAGTTTTGTGACCTAGTCACAGTATCTTGGAAGAGGATCAGAGTGGCAAGAGGAGATAGCTTGAGAAACCCTCCATGGCCAATCTACTACCCAAACATTCTCCAACCGTTACACTTTACTGCTAGGCGAGATAGCCAGTTCTGAAGTCAACCCTAGCAGCTTCTTCCAGGTCCGTCCTAAGTTCTTGCGAGTCTGAGAGATGCAAAGTTCACAGAAAGATTAACGTCCATCTGGTATACAACTTATAGCAGCCAAGCCGTATGGGTATGCCTACACTGCACAAGGCAGATGACAAACCAAACTGTAAACACCACACAGCGAAACACAGCCCGTTGTGGACATAGTACCTCGGATCCACAAACATTTCAGCCCCATGACGGTGGCCAAGTGCCAGAGGTAATAAACCTTGACCCTTAACAGGTTTCAAAAGCTCTGGCTTTGTGCCAAATTAATGCAGCTTGCCATGGATCCAAGCTAATACCAGTGCTGACTGGGAGCATATAAGGAGTCTCTGTACCTGCTTTGTTATGTCTCTAGAATAGTGGTCATTCAGCAGATGTCTCTGCACATCAGTAGTTACAAAAGTCTAGATGGGCTTGTCAATGTTCAGGGTACAAGGGAAACTTTGGGTTTTTTTCACTGCAATGTTGACAATGCGCAACAGAGTAATTCCGAGATGTTTTGTTTCTTCTTGTGCATCGGAAGCAATTCAGTAGCCAACTGAAAGAGCTGAAGTGTTTCCCTTGATTGTAACAAGCATTGTGTTGAAGATTTTCAGGCTTCCTTTACTTAGGAGCATACCGAAGGAAATGTATTGAAAGTTCCTAAATTTAGAGAATTCTATTCTTACTAAAACTTCCTCCTATTTCATCAATGTCATTCCTCCAAATTTCATCAGGGAAAAGGGAAAACATTAGTTATAGTGAAATGTGGAAAAGATGAACAGTTTGTAAATGCAAAGACCTTGGAAGAAAATAAAAGAAAAAAACTTAGATGGTATGAATTTCCTAAGCTATCCCTCTTTCTTTGAGTCACTTTTGAAGAGTGACTTTTAGAAGAAACTGAAAATGAAAACCTAAATTAATTGAAAGACTCTATTAACAGAACAATCCATATTATTTGCCAAGCAAAAAATCCCAAGCCAGTACACCTGTAGTGTAAGTTCCAAAATAAACATTTGGAATTGGAATCCAGAATCCCAAACCTATAACTTCTGAACATATCATTTGAAAGAGCCTTTCAGAAAGTCTCTTATAACTCTTACTAGCTACAGAATGCCTTTAGTGTACACTCTATATTATCAGCACCACCTAGAGTGTATCACTAGAAGCAACCCTAATAATATAAAACTAATTTGCTTTACAAAGCGTGATTGTATTTCAAAGGAACATTTTCCAGGCTTACACTCTTTCAAAGACTTGCAGATCAAATATACGTCTGATACAATAGAAGGGAAGAAGGGAGAGACCATATTTTTATTATTGCACCTAGAAGAGGCAGAGAAAAGATACCACGAAACATTGTAGATTCAGCTGAACCCTGTAAGGCAGTGTCAATTGCTTCTGGCTCAGCCATCAGCAGAAATTTTCTCAATCAAAATATAGTTAGTGATGATGATGATGATGATGATGATGTCCAAAGCAGAACAGAATCCTGTTCGCTCTCCAGAGAAACAGAAACAGATTGCTGAGTTTTTTCAGTAAACTATTTAGTTAAGTTTGAAAGCAGAAGTGAGCAAAGCAAATGGATAAGATGTTATAGATATTGCATGTTTATGAAGCAATTTTTTTTAATCTTTATTTCTATCCACATTCTGTTTACAGCTTGCTTGTATCAGACACCTACATATTTAAAGCCAATTCCTGTATGTACTCAGCAACAAAAATGTTACGAAACTTATGATATGGTATGCACATTTGATTTTCCATTGCTTTCCATCTAGGTAAAATTATTTAAAGCTTTCATCTTGATTTATTTACACTCATTTTCTTCCAGTATAACTGAATAAGACCTAGTTTGCCATTACACTATTCCAGTTTGATACTGTAAAAATTAAATGCAAACTAGTCATACTAGTACACGCCTGGAACAACTCAGTAGTGAAATGGGCCCTTAGTTTGGAGACAATGTTCATCACTATGATTTGTGACTATATAAGTTAATTTGTAAATTCTGTTAGTGTTCAGAAATGCTGACTTACTTATCAAATCCACCGAAATCCATGGAAGCACTGAACTTGCCTACTGTTTGGACACCTGGAACGGATATCACACTTCCGAAGTTGCTCATCTTCATTTTTTAAACAAACCAGTTGTTACTATGGCTGCATAAAGATCTTATTTCAGCCTACGTTAAAGAATAAACAAAGTAGGCTTAACAAAACAGAGCATTTTTTTGCATAGTAAATTTATATGCAAAAATTCAGTACTGATTATTCGTTTCTGGCACAGCAGTGCAGGGAGACTGAAAACAGGGCTTCCTGCTCCACTAATTGAGAAGCACATACTGAAAAAACACAACTTCCCATCTTCATTGCAGTATGTGGTATTAATTTTAAGTTTGAGAAGACACTCACTGTTGAATGGGACAAGCAGAGCAAGGACCTGTCTTTTCTTGGAAGACAGCTCTCTCTTGCTCTGATGGCATAGAACTCATTAGTATCCCTGGTGATCTTTATTCCTCTCACTCCTTTCTTCCCCATCCAGCACCAGTTGCGTTCCAGTTACACCTGGGGGTCCAACTACTTCTGTTGTGGGAAAGCTGCTTTTCTATAGGCCAGGTTGAGTTAAATGCTTTGCTTCTGGCCCTCTTCCTAATTTATCTTCTGACCTAAAAATACGTCCAGCATCACTCAAACTGACCTGTATGCTTATATTTCCCTTCAGCATTATTTCCAGGCTAAATTTTATAAGCTTACACACCATAACGTCACAGTGTTATTGACTACTACTAGTTAATAATTTAAAAATTGTAATATCATTTTTATGTTTGTATGTTTTATATATTTGAAATACTTTATAAAGTAAGTGCAATATTACAATTAATTATAGTATTGCACACTAATAAAATTTATTTTACTGAATTTTTTATTCCAAAGAGAGGGGATGAAAAGGAAAGTATTTTGGATCTTTTAGTCCTGACACTAATTCTAGTGTTACCCACTAACACAATATTACAGTAGAGTATATTTTCTCAATATACTGCTGACACCACATGCCAAGTGATATTGCCACCATATTGCATAAAATACTTCTGTATTACCATTGCATTATCAAGAAACTAAGAATAATTTATTACATCAGTGGGGAGAATCTGACCTGTGTCCTCTCATATGCAAAAGCGTTGTGGTACTGTCAGCCAAAACTTACAACTGCTAATTATATCAGAGAAAAATGGAAAAAACTATGACATTCATCGAGAAACAGCTGCACAAAAGTATCCCAAAGATGTTACAAATTGCAGTAAGTTACTCATTGCCATTACAAGAAAATAAATGCACTTGCCCTAATATCAAAATGCAGCAAACATTCTGCATGTTAATTAATAACTCAAAACAAAATATATCTTAATTATAAGTAAATCCAAATTCTGACATTTTAAAATAAAGAATACACATATTTAGAGCTATGACCACAGAGAAAGATGAAAAATAAATTATGCAAATGTTTCAGAGACATATAAACCAGTTTTTGCTTCAGGGCACCGGCACTGATTCACAAGCTGAAAAAAATTTTCCTTGAGCTGAGTTATTCCAAGTTTTATTGTTTCAACATATTCTGCACATTTTTTTCAAGCATGTGAAGCTGGAACCTGTCTGAAGAAGGACAGAGATCTATTGGGAGCTTGGTTTTGCTCTTGAGTGGATTATTTTAATTCTATGACATCATAATAGTACGTTTTTACATCCCTATATAAATCCTTTACTGTAGCATCTCCAGATCATGTGACAGGTGAAAAGGGAGTGTTTGTTTTGAAGGCCGAACACAGAGGCTGAATGGGATTTCTAAATTTTCTTGGCGAACAGGCTGTTGTCCTTCTTCTGAATTAAAGCAACTCCTCTGATAAGAAGCAAATCAGCTGGACAAACAGAGGATTTTTAACACCTCAAGATGGGCAGTGGAGCCAGTTCTGAGAGCAAGGAATCGGCCAGGAGATCCAGAGAACTGGAAAAGAAACTCCGGGCAGATGCAGAGAGGGAAGCCAGGACAGTCAAACTACTACTGCTGGGTAAATAGAATAAAAATTGCTCATAATGTTTTTCCATTGAGGGGTTATTTTGCTCTGGAATTACACCTCGGTACAATGAATTTCCCACCTCTCACTATTTTATTTGAAGAAGACAATCTTCTAATATAGGCACAAAATGTTTTCTAGTTGTGAACGCTCATGAAGCAACCAATTAAGTCACAAGGAACAGGCTGGAAATGGCCATGTCACTGCATGTATTCAATTTTAAATATTATAAATCCTTGACTTTGAAAAGATTTGAGAAAATAAGAACCTGCTGTTAGAATAAATGTTATGATGCTTACTTACACAGCATGTAGCACAGACATCTTTTTTTTTCCCCCTGGATCTATAAGCATTCATTTGCAGCAGGATTAAGTGAGGTAACTGGTTACATTGAAAATCCACGGGTGTCACAAGGTATTGATAATGTTTATTTTCCAAACTGTTGCACTTCATTTTTTACAGACACAGAAAGTGACTTATATGGCCTTTTTTCGATGTATAAAAATTGTATTGTGGAGAGTGGAATGGAAGGTAATGAAATGAGAGGAATACAGATGAATTTTCTCACAGACTACTACTTCTAATCCACACTATCATCAATTTATTAACAGCAGCAGGTGTAATGGCAAAAGAAAATGGTTTTTTTCTTGATACAGCTTTATTCTTTTCTCTTTTTTTCCATGGTACTGCATAGCCTACAAGAAATATCCAAGGGCACAATAACACTGCCACTGTCTCAATATTTTTCTTCTAACAGTATGAGGCCTGCTATGAGAGTTTACACTGGTTTCACCAAATGAGTAGGAAAACAGCCTTTGATCATTGAAATGTTGCTGTTTTCTCTTCATTGTTACTGCAATGTTTACAAATGCTTTTAAACCGACATTTATTCAGACTTAGCTAGATCCCTTCGATAAAGTACATCAGCTTAACTCTGTTGTATCTTATGCAAAAAGTCTATTTATACCTGCAGAGAATCTAACTATTATTATTAATAACAAAATAAGAGAAAACCACAAGCATGCAGGTTTCTGAAACAGTAATAGGAAAGCAGCAGTTTGATGCACTTTACATACCATCAGTATTCAGATTGCAGTTTACAAAGCTTTTCAGCCCAGTGGAGAACATGAAGATTTTCTGTGCAACATTAATACAAAATATTGCCCCTACTGAGACAAGCTTGTGTTGGTCAAAAACCAGAATAATATTTTCATTTGAACTTTCATAAATTTTCAATACTTTCTATATACTCTTACAAAAAGGAATTGGCATATCGAGTTAGAGCCATGGTCCATCTACTTCAGCATCCTGTGTCTGGCCTTATCCAACACTGATCCATGAGGGAGATGTAAGAAATTCTTTAAGCAGAATTTATAGGATAAAGAGGAATTTATAAGATAAGCATTTTCATGATGTATTTTGATCTTCAAGCCTTCATGTCTTGGCCGTAGTACTGGAGGCTGTCTTACACCAGGACACAAACTAAATTACCTCTCCCAGAACACATGCATGTATTTAGTATTAAGAACTTCAGTATTTAGTGTTTCCCAATGCATATTATCAGTCTTTTTCTGGCACTATTAATATCACATTCTCAAGATAACCTTAGTAAAATACTTTGAGATTAATCACAAGCTATGTGAAAAAGACTTGTACACTCTTTTCATGAGACAAGAGGATCATCAGGATCTGAAATACTTCTGTTGAAGTCTTCTTTATAGTATATATTTCTCTAATATCTTCCTTTATTCATGTCACACATGATAAAGATTCAAATTTGTCAGTGGGCACTGTTTTGGAAGATTTTTTTTTCCTGGGAACTGTTATGACAATCACAAGGACCCAAGAACTTGGTAAAAAAGCATGTTGGGGAAAAAAAAATTCTAGACATAACAGTTTGAATTTTCTTGTTTTTAAAAAAGCAAGAGGTGAATTAAACATGAGTCTGTTTTAAGCCTATTGCACAGCTAGAGTGAAAGTGTCTCTTGAACACCTGGAATCACAGTTGCTGAAGCAACATGTATAAGGGGTACCATATAGCCCCTTCCACCGTCAAACCATGAAATGGCCAGGTAAGAGAGGATTAAATCTACTGTGTTCAGATCTGGGCCTGTTATCTTTCCATACCTCTGAGGTGATCTCAGAAATGATTCAAAATTTATACTTCACAAATCAAGGGCAGCCCCATTCAAGCAAACCAGCCTAGTCCTACCCTAGTCCTGGGTTTCCGTTCATTCGTATGTTCCCTCTGTATTACAGACCAGATGTCATCATTGCTTCTTTTGCTGTAGGCAAATTGGTAGAAAATACTCAGAAAAAAAAGTATTGCTATATATATCATATTTTTTTCAGTGTGATCATTATGCTCTTACCCTTAAAATGTGAAAAAAACCCCATATTCTGACCATTTCCTGAGAGGATTATATAATACCTATACTGGTCTTTCTGCCACCTCCAATAGGTCCCTTTGCAAAAAAGAAATTGCATCCAGAAACCAAAGACACCACATTTGTTTATGTTAAGTTCCATGATCCGGGCCAACACATTATCTGTGTTGAGGTGATAATTTACAGTTTATATGACATGTACATAAAAACTGCACACATAAACTGGGGGAGGGGAAAAATGATGCCACTTTCTGACGTTCCTCACAAGTTGTCCAGGAACCAGAAGGGTTAAGTCCTCTGTGTTGGCGTTCCTATGTTGTCAAGGCCACCCGCACCTCCCCAGCTTGTCTGCAAATCTAGCCTCTGTATACTTCCCAAAAATCAGATTGTTTTATGAGTCTGGAGCAAACTCCAAGGTGAAAGTTTTATTTCCTTTGTATTAATTAGGGCCATATCTTGCCTACGACATCACATGCAGTTTATATACTTTTTAGGAGGCCAGATTGCAATTTATTTGTGTGCAAAGTACAGCGCACATTTGAAACGTGGCCAAAACAGCTGATGCTTACAGTGATGTTTCACAGAAATAAGAACTTAGGTTCCGTTTAAATAAATATTAAAACTATGAACTTATTTATTTTCAAAGTATTACTCCATGGCATTATTGTCTACAGCTTTCACTGGCAAGACAAAACTCACCCTCATTTGAGCAGGTCATCCTCAGCTTGCTTTACTGAGAAATACTCGCTTTTTGGGCATGACTCACCCATTTTAATTTAAACATCTGCTTCAGGGTGACAAAAATAGAGGCTGTTTTTTTCTTTATTTTAGTTTTAGCAAATATTTTTCTCCCCTGGCTATAAGAGGCCTCTGATAAGTAGTCTGGATGTAGAAGTTTACAGTACAGACATCTAAAACCAGTTAAATTAATCAGTTACTATAGTAATGAAGTCAGGTTTAAGTTCCTGCTATTAACACCTGCACTGGAAGGAAAGACTTTGAGAACAAAGATGGCCCAATAAACCTACTGACTGGAATACACTGTTTTGGGTTTTTTTTTCTGGGGGGTAGGGCAGCATTTAAGGACCTTATTCCCTCAAGAAGACTAGATCTTAGATCTTTTCTCTAGTTTCTTTCTTCCATGGAGAAAGTTTGTCTAGTTTGCTAAGAAGACCAGGAAGATATAATTCCCAGTCTAGTTCACAGTTTGCAGAGCTCTGAAGAGCACACACAAAGCTCAGGCAGAGGTGTAAAACCTTTTCTGATTTTAATTTGAAGAATTTCTATTCCTGATTTTTGCTTATATGTCATGTCAGTGGCTTTTGTGACAGGTTTCAAACAAAATATTCAGGCAGTAGTGGTTTTTTTTATTTTCTTACCTTTAGTTCTGGAAACTTTCCTAAACCAAACCTTTACTTTCACATAAATAATAACTGTAATGAGAAAATAGCTCTTGATCTGAGACACAAAAGCATCTTAATATACAAAAAGAACCTTCTTCAGCAGCTCAGCAGATACTAATCTTGAAAGGGGCTTGTACTTTCCCCAGTTTCCACAACTATTCAAACAAATTCTGCTTAGAAAAGCAGTAATGTCAAGTTATAACCGAGGTCTTGGGTTCTGTTCTCCTTTGAATTTGAGAGATTCTCACCAGATTTCAAGGCCCCACCATTTTTTTCTCTATTTCTGCTCTGTCTATATACGTTGTTGGCCTGCAGGGTCAGGTAGCCTCAGAGCAGTGGGGTGGCTCATGTCAGGCTGCAGGGGGATGGCTGCTTTGCAGCTCGGTGCCGCATGGCACTTCTTCTTGAGTCTCCTCTGCAGCCCCAGTGTGCCCAGAAACATAACGGGACTTGGGGTACCATTCAAAATATTCAAAACAAAAAGAGAGGCAGGTTACAGCCTGCCAGAGTGCTGCGTGTACAGACCATGCTGAAGGTGGATGTGGCATGGTGAACATGGTCTCTGGGAAGGAGTGTGGGAGCAAATTTCTGTCAACCTTACTGACAGTGGGGACACCTTTCAGCTCCCAGGAGCGGGGCCAGAGTTTCAGGCATTGGCTGAGATTTCTGTTCCTCTCTTTTCTGTGCTTTTATCCACCTCAAGGAAACTTGGCACCCAAATATATGCAGAGAAATCAAAGGTAAATTTGGAAAAGCAAGATCTTGTATGTGAAATACAAAATACAGGCTATGGCATATTATCCCTGGTTCCTATTAGACTGAGCTATAAATCTTCACAGTGATAGGGAGATTTTCAAAAGCCAGTTAAAATTTCCAAGCTTCAGGATAGGAGATTTTCAAGACCTGCCTTGATGCAGTCCTGAGTAATGTGCTCTAGGCAATCCTGCTTTAGCAGGGGAGTTGGACTAGATGATCTCCATGGTCCCTTCCAACACTGACAATTCCGTGATTCCGTGATTCCGTGACTAAGTTTGGCCTAAGTGCTTGTCTTTTATTCAGAAAATCTGGGCTCAATTATAATTGACCTTTTCACTGCCTCCTAAAGGGAAGCTGCCATCAGCTCCCCATGTCACGTCAGGGCTGTCACGATGCACTCTTGCTGCTGATGCTGCCAGCGGAAGGCCACTGGGGTGGGTGGGACGGCAGCCCTGTCCCTGTCCTTCTGTCCCGGGGCCCCGGCTGGAGGAGCAGGCTGCACAGGAGGGGAGAGGAAGAAAGGAAGCAGGTGCAAAGTAAATTGTTTCTGACCCATTTCCTGGGGTGCAAATGCTGCTACGTCTAACACGATACTCTGGAGTGAAGCCAAAGTCTGAGAGTCATCTGTTGCTTAGATAAAGGCATTACTGTATCATAAATTAAAGATGAGCAGAGGTAGAAAAATGCACCCAAAAGATATAAATTATGCCTCCCACTCTATTTTAACTTTGCCTTTAAGATCTGGAAGAGAGGTTCATTTCTATATTATGTTTCCTGGCTCTTTTCCATGAGGTGAATGTACGAGTTCTCAGCACATCCTGCTCTCTTCCCTACAAAAAGTGTAGAAACTGCCACCTTACCTACAGGGCTTTACCAAGTTCTTCAGAAAGGCACTGAAGGGATAATAGAGGATATATGGGAAAATTTGCATTTTTTCCAAACTGTGGCAGATGGCAGCATCAGCCCATTTTGCATAGGCTCATTTTTCTCTCGCACTTTCTGCTGTTCACATCATGGGCTTTAGAAAATGCTTTGCGTATGGTTTACTGTCTGTTGTGATTCATTTGAGTAAATTAATCCCTGTCATTTAAATGTTATTAGCTTTACAAAATCTGTTTGGAAAGTCTGTAATCAGTTTGTTCCATTCACTGAGAAGCCCTCAGTTAAAATAGCTATGTCCCAGATTTCCTTTTTTGTCAAAAGTATTTGACAGCGTCCAGTGAGGTAAATGATAATCTGCAAAGAGAAAAGCAGTGATGAATCCCATCCCATGAATTCACAGCCAAAATTAAATCCTCTCTTCAGGTGCTTTCAAAATCTGGCTCTTGCCAAGCCTCACCACTCTCACTGACAGAAGTTAAGATGATAGTCACTGGCACTGATTTCCAATGGAGAAGGTTTGCATTGTGATTACTCACTTTCCTTGAGATAAGAAGGGTAAATTAATTGTACATAATCTGACCAAACCTATGCCCTACTTCTGCAACTGGCTGTGCAAGCAAGTGCCTGAACCTCCCCAGCAGCTATGGGGATTTCTTGCAGAATCCTTCCCAAACTGGATCTGTTCAATTGCTCTGCAGGTTTCCCCCTTCCAGCAACACTACTTCATCACAGAAGACCACAGGGCAGAGGAACTGACAAAAGACCGGTGTCAAGACATTTGCTCATGTGCTGCCTCTGCATCACGAGCTAGACCACATGCAGGTCTCCATGCTCTGATTTTCCAGTTGCTCAGAGGCTGGCTACGGATCATGGAACTGGCTGGCTTGGTTTACAAAAGGTCATGATGCACATTAAAGGAGCAGCAACAAATCATGGAATGAATGGGACACTGTCAGGAGCTGTAGTTTGCTCATGTCTTTCTGCCTGTCTGCAAGGGATGAAATCAAAATATGAGCCATATTTTATTTCCTTGCTAATTAAAGTCTTAATTGACTGAAGGTTCCTTTCTTTTAAAATGTCCCTTTCCTTTTCAGAATTAATACTTTTCCCAAGATTTCTTTCTTTTTTAAGTCTGAGTGGACACTACAGAAGGTTATAGTTATAACAATGGGGATCTAAAACATCCATATGTCTTCAGATACAAAATTCTATGTTCCAGAGAATTATTTTTAATACTTGTTACTTGTTCGTCTATCAATGAAATCTTCTCAACATTCCCCTTCTGCAGGTGCTGGAGAGTCAGGAAAGAGCACTATTGTAAAGCAAATGAAGTAAGTATATGAATATTCATATCAGTTGTTGAATTTGGTATTTGTAGTATAAGCTATCTAGCTAATGTCTTATTGCAATATTTATGCTTATTTGAATAAAATGCAGAGAACATCATTCAAATCAAGTTCTCATTCAACCACATAAAGAAAAACACAAAGTGACTAAGACACACACCTGGATTGGTAATCAAATCTGTCTGATCAAATCATGCACTGGTCCAACTCCTTACCGAAGACCAAGGAAGTTTCTTCATTGGCTTTGGTAGGAGTTACAGTACTGTAGTGAGACCATGAATGTATGAGACAATCAGCCATGGCAGATCCACCTAGCCTAGCATCCTGCCTCCTGCAAAAGCTAATGAAGGATGCTGGCAGAAGATCATCAGACCAGACAAGCAAACACACAGTAATACTTGTGCTGGACACCCTGATGACTCAGGCACCATCCTGAATTAGAGATGGCATCACTGTGTTTAGTACCCTCAGTTAATTCATGCCTACATTTCTCCTAAGTCTTTTTTGAACCAATGTAAACTAATAACATCCACAATATTCTACAGCAAGAAGTTCCACAGTTTAATTACATATGATGTGAAGAGAAATTATCGAAGGGTTCACATTGTATAATAGTGCAGTCTTTTTGTTTTGTTTTTTTTTTTTCCTCCAAACTGATTTCTGTAGATTATTCTTGGTCTCCACAGTCTTATTCCAGCTCCTGCCAGAGATCAGTTCTCACGTCTCCCAGGGGCCAGGTAGAGCCTATTTAGCCACGAGCCTACACAGTGATCAGCTGCTGCCCACCATCTAGCATGGGCAGGGACAGCCATGAGAACTGCTTTTAGCAAGGGAGGTATCACCCCCAGAAGTTTTCAGACAATAACCAATCTGGAAAGAAAAAGGCTGTAGAAGCTCAAAGGCAGAAATCCCTGTTCAAATTCAGACTGATTATCTGGTTAGGAAGATCTTGTGACCACACCATAAATCTACTGCAAGAATACTTGCAGATGTTTGTTCAAAGTGCACATGGTGCCACACAGACTGAAGTCAGTAGCTGTATTTCCCCTGGCTTCAGAGAAAGGTCAAATTTATTTGTGTGTGTGTGTGTACGTGCACGTGTGCTCCCATTTACAATTTACTGTCACAATATTTTCACATATAGTAAAACAGGCAAAAACTAAATTAATTCATGTTATTCTTTTAAGGGTAGCCAAAATACTAATCACTTATCTTGTTTAAATGGATAATCCACCTGAGTTCAAGAGATCATACTTACATAATCCTCCTCTATTGTGTAACCTGTGTAATCTTCCTGTTGTATCCAGCCTTATTTTCATATACAGTGTCCAGGTCTGGTTCCTAGATAAATACCAAAAAAAAATTACACTTGCATTGCAACTGGGTAATTAGGCATTAGGCATCACCCCACTTTATATGCACCAATCTCTTCCTGTGTAAAAATCAAGCAGACTGTATTACAAAATCAGTAATACCATTCCGAATTTAAGTTCTAACTACTTCATATCTTCACCAATGAATTTAAAGAGTTAAGTAAAAAATGTTATGTCATAAGAGCAATTTTCTACTATTTAAGCAGCTCATTTTGCAGTAAGACAGACTCAGAACCATCCATCAGATACTTTGCTAATTTTTTTGTTCCAGTTAAATGGTGGGTAATTGTATTTCTGTTTTGAGGTCCAATCAGGAGACCGTCCCTATTCAGAAAACCACTGAAATGTATTGTGCTTAAAGCTTCCTCAAGTAGGAGCAGATTGAAGATGTTCCTCTGAATTAAGCACTTTAAGAAGGCTGATAACCCTTAGCAGCTTCGAGGAGGAGACAAAAAACTGTAAAGCTGAGAGTTATCTGTCAAGCCCTTTGCATTTATGAGCTGTCAACCTGATCACAAATATGAGCTCTTTTACAAGACAAGACAAACTTTTCATTAAAATTATCATTTTTTCATATAAAATGTCGACTTTCTGTCACAACCAGGGAGTTTTTCTTTAAAAAAGGGATTTTTTTCAGTAAAAAAAAACTTTGTTATTAATTTTTTTTAGTGAAGCATAACATTTTCTGGAGAAGACTGATAGCTGCTTACAAAAGAAAAAATTCTGCAGAAAATACAATTTCCCACCAAAATCAGGGTAATTTTACTCCTATTAATATCATTTTCTGATTCATAAACCTCATTCTTTACAGACTGAAGATTTCAAAGTTAAATGCTTCCACTGAGCTTTGCACAATATCTTCTGATGCTCAAAATATAGATATGCTGCAAGGCCCTAAAAAGGCTAGGATGGTTATGGGGGATAACTAAAAAGGGAAAAAATAAAAGCTTCTCTGGAGCTCTGTGCTTCTGACTGGATCATTCCCAATGTGTGATCTAACCTTTTTAAAACCAAGTTGAGTATTTCTGTGCTGTGCTCTAAGTTATCAGTACAAACCTACTATAAATAATTCAGCAAATAAAAAGCAGGAAACAAAATATTTGGTAATTTATTTTGCCTGTTGAGATTGAATCAATGCCACCTCTGGTGAGAAGCCTTCCTTGAGTGAAAAAAAAAAAAGAAGAGACTAACGTTTTTCCTCCAATAGAAACATAATTTAGATATTATGACTCGTAGCCTAACATCTCATGCCTTCAGCATCCTGCATTTAGTTTTCAAAGGTTGTTTATTTTTTCAAGGAGGATCAGAGAAGAAAATTTTCCATTTGCTAAAATGCTCCTTCTGGCCATACAAGATGTCAGCCTGTTATATAATCCTTCCTTAAGAATGACAGGTCTTTAATAAAAGCAGCAAAATTCACTACTGATTTAACTGGCTGGCTAACATACTTTCTGCCAGACAACATAAATATATTATCCTAATAAAAAAAAACCAACAATGAAACAAAACAAAAAAAAAACCAAGCATGAAAAGCCTCAAGAAAAAAACAAGTGGGGTTTTTTTTTTTTGTAATTACAGAATCTACTTTTATTTCAGAATCTTGTATTTTCTTCCTTCCTTTGTTCTTCAAAGGAAAAGCATGAAAATATAAAATAGCCATTTGCGGACTGTGTTAGGGCCTTTCCTTCTCTCTCATAGCAGATTTTTGCAGCCACAAGCAAAACGCCCATCTTCTCCAGAGATCCTGTTACGGTCACCACTGTGAGACATACAAAGTAGTTAAACCAAGTTCATGTACTTCATGCGTTTGCATTTCTATATATTTCATTCCATTATTTATAGAAAAGCTGTTGTTTTCACAGCTAGTGAGGGCAAGAGTGAGAAGAATACGCTTAAGTACCAGTGCCAGGTTCAACATTGATGGCAGATGAAATTATTTCTTGTTCAAGGTGATCTGAGGCATTAAGGGAGGCCACCTCCACCAGTGGGGAGCTCTGGGCTCTGTGGTGCCTCACATATGGCACATTGCTTAATGTCCCACAGTGCCCAAGCATCAAGGCTATCCAGAACACTATCAGAGAGCTACATTAGACTCCTCCAAGTGAGTAAGCCTCCCATCTGAACAATTCCTATTATTTCATTCAAATCACTGACACAAGGATACATGGATATCTCAGAGGATGGCAAAACCAGGTTCACCAGTATACCAGAGCGCGTAACACAGCTCCCTTTACCTTTCTCCCAAGTTCAAGATGATTCCTTTGAATCTTGCACTCATTTGAGCTCATGCTTAAAACAGCATGCAAAAAACCAAATCTTCAAAACAGAGTTTATAGATTTTTCTGGTCTAGAAGTGACTGGGGAAACATTTAGAGATCCTTTTTTTCCTACAGATGCTATTCCTACAGACACAAGAAGGCAACTTTTGAATTTTCTGACATCTATAGGTGTCAGAAGAGATGTTAAGACTCATGCACGTTCAACTATGATCTAGGTTTTCTCTGTGTGTGAGAGTGAATTATTTTCCGACAGGGCTGACTTCTCCCCTTGAATGCAAGGTCTCTCCAAGACACACACCTCTACTCATTCTGGGCTGACCTGTCAGATCCTTTCACATCACCCCCTTCTGCTTGTATAGCTCTTTGCAGACTGTATCTCTGTCAGGAGACAGGGAAAAACAAACCCCGAACTCCAGAAACTATTTATTTAATAACCTGGCCTTCATCTCTGAACAACTGAGGTGAGGAAGAACAAAGCCTTGGTTCCAGCAGCTGCCAAAGCAGTTTGGTGTCAGTTCATCGAGGGTACACTACAACAAAATGGGTGAAGTTTTCATCCTTTTTCAAAACTCATGGAAAAAGTTGTCTCTGAGTCATGACAAAATCTGCACACTGATCTTGGAGAACTTTAACCCCATGCCATCCTCCAGTCAAGGAGGATTATGAAATTATAGTCCCTCTGTCAGAATTAGATTAATTGAATTTGACTGCTAAAGTTCTTTGGCCTGCATTCTCCAGAATACAGGCCAAATCCTTTGGAGTAATATGCATGTTCCCAAAGCTTTTAGATAATAAAAGTAACACATTTCAATATCTAGAAATTGTAACTGATGTACAAAGAAGTATTAAAGATTTTTTTTTTTTTCTTGAGAAAGTACCTCACAGTGTAGAAATATTTTTGGCAATAATTTTTCTACTCTAGGTAAGATTCTGGTTTAAAATGAAAATAATTTAACAAGTGATGTGACATCCTATGACTAACATTGTAGATTCCAATAATAAAAGATTTAGGATATAAGTCCAGCTATGCATCTTGCCCTGCATCCACAGGAATGGGCTTGGGTCTTGTTTCACATTCATACATTATCTTATATTGACCCACAAGGCAAAAACACACCTATTCACTCAGACCGAGAAGTCCAAACCTACCCTCCCTCATAAATGTAACCTCACATCATTGCAGAAACTGCTGCTTATCTGTTCCAGCAGAAAAGGCAGATCAACCGTTGACAAATGCTTTTCCAAGGGTCAGATGCATTCAGTTCTTTCTCATGCTGATTACAAAAGCACCTGATCCAACTTTTCATTAGTTTCTTTTTTTTTTTTTCTTTTTTAATGCATGCTGTAGACATTTGATTTCTGTTTTTGCACCAGGATCATCCATAAAGACGGTTTCACCTATCAGGAACGCATGGAGTTCAGACCTGTCATTTACAGTAACACGGTGCAGTCTATCCTGTCTATTGTGAAAGCAATGACCAAGTTAGGAATCAGTTACGAAAATCCAGCTAGAATTGTGAGTATGACACACTTTCTCTTGAAATAGGCATTAGAATACAACTTGTTGTAATATAATAGTAGAGACTATTAGAAGAAAGAGGGTTCGATATTTCCTTTATGACAGTGGAAACTAAGTACTGCTTGAGTTATATGTGACAAGATGTCCTTACTTAACTTTATTTTCTCAAGACTAGTGCCTGCGGTCTAACCCTTGCATAAACTGCCATTTTGTTTATTACAAAGGAAATGTTCAACTTGCAAAGACATAAGAAAGAAAGAAACAAACAAAAAAAGATTCTTTTCTTAGCTGCTTAGTGACTTATTTATTGCTATTGGGAAATGTAATAAATATTTCCCTTTTACGAACAAACCTTGGGGCTCAGCCATGTAAGGAAGGGTCATCTAGAAATGTTGGGAATATTTCAGTTTGGCGCTGGAGCAGAGACCTCCCTGCTGTAGAGAAGCAGCACTGGCACATTCACGCTGAGAAGTGGAGTCTGACCTCCCCGACACGGTCAGCAATCCTAGGCACAAGCGCATAGAGGAAGAGCCACAGTAAGAAGACCTGCTGTCTTCTGGCAGTCACACTGAATGTTCAGGGGCAGAAGTAAAGGAAAACTTTTCTTCTCAGTGCAATGATTTAGTCTACTGCCTGTAATTGAGACCTAGCTGAGAATTTCTCAAAGGACCGTCAAAGGATCAGCTGGTTCCAGTTTTGGTAAATTCTGCCTGTTCCCTAGAGGTTTATTACATCTGCTTATCTGAAAGAGCTTTTCTTGTTCCAGAAGTCTACATTTCATTACAGTGACATGTGGTACTTTGACCTAAAAAATGATAAACAAAACCTTCAATGGTTACTAAAGGCCATACAGTCATCTGACAAAATAGAAACTAAAAGTTTCTTACTGTGTTCTTTTAAGGGTCCATGAATCCAAGTCATTCAAACAAACGTAACGGTGCCGAAAGGCAGGGCACAGAAAATGGGCCCATGTGAATCTACTGTAACTTGTCCCTGTCTCCTCAATTGTGATAGACACCACAAGGACCCATCTAACAGTCCATATGGCCTAAGACAGCTGAACCTTGCGGCACCCAGCCACAGGTCCTGGCTCAGCCTCTGATATCCACTGCCAGGTCCAGACTCTGCTTGCCATCTCTAACTGAGATATGTTCTGCCTCTGCCCCAGTACTTCAGCCTCTTTGCTCAGCCCTACCAAGCTTTCTGAGAGGTTTATACATGTTCACTCATCATCTATCATCTATGCCAGTTTCATAGACATTGTTTTCAAGGGATTTCACAGCCTGAGGAACTAGGAATTGAAAATTTTTGTTAAATAGTCCAGTTCATTTTTTAGTATTATGCACAACCAAAGGCAGGAAATACAGCTTTTTGTTAGTTTATCATTTATAGCACAGTGAGCCCAATCTTACTGTCATTGGCAAAACAGGCCTTTAGAAATACAGTTGAATACATCCATATAAAATAGTTGCAGTCCTCGCCTCCTTTTCCCCTGGAAACGCATAAGAACAACCTGGATGTGAATTTTTAAGAAAACAGAAATGTTGGTCACATTTATTTGAATCACCACTAAACATTGCTCTTTCTTCCAAAAACAAACTTAGCTCACATTTTCTGTAAAATCATAAGCTATTCATAAGCTTGAGTTGTTTTGATAGAAGCTTTGATTTTAGCTGGACTTTGTTCTTGCTGCGTTCTGGTCCAGATTTAGCCCAAAGACTGTGCTTGTTTTGGGCCCAAAAGCAATGGGTTCATCCATGTTCCAGGACTGCCTGTAAATACCTTTAAATGGTCCCAAAAGTGCCTGGGCACGACATTTCAAACAGCATCTGTTCAGGTGAGAGAGGTTTTTTTTTTTTCCTAAAGCGTCATTGCAATCTATTTTTAATATGAAAATCATCTGAAATCTGTCTAAATGCCAAACAACACATTATATAAATCAGGGTTATGATAACTTCAATCTGCCACTATCTTCCTTTTTTACGTAAGCATCAAAATCCACAGTTGCCACCTTTTGCACAATAATCAATGAACACTTACCGTACACCTGGAGGGTCTGAGCTCAAGGCTTCTTCTAGGCAATTCAACCAACAAATCCAACGCTGTAGGAGGATAGCTATAATCATTAAATGATATGTGGTATCTTGAAGGACAGAACATTCCAACTCTTATCTTGAGGCTGAACAAGTGTGCGCCCTGGAGAGCGGCCCTGGAGACCAGTGAGGAGCACCAAAGAAAAGCATGACTCAGGTCTGCTAATCCCGGCACCAGCGAGAGGACAGGAGTGTAGAAGGGAGCCGGTGGTATTTAACATGGCAGGGCGATTCTATGGCTGTCCTCCTTCCTCTTTCAAATGAAGGCAATTCCCTAGTGGTTATTTCCCCCTCTTTTTTTTTCCTTTTTCTTCACACTAACTCGATTTCTCCAATATTTTAGAAAACCTGCAGTGGGTTATCTTTTTTTGATCAGTCTCTGACTTTTACAAAGTTTCCATAAACCTCAATTTCTATTGAAACATATAGTACATTCCTAAGATAAATGTTACACATTATTGTGAAGATGTTTTCTATTTTTGAATAAAACATACTCCCTGCCAAAACAGTGTCTGTCAGAATCCATTTATATTTTTGAAACTATTGACTGCAAGTCACTTCAGTTGTCTACTTATACGGCTAGGAAGGAGTTATATTCTATAATTACCCACTGCTGTGACAGTGTATCAAATGACCCTATTTTAATCATGCTCTTTATTTACAGTACATTCCTAAGCTGTTAAACACTGAAAAGAAACATTTTTAGTGTAATAGATTACTTGAAGTCTTCGTGGATTGACTGCACAAGGAAGACATTACAGAATAATACATTTAAAGTATTTGGGATTTTATTCAGATACAGATTTCTTCTTCCCCAAATAAAAAAACATATGGGAAATGCATTCACTAGTTATATTCACTTTGCCACATTTCTCATTGTGGCCTGAAACTAGGTATGTTTTCTTCCAAATACATTCAAAAATATATTTAGCTATGTATTTCTGCTTTGATGTAGTTATAGTATGTTTAAACTTTAAATATTCTTTTTATTTAGTTTTTGATACCCCACTACTCTCTCTTACAATAAAAGTCCTCCTAAGTTGGACCTTTTGTGAAGGTCCTTACCTTTGGTAAGATGAAACTGAGGCCTTGTATGAACAAAACAAATCAATAAAAAGAGGAGAACTCTGCATATCATGATTTTAGTCTAACCTTGGCACTAACTAAAGGAAAGTGAGCTTGTAAAAGGATGTCCACATGCACAGGTGAGCACAGCTACCTGGAAAAATCATTGCAAATGAGAAATTTTACCCCTGCCAACTCACTGTAAATCAAGTACATCTTCAAGGAGGTGGAGGGGCACAGTGCACTTCCACAAATATTTACTGGAATTTCTCTTTAGGAAGATGAAAGGAAGCTGTGTGCCATGGCAACTACTCTGGAGGATGGTGACATGTCTTCTGAATTGCTCGAACTCATCAGACAACTGTGGAGCGACGGTGGGACGCAGGCCTGCTTCGCAAGGGCAGCGGAGTACCAGCTCAACGACTCGGCAGCCTAGTAAGTGATACCAGCTGCAGCTGCTGCACAGCTGGCCAATACCGTTACAGGCAGCCCAGGAAGGCTTGTGACAAGAGCTCTTCCTCGTGCTACAAAAATTATTGCTCGTTAACCTGAAAAAGAATGAGATTTTTTGCTAATATTTATAACATATTAGAAATGTTTAACTGAAGGAAACAAGTGAAAACAAGGAACAACTTGTTTCTGTGAGTTTGCTTACACTGTAAAAAAAAAAAAAAAAAAAAGAAGAAAAAAAAGTCTATTCTCTCTCTAGGTAATTCCAAGATTGACAAAATGAAGGAGCAGGTGAATTGAAACAGCTTAGGTTTTACCTAGTTGTACTTTGGATGTACACATTTCAATCTGCTAAGCATAAGTCTGGAGAAAACTATAAAAACGTTCCTCTTAACTAATCTGGTTGCCGGGACAGGTGTTCCCTGGGCCATTACCATCTCAGCATGCAGCCGGTCTTGGCTAGTGATGCTGCAGCCACTCTCCAACCTGACGGCTCCTTTCTGTGGCCTGGGAGGTGGCAGGGGACTAGGGTAGCTCAGCTCCTACTCCACGAAGGAAACCATTCAGCTAGACACATCTCCTAGCTTAGATACAGTCAGTAAGCTTAGACTTTCCAGGAGCTCCTGGTTTGGCTGCTTCTACAGCTGTTCTTGCAGGCTACAGCGGTCCTGTTCCGCTGTCATCTCCCCAAGCTCACACAAGACTGAAGAGAGAGGTGTCACCTGGGTTGGAGTTCTCCTAGAAAGCAAAAGTCTGACTCTAGACCTGGGGCAGACAGTTGTTCCACCCGAGGCCCATCTTCCAGGATCTGCAGATGGAGGCTTCTTTGCTCCTGCAGCTCCTCCTAGAGGTTGAGGGCACCTGCAGGGTGAGAACTCACAAGGTGTTGGATGTCCCTTCTTGGCAGGGCAAGGCATGATCAGAGGCTGGGCCAGGAGCCAGGCAGGCAGTAAGGCAGTAACAGCTCACTAATTGTGGATAGTAGAAGGGATATACCATTCAAATATTAAATTTTTTTCATCTCTTTATATCTTCAAAACAAGAACGAAGACCTTTCTGCAAGGTACCTAAACAAATAAAATAGTGCCTGTATTGATTTGGCAGCCTTGTACTTCTATAGGAATATTACAGAGCAATCTTTTTGTTTCCTAACGTATCCTTTTAGACACTGCTGTTCCCAGGACTAAAAGCCCGTAACAAGTCAGCCATCATAACTAAAAGGAAAAACATTTCTTGAAACACAAAAAATCCAAACAAAGAAAATCAACAAAAAATGCAGAAAAAAAAAATTACCTATTTACCAGGTAATATGGGGTTTTTTTCTGCTTTTTTTATTATTACCTATTTACCAGCTAATATTCTAATGTGTCCACTCTGCCCAGCAGATTAGGTTTTGCTACCTGAAAAGAAGATAGAATAGTCTAAAGTAATCCTCTCTCAGTGTTACAGGCTGTGTCATGTTTTAACCTGCAATACATTTCAGTATTTAAGGAAGCTAGTACAGATTGCAAGGGAGCCAACATTTATTGCTAGAGTTACATTAAAAATATCAGTGACGTTTTTCATCTGCTTGAACACTTCTGAAAATCCTGCTAATCCTCTGTCTTCATCTTTCAGTACCTGATGCTTCTGAAAATCTAGCCTTTGGCTCTGAACCATTAAAATCAACTTGATTTTTTCCCTTGCTGCTGGCCTTCTAACGATCAGTTCAAAACCAATCAACCTTCTAATGCTACATTTCAATTTCTTTTAAAACCAAACCCCTGTTTCTCAGCTCCTGCGAATCAGCTCCTACATAGAGTATTGATTTACTCTGTAAACTCTGACTTTCTGAGATTAACTTTGAGTCTTTTCATTATTAATTCATGTTAATGAAGTCTGATCACTGCCCTTCCTCTGTGTGTTTTAACTGGGGGAAAAAAAGGAGATCTTCTGAATAATAGAAAATCCCCTGTATGTCAAATTTGACGGGAATTTCTTCCTTATACTCAGCTGGAATGAATCCTGTTTTTAAGACGGAGTGATGGCTAAGGAAGGGACAAAATCGAGATTATAAATAGTGACTTTAAAGGCCATTTTATAGCTACCAGTAGTACATGGTGCTTCTTGCTTGCTCAGTCATTTGCCTCTCAGGGTAGGCTTCATGTCACCTAATCCGAGCCAAGGAAAGTTTGCATTCCCTCTGCTGCCAGTGGAGAGCCGGCCAGCAGTGTCCCCTTTGAGCTGCCTACAGGTCTAGGAAGAATCTGAAGATGCCTCTCTTGCTCCATTAACTAGATAATTAACTTAGTCTAATTTTTAATGCAATTACATTTGGCTGCATTGAATTGAATTGAAGTATTTGTGACTAAGAACTATTAGATCTTTATAATGAGTTTCATATACAAGTATTTATTTTAGCGTTTACATACTTTATAAATTGCAAATTGTCTTTTGTTTCTGCCTTCCACAAAGGTGAGTTGAGATGAGTTTGCCTCAGGCCCTACTCAGAGAACCAGAGCTATATTGCTTTTTTTTTTGAAAAACAAATTGTTTCCCAGACTCAAATAATGGGCAAATATTGAATTATCAAATCGACTTCAGCATTCCTTGCTGAGTGGATTCAGTCTATTCAACTTAAAATAAGAAAATCCCATTTCCAAGCATTACTTACAGATCTCCATATGGAAGATTATAGGTTTTTAAAATTTTTTTTATTTTTTTTTTTTTTACTTACAGATGTATTAAATATTGCAGACAAGGATGATGAGCTGTGAGGTTTGTTTTGGTAGTTGTCTGGTTAAACTGAGCAGCAGAACTTCATTCTGGGCAGACTTTCTGTTAGAGAAGAAAAAGAAAAAAAGGCATGAAGCCTAATAAATATTAGAGAGACTGTGTTTTGTTTGTCAGAGACAAGAGGCTACAAATGGAAAGGTGCCGACTGGGACACCAAAAGCTTGAAAATGCTCCAACTATTGCATATAGTTTCTTGCTTTTGGCTTTGTTCTTTATTTGAATATTAGTAATTAAAAGGTAGGAAGCTCCCCAGACATCACCTCTTCTTTTGTCAAATCATAATCTCTTTACACGGACTCCCAGACCAGCCAGAAGGATTCACAGACTCTGTCCAGTCATTTCGGGAAAGCTGCATGCCCCAGAAGAGACAGGAGAAGGGTTGGGGGGAGGACAAGGATGGGCTTCCGAGATCTGGTTCAGCTTCTCATTTCAGGTGGATTTTTCTTCTGTATGCCAGACATAAAACCAAATAATCCACGCTTTTCCAGGGGGTTGTGACAATACTAACCTAGGGGGTCCTCAGCTTCTTTAAAACTTCTGGGTTAGATTACAAAATATATTATTTTAAAATTATCACGTACCTTCCTCTTGAAAACTGATAAGTCTGTAGGGAAAACAGTCCCTAAATGTGAATTCCTCCAAAATATTATGCCCTCCCTTTCACTTAGGAAGGAAGATACTGTTACAACAGGTCCGATAAGATGCGATAATTTCCAGTCAATCTGTTTCTGAGAGTTGTTTGTGGTTCTTCCCCTGTGGTGGCAATTTCCGCTTGCTGAAAGCAAATGGACAAAACCCATTTCGCGACAAGGTGGGTTTTTAGCATCCCTGAGGAAAATAAGAATTTTACTGAACAGAAGTTCTCAGAAAGATGTTTATTATATACAACTAAATTACACTTCTATATACAAGGCGGGGGGAAGAAAAGCTCTGGATTGTGGATCTAGATTGTATAGTATTGTATTTAAATGTGTAATTTATATAAAATATTTAAAAGTGGCTCAATATGAAGTGATTGTGTAATGTTCATTTCACCTTTTGAATTCACCAACCACCACTTCTTTTCTTTTTACCCCCCTTTAGTTATCTCAATGATTTGGACAGGTTGGCAAGGCCGAACTATGTGCCGAGTGAGCAAGATGTTCTGCACTCCAGAGTGAAAACAACTGGGATTATAGAGACTCAGTTTTCTTTCAAGGATTTGAACTTCAGGTACGAAAGACATGTTTGTCAGTTTTCTGTGGCTTTACATTTCTTAAGTATTTTCTGTCAAAGGTATCGAGCTATTATAATATCGGTAATCCCATTGTGATATCCTTGAATCCCCTCTTATTTAATATTTTGAAACAGCCAAAAAAAGCAAGATATTTTAGTACCAGTACTTCAACTTGAAGCATATAATGGGCTGTTATTAACAGATCTCAGAATATCAGGTTCTAAAAGGACATTTTTACATATGTAAGTGTCTAAAAAGCATTATTTGTATCCTGCCATTTGAATAATTGTTTGTGACATTTATAAAATTTGACTACCTAAACGTCCTTAACAGCATGCAAAACATTCGATGACTATTAATTTGCATGCACTCTCAACCTTTCACTCTCTTCTTTTGAGAATGGAAATAACTGCTCTTAACACTGGAATGCATTACAGTTAGCAAAAAATAATCATTTCTGTCCCATGGGAAATTTCAGTATTAGCATGCGTGCCTTCATGCTCATTTAAGATGAAAAGCAAAATGTTCAGAAAAAGATCTTGAAAACCATTTCTCTGAGAAATTTGACTGAAAATACTTGACACTTTGAGATACTCAAGATTTTGTTATGCTTGGTGAACCAATTAAAAACATCTAATTCCACATGAAAATGTATTTGAATGAATTATGATCGTTTCAGTGTTCTATAATGCTTTTCTCTATGGACTGAATTCCATTTAATTCTTAATTTAAAGGCTGGGGTGCATATTGAGGAATGTAGTCTAGAAAAGAAACTGCCTGTAGAGATAGATGTATAAAGCACTTTTATATAAGGATTATAACTTTTACATTTTTCAGTGGGCTTCTTTTTCTTCTCCTCGTGGCAATTAAACATCCCCCAAACCATCTATGTTACCACACAGATGCTTTGTCAAAACAGAGATTACATATACAAAATAAGATTCTGAAGTGGATACCCTACAAGTAAATTATTATTGCTTATTAATACACTGATCACTTGTGAAAATTCAGCGCTTGCCCATTTACCACTTGCTACAGTGCAATGTCACAGACGTCATGTTCTTTTTCTCTGATTAACATATTTTCAGACAGCTTTGTACATTGAAAATCTGAGCAGCTTCAGTTACAATCACAGTTTATGCAAGAAATAAAATCAGGATGGAGAAAGAAATCATCAGAGTGCAAACCCTCTGACATGAATGCTACCAGCCTTGACATGAGAATATCAGAATCAGGGACTAGGTCCAACTGAAATGCAGCACAACTGAGAATTAAGTCACCTGCATGTCTGTAAACAAGAGGAAGGCTCCAAATGCCACCACAAACACAAACCCCACTGCATTTAGCCTCTCTGCTATGCATCAGGGTAGTGTTAAGTGTGTAAATTCATTAGCAGTTTTAGGCACTGGGGTAACACAAGGTAAAATCACTACAAAATAGTTTGAGGGTATTGAGCTGCTATAGGGATGGAGAGCAGCTATAAATCCATCTTAACCAGCCAGTTACTGCTACTTTGCATTGCCAGAGCAATGCAAAACAGCTGGGGCATCTTGATGACTCCGCACTTAGTTTGATAAGTACCATAGAAACATCTATAAAGAGAGGAACACTTCCACATTCAGAGGGAGTTTTGGTTGATGTACTTCAGTGAGGCTCGGGGTCACAAGCCATACATGGAGAAAAAGAAAACATGAACAGATGCCTCATTCACTAAACACTTGCCCCTCTTCTGAACTGAATGAGGCAGAAAACATTTTGTATCTCTGCAGTAAAAGCCTAAATCCCAGTACTGCTCCAGGGAACTGAATTACAGCGCACAGACATCTCCTGTTATTTGCTATCTTCTTAGTGGCTACTTCGCTGAATTAGTGTAATTTAGCTTTCTTGCATTCTTCAACTTGTTTCACTAATGTTGACTTTGATTTTCAGAGCTCAGAACATACTCAAATATTTTCTAAAGGAGGTCTGATCTTCATGCATCCTCTCCTGCTGTTGTTTCCATTGATGTGCTAGGCAGAGTTTGACTGCAATCAGGCAAGCTTTAGTTTAGTCTCCAGGTCTCACTATATGTACCATTAGGACAAATTAATATACAGCTAGTCCCATATCTGTAGCTAAGTTTTCCAAGAGCAGTGCTGGGAAAATATAGAGCTTTCAAGACTAATTTTGACTGTTGACTGTCTTGGTAAAAAAAAAAAAAAATATCATCTCAGAAATACATTTTCTACCACTCACAGAGGGACTTCAGGTTTCCATCTGCATATGTTAAGTTTTGGGATGACATGAGAAGAGCTGAGCAAAGTAAGGTTAATACAACAAAAACTGCCCAGAAGCATTCCCTCTGGCCTTGATCTTGTCCTATTTTAACTGACTTCTCATGAATATTCACAGGGCCATATGCTAAAAGCTTGCAGGAAATGAATACAGATTTATACACTTATGTATGCTTGCAAAATTTTACTGCAGACTAAGTTTTGAAGCTTTTTTTTCCTCCCTTAACCCTGGTTTCAGAATTATGTACCAGAAATCAAGGAAGACACGTAGTGGCAGGTGACTTTGGGGCACAAATCACAGCCCAAAGTCAAGATGCTTTATTCATACTGACCTTGCTCTTCGGTAGGCATATAGAACTCAGGGAAGATGCGCTTGGAAGAATGCCATTACTGTTATCAACATCTTGCTCCACAAGAGCTTCCTGACTTCCTAATAATTCACATTTATAGACATCCAATGATCAGACAAAGAGAAGAAATGTACTAGAAAAAAAATCATTTTCTCTAATTACTCCTCAGCTGCAGAAACAGTTCATCATGAGCACTGGGAAGGGTTTCATTTCTTCTAAGCAGGATGAAAAATGATAAACAATAACCTTTGTTTCCATCAGCTGCGTTGCTCATGGTAAAGAAAGCAGGATCAATATACTGCAAAAAATGCTGTTTCAGTAACAAATTGTTCTCATTCTGTTTATTACTGAAATAATTTTTTCATACTGAACCCCAGTATTTTCATTGCTATAAAAACTGAGTCGTGTTTAATTTTCAGATACTGCAGGAGATACATCCAGACAGTAATATCTAATGCATTTTCTTGAAGGAAGGAATAATGCAACAGGGGATTAGGTTTTACAGTTTTTAGTTCAACAACAGGCTGCACAAGGAAAAGCCATCATACACACAAGCAAACAGAAAAAGTAAGGGTGGGATAAATTTGATTTTTCACATGTTCTTTTCTCCTTTCTAATGCACTTGAAAAATGTTCAAGTTTGGCACTTTTTACCCCAGAAAAATAGCGAAAAGAAAACCCAATCCCTTATCACTGAAGAACTGAAAATATAAGTGGGAATTCTGAAATTCTTCTAAGAAAGAATTGTTCTAAGTAAACAAAAAATTCTAGAGAAATTGTTCTAAGCAGAACAATGGTAATTGAACAACAGCTCTCAGTTGGGCCCTGACTCAGGCCCTAAGTAGGTCCCAGCTGGGTATCCTCAGGTGGCTTTGGACCTCGTATAAAGAGTTCACTAAAAGTTCATATGACCCTACCCAAAGGTACTAATTTCTGGCAAAGACCGAAAGAAATTGAGGAGGACAGACCTACATTTTCCCCTGTACAGATGAAGGGATTCCTGCTCCCCATGAACTGCTGCTTACACAGCAACTAATGAGTTTGACAGGGCAGAGACCCTCCCCAAAAAGGCCTGCTGCAGGTTATACAGATAGCGAAGTGATCGCGCCAGGGTGATAAAGAGATAACTAAATATAGATCTACCCCAGCCCATTAAACTCAACCAGCAAGTCTACCTGTGACTGGCTTCCAGTCATACGCCTTACTGATCAATGTGTCACTTTACTACAAGCAAAACTATGAAGTAACAAATGACTGTGGATTTGAGGGCCTTTTGTCAGTGTTTCATGTATGAATTCTGTCCTGAATAAACTCTTGCCTGCGCTGAGCTCTTATGCAGAGCCCCATGGAGCTCAATGCCACCTGAAAGTACCAAGTGTATTTCCTATATGCAAGTATTTAAGCCTTTACATTTAATTTTATGCCCACTACAAAGCTGTGAATAATACACAGTACTCCTTGACCTGTTGGAATAGAAACAGACCAACATTTGGAAAAGCTGAATATTTGATTGTCATTCATCTCCAGTTGCACTCTGCACGTTAACAGCACAACTGCGGCCTTATTAGTTAGTAGTTTACATTGTACGTATGTTATTTTTTCTGCAAAGGATGTTTGATGTGGGTGGACAGCGATCCGAGAGAAAAAAGTGGATTCATTGCTTTGAGGGAGTTACTTGCATCATATTCTGTGCTGCACTCAGCGCCTATGACATGGTTCTGGTGGAAGATAAAGAAGTGGTGAGTCAGAAGAGACAAACAACCCTTTTTCCTGCTAAGTTTTAATGTACTCTCTGATGGCATATCAGAATTATTCCTGTTCCCTGATAACCCTTTAAAGGCTATTATGTTGCACTGGTTCTTGCCAGTAAAGAACATTACAGTAAAAATGACATATGGGGATGAGATTTGTCAGTCTCTCATGTTTACCTTTTGCATCTCAACAGAACAGAATGCATGAGAGCCTTCAGCTGTTCAACAGCATCTGCAACCACAAGTGCTTTGCAGCCACTTCCATCGTGCTGTTTCTAAACAAAAAAGACCTCTTTGAAGAGAAAATAGCAAAAGTTAATCTGAATATCTGCTTTCCTGAGTATAATGGTAAGTTTGGTCTTTTCAGAAGAAAATATGTTCAGTTGATTAGTGTAGGCCATGCATTAAAGACTGAAACTTTGACTTAAGTCACCTATATATAACCATTTAAATACTGAACGTCTTATCTAAGCATCTAGCCTTTCTCTCAAAAGAATGGCATGGGACAGACGTGACCAGAATCCAACGCATCTCACCTGCCCATGATGCTTAGCCTAGGCTGGGGTCACCTCCCTCTGAAGATGCTGATTTCTCTCCATTGGTGGCACAGGAAGCTGAGAGAACCAGAAGCTTCAGATGGCTGAGGTGCAGTGTGATGAACCCAGACAATATTTCAGTACAAGTCAGTGCACACACACCAAAACTGAATCTAAGTGTTTCGTCCCCATTCCATAAAGGAAGTCCACCTCTTTTGGTATGTCATAGTCATGTCAATTGGAAATAAAACCCAGCAGCTGTTCCCAGTTGATGCAAGAGAATATATGAGGCTATCATAGAATCATAGAATGGCTAGAGTTGGAAGGACCTTAAAGATCATCAAGTTCCAACCCCCCTGCCGTGAGCAGGGACACCTCCCACTAGACCAGGTTGCTCAAAGCCCCATCCAGCCTGGACTTGGACAACTCCAGGGATGGGTCATCCACAACTTCTCTGGGCAGCCTGTTCCAGTGTCTCAGCACCCTCAAAGTGAAAAATTTCTTCCTAATATCTAATCTAGATCTCAGAAAGTGACAGAGAGAACCCAAAATCAGTATTTTAGTATTAACCTAATCCATTTGGGAGTGTCCAGAATAAAGCATACTTAAAACAATATTATTAGTATTCGAAGACGAGTTCTGTGCACTTCCTGCAAACCAGCCCCTTCACTCCCTTTCTGAGGAGACATCAACCCAGAAACCCCAAATTGCTCAGTGCTTTCCTGGGATAATCAGACACGATGTGCTGGAGTCAGTGGAGCTCCGCCACTTGGCACTGCCTGGGGCCTCGGACAGGAGGGGAGCCAGCACAGGCTCTCGGCACCAGCCTGGCTCCGGGAGGCCCATCCTGCTCCGGACGTACAGCGAGTCCGTGGCACCAGCGTTCACACCTGCTGTCGTTCTAAAGGAGTGCTACCCAAAGGCAGAAAAGCTGTGCAAAGGAATTGTGGCCAAATATATAAGCATCTCAATTTTTCCTATTTTCTTCTTTGTCTCTTTATCTCTGTATTTCCCACCAATTTTTTCTGCTATCTACCCTTTGAATGTATGCTCCTTCCTTTTTCCTTTTCTCACTATCTGCTCTTTCTCTAAGGTCCTTAACTGTTTTACGCTGACTTACTCAGGAGCATTTCACTTCAGAAATGAGGACTTCTGGTTAGGCACTGAAATTTAAATTTCGGTGGGCAGTTTAGATAAAAAAAAATTCATACCTAATGCATGAAGTTAATCACCTTTAGAAAAAAAAAAAGGCAAAACAGAAAATAAAGAAAAAAAAACAGAGTAAAAAGAATTCTTGTTTCTTAGCAGCTGTGGGAAAGTACCAGCTGAAATGTGTCCTCTTTCTTTTACTGTTCTCTCCCCAAGGACTAAATACATTTGAAGATGCTGGAAATTATATCAAGAAACAATTCCTAGATTTGAACATAAGGAAACAAGATAAAGAGATATACTCTCACTTGACATGTGCCACGGACACCCAGAATGTCAAGTTTGTATTTGATGCAGTCACTGACATAATAATCAAAGAAAATCTGAAAGACTGTGGGCTTTTCTAGCCATTCCTTCCCTTGCTCATAGCCTGACTTCATCTCCGTCCACTTTGCTCTCTTCATCCTCTGGGCTCACTGAAATGAAAACCTTTAGGGAAGAAACAGTTTCAATTAGGCTTTTGTTAGCTGTCAGTTGAAGTCTGTGGTATAGCCTGAGCATCGCAGACCAACACTGACCTTCTGTGTGTCATAAGAAGACCAGAAAAAATGTTCCACAAAGATGCCAGTTGCTGATAAATCCTACTGGAATCAAGGGGAAATTCCTATTTTAATCATTGTGATTTGAAACTGATCAGCACTGCTCAAGAAACAGGGGACACCTCAGTACCCTGTGTTTTCTAGTGACAGGAAAAAAAAAGATAATATATAACAGATAACTGAGTTTTATTTATATTTGAAGCCTGAAGAAAGCTACAGCATTAAACAGTATCGATAGATAATTTCCATTGAGTACTCTTCTGTTTTCCTTTTACATGATATAACATTAATTCAACAAAGGCAAACCCCCAAGAGTTAACTGGTGTGTGACAAACAGGAGTGCAAATTTGATTGTTTAGTTATCCTGTTTTGTTAGAAATGCTGAGGGACACGTACATGAACACTGCATATGTATAAAATTCACAAATGTTGTTATCCAGTCTGGAAAAAATAAAACACAGTAAGATGGAGGCAATTTTTTTGAATCCCGAAGGGAGAAAAAAATACTACAGTAACTGTCAGTTCCTGCATAAAGGCAAGTTGAAACATTTTTTTTAACAATTAAAGACGAGACTTTTTTTTTTAAATAATTAATAGTGCTGCTGCTGGACGGCTTCTCCAGTGCCCTGTGACTGCAACAGCCCTTTCCACCAGCACAGAGCAGATGCAAACCCACCAGCCTTTAGGGCAAAAACACATCCTTGGGACTTTGGCACAGAGATCCATTCTCTATGCAAAGAACTTGCTAATGAGGAAAATTGCTCCCCGTTACCTCATCCCGATTTACTGTGACTATAACTACAGAAAATATTTAACTACGTTAAACAGAATGGGAGTTCTAAATATATTCAACTGAATTTTGAAATTTGAAACAAAGCTCGCTTTTTGAAATCTGATCACTGATCACTTTGGGTTTTGTTTGTTTTTGTTTTTTTCTTTTTAAATAAAAATATTTCAACCTAATTTTTACCGTACATTCACTGTGTTCTGGTTAATCTAATCACTGAAGACACGGGAATGGGCGACGCGGTTGCTGAGGCCGGTAGCCCTGCAGGCTGTCCAGGAGGAAGGCCACCGGTGCGTGCAGGTCTCCCAGCAGCAGTGGGGTGTGGAAGAGCCAAGTTACATTTTGCACTGTCTTGATTCCTATTGCTGCCTAATCTGGAATGCCGCACTTGATGAATTCCTTGTTTGCACTGAAAAGAATGGATTTCCAGCGGTGAGGTTTCTGGACTCCTTTCCAGCAATAAATCTAATTTAAAATGGGTAATTTGAACCACAGCGACATCAATTTTGGGATGCCTTCATGGCGTAATAAAAGCCAAGGTCTTCAAGAAACAAATCCATGAACAAACATATCTCACAAATGTAATTCTTCGAGCAAACACCTAAGAAATTGGACAGACTTTGCACCAGAGCCTCAAAGTTAATACGGGCATTATGGACTGTACGGAATGGGTTTCCCACTCACTCTGTACGGAGTTGGGCCGACCTAAATCTGCCCGATTTCCTGGCAAACCAGTGACAGCAGTGACCTGTCGCTTTGTGACCCCCCGAGAAACACCTGCGGGAGGTGTCTTTGGGCTCCCGGGAGCTGCCGGCCCCAGTTGTGAGGGCGGGACCGGAGAAGGAGCGCGGGCACCTCCCTCAGCGCGGCGGCAGCTCCGGCTTCCGCTGAAACCCACGCTGCCGGGCGCGGGGGGGCACGCAGGGGATCTGCCTGGGTTGGGCCAATCCGCACCGGCGGCTAGATGCCCAAAAATCCCGACCCGGGAGGGCGGCCGTGGCCTCCCCTAGGGCAGTCCGGCCTCCCCGGAGGTTGCCCGCCCTGAGCGGCGCCAGGCGCGGCCGCCAGAGGCCGCCGTGGCACCGCTGCGCCCAAGGGCCGCCGCCGCCTGCGGGCGCGGGGGGGCCGGGGCCGGAGCCGGGGCCGGCGGGCCCAGCGGGCCAGGCACCCTTTCGGGTTCCTCTCTGCTCACGGGCAGGGAGCTCGGCTGGCAGAGGGAGGCAGGGAAAGGGCTGGCGCAGTGTTCAGCTTTAATTTCATTTTGTTTTTAGGCAACCTGGCATGTCCAACTCTTACAGTGTAGGGTGCAATCCCGGTAACCTGCGGCCATCTTGGGCAGGATTACCTCAGAGGGTGAGCTGGATCACGCTCTTCACAAGACTGGCTAATCACAGAATCATAGAATGGTTCGGGTTGGAAGGGACCTTAAAGATCATCGAGTTCCAACCCCCCTGCCATGGGCAGGGACACCTCCCACTAGACCAGGTTGCTCAAAGCCCCATCCAGCCTGGCCTTGAACGCTTCCAGGGATGGGGCATCCACAACTTCCCTGGGCAACCTGTTCCAGTGTCTCACCACCCTCAGAGTGAAAAATTTCTTCATGATATCTAATCTAAATCTACCCTCTTGTAGTTTGAAGCCATTACCTCTCATCCTATCATGACACGACCTTGTAAAATAATCCCTTAAATTCATCTGAATTTATCTTGTGGAGTCACTGAGCATCTGAATTCAGGCACTGGCCCGTGGTAAGCAGTGCCAGATCTGCCCTGACACTGAGCGCTGAAGCCTGACCCTGCTGTAGGTCTGCAGAGCCCCAAATCATGCCTGAATTCCCAGGGAGGGCCAAAAGGTGAGGTGTGAGGAGGACTAGAGTGAACAGGCTGTATTGGACATGAGGAGGAAGAAGGAAGACTGTGATCTCTGCCATGTGTTTTTTATACGTGGTAGACTTTTTATACTTTTCTTTCCATGTACACACAGAAAAAAACTCTTCCAATTTTTGTTGAAAACGGGTTATTATTTACAAGGGAAAGAAATCTTTTAGACCAGATGGAATCACGAAACATGACTTCCAGAGAAAAGATAGCCAGAAGTTTCTGAAAATCTTCCCAAGAATGTGTTTGTACTCCCCATAGAAAAGGCACTGAATAATAGAAAACCTTCCCAATCCCTAACCTTAACTGCAATTTTTGCCTTAGCTAGAAATAAAGCATGAGCATGACATGATGAAGAAGAAAGGTGTCTTCATCATGTCTTCTGCTCTGAAGAATGCATGTCTTCATGCATTGATGAAGAAGAGGTGTCTTCAACAGTTTGAAGCCTGTTCCATACACTCAGGGACCTCCAAATTGCAGCTGGAATCTGGGCTTATGAGTGTGCTTTCCAAAACCCAAGTTGTAACCCTCGTCTTGGTTCTACTAAGTTTCAAAATGCAAAAGTAGGCATGAGACAGGAGCCAACAAGGGGTTAAGGAAAAATAGTTTTGAGGAAAATGGTGTGAGTTTTCTTCCCAGCTACAGAGGATGTCCAAGATGCAGCAGGAACTTGGGCTTCTTAGCCTGCAGTTTTCCAAATTCTAGCTCTACACCTAGTTTTAAATCTACCCTAGGCTAGAAGTTGGGTCCAGTCCTGAGAAGTGAATGACAGAAGGTAAAGTAGCGCTTTAAACCAAGATGAGCCCTTTTCCTTTTTTTTCAGGGTTCTCAATGATCCATTGAGAATTCAGGTTTTTCAAAACTGTTCTTGTCCAAAACCTAACCGTAGTGTCAGCTGTCACCCTAACTTTCACTCCAAGTACTGTATGTTTCAGAGATGTAAAATTAAGCATTAAATAGTGAAAAAAGGGCTGGATCCCTTGGAAACTCTTATTCTTCTTAGTTAAGAGTGCCCTTGTAGCCCCATGCCTTAGTAAATACAGTATTGCTGCTGCTGGTAACAAGCCACAGGCTTTGTTTTATGTTAACACAGGCCTGAGGGCTTGTCAGATTTTGTCTGGACTGGTCTCAACTAGCATGGAGCTTTGTTTCAGCTTGTTTATCTGCATCAGCGATTGTCTAACGAGCAGGTGGCTCTTATCTTTTTGGTTTAGTTTTGCTTAGCCTGTTATAATTGGTGTAATGTCTGTTGTTAAAAGTTGTTATACAAATAGGAATAACAAGTAATTTGGCTGTGTAGAATGAACTATCTGTGTGACCCTAGACTAGTGATGAAGCATAAAGAAGTAAATTTATGGTACGATAGCAGTGGCTGTAGAGGTTTGAGCATAGGATAATACCAGAGGCCTCAGGGCTGTCGGTCACTCACCAGTGAGGCCACTACAAACCTAGGAGCTGGATAAAACCAGCTGTAGGCATAACAAAAAAGAAGAGCATCTTATGTGTATAAGCCCTACCATAAATAGTAAACTTAGGTGCAACACAAGAGTTGTGGACCAAGGAAGAAAAATCAGGGTGTAGAGCATGTTAACAAACATATTGAAATAGGCCCAAGTGGCCCCTAGAGCAAGGAGGAAGCAGCCATCAACATCAACATCATGGTCCTCCTAGCAAAGAGGAGAAAAAAATCCCTACCATGAACATCGTACTCCTGCCAGCAAGTATCTCAGGAGGACAACTTGCTGTGACACCTCTTCCCTCAGACAAAACCCATCAGCATCGGCAGCTAGAGGAGCAGCGGAGAGGTAAATGTAGCACCAGAGAAAAAGCATTAGATACTACAAGGGGGGGTTTATTACAACTTTTACTGTTGATGAAATACATGTTTTTAATCTGGAAAATTTAAACTGCATTTAAACTAACTAACATTAACTGTTTTCTGTATTTTGGTTATACAGTCAGATTTCTAGATTAACAATAAAATTTTGGCTTCTGGTAAATGTTTGCTTTTACTTTATCCTTATTCATTCTTTTGTTTTCTGGCATCTAATCCCAGGAGGCATTAGAGGTCATAGAATGGTTTGGATTGGAAGGGACCTTTAAAGATCAGCTTTGACCTTTAAAGATCAGATCCCCCTTGCCATGGGTAGGGATATCCTTTACTAGATCATGTCGCTCAAAGCCCCATCCAGCCTGACCTTGAACACTGCCAGGAATGGGACATCCACAGCTTCCCTGGGCAACCTGCTCCAATGTTTGACTGCTCTTACCATAAGAGATGAAAAATGACCTTACCTCTTCCCTTGAGAATTGGCAATAAGTGGAGTCTTAGAGAAAGAAGCAAGTCGTCCTGTGATGTACTTACTTCTGCGCTGCTTTGCCTTTGAAGCTGAACCACTTCCCAAGGCTCTGGTTTAGCAAACACATCAGTCACTGAGAACGTGGACAGAACCGTTTAAGCAAGTGAAACTGCTGTACTGTAGAGCTGCTGTACTGGGGACAAAATGGCCAGAGAGGCCACTCAAGAAACACCCAAATACTTTTCTCCCTGGGGATTACAAGGAATTTTTCTATGTTGGCCCTAGGAGCAAACGACTGATGTGGAAAGGTCATGCTCCTTCTCAACTCTGAGTCAGCCACTCATTTTAATAAATTGAATTAAAGACTCTGCAGTTCATTCTTTCGTCCGCTGGGACATATAAATCTTATTAGTGTCAATGAAGGTTGCAAGACACTCAGAAAAGATAATATACCCCCCTTATAATGTGTGTCTATAAGATACATTACTTGTCCTAAAACCACTTTCTATAACGTTGTAGAAAGCCTGCCATAAATACACTGCTTTTCTGCAACATTTTAAAAGCATAGGAATGGCATATAAATCACAGGACAGTGAGACTCTGATGGTGAGCATTGTGAAAGCTTACCCTTGGTACAGTCCATTAAAAACAAATCATAAATTCTGAAGGAGCACACAGGAGGATCATCTGAGACCTGAGACCCACGCGCACTCACACAGCTGAGCACACAGTGATCAAAACCGCCAACTGTCTTTACCCACGGGTGCAAATCCTGTCCGCACAGGAGCAAGAAGCTGCAAGAAGCAGCCAGGAGATGCATACTTAGGGGATCTTACTCAAAAGATACAAAACTACCATTTCTTACCTCGCAGCACTTTTTGGTGGCAGGTTTTGTGACAGATGGATGTGTAGAGGGGAATGAGATGGGCTGATGCTCTGTTCCGTTCATGAGGAGAAGGAACATGGTAGATCTGAGGATATTGTTACGGGTTGTGTGTGTTGATTGAAGCTGTGCTAAAGAGCTGCAGCTTAAGGGACATCATCTTCATTCCGATTACAAGTAGAGATTTGTAAAATGGAAAACCTTAATGCCTCTCTTAAGTGTATTTTTTCCCTGTAAAACAGGCGGTTAGTTGTAGGTGGATCACATCAAGCCACTGAGTTTTGATCAGAGCTCACTATGACTTAAAAGATAGGGGGTTGTTCTGCTTAACATCAGTAACACGACATACTATAGGGGATAATTTTTCTTTGTGCTTAGTTTGATCTGATAACTTTTTTCTCCCTTATTGTGCTATTATTGGAAAGTCAGCACAAACCTCCTTTAGGAGTTCTGCTTAAAATTGATATTCACTGTATATTGTATTAGTAATAGAACAGTAATTAGCAGTTAGTTTACATGTTGGCTCTTTGAGAATTTCCATTGAATTTTTATGTATATGTGTGTGTTAATGTCTAAGTTTATTTTCTTCTCTCTTTCCTTGTTTTTATTTTACATGGGATCAGTAATGACCCTGTTGAATAATGTATCTTTGTGTTTATTCTAATGTGCTTCAATTCACTGCTTAGAATAGAGTTAGGAAAAACAGGGTTTCTTCCACTGAAAAAAAAAAAGCCATTAGTTTAATAGAGACTGTAAGTAGCATTTACGTAAAAGTAAAATGACAGCCAGATCTTAAGAAAATGCATTACACCTTTTCTTTGGAATAAACAAAGTATCATTTTCTTTAGAGTTCAATTACAGACAGTGTTTTTCATACTATAAGTAATCTGAAATTCTAAATAAGTCTCCTTCTGAAAAGCCACAGGAGGCAGAGGAAATACCTGTGTAACGGTTTTGGGTCTTCAGAGAACAGGAACTAGGGAAACAAGGCAAAAGTGGCCAGACTCACAGAAAAGGGAATTAAATCAAGGACACGTACATTTTTCAGACACCCACTTTCAAAACCATTTTTATTTTTTTAATTTTGTATATTATAATGAAAAACTTCCAAAGCTCAGATTTATTTCGTTGAAATAAAATATTTTGATAGATCCCAGCTATTTCCCTTTTCACGTGTGAAGAGCTACCAGCATCTTTTAAAATCTGAAACAAAGACAAATGTCGGAAATCTCAGAGTTCTCCCTGATGGGGAATGCCCGTTCTCTGCATGGCTCTAGGCAGCAGCATTCATTTTCTCAGAGCCGTTTTGCATTCAGCAATGTTTTACTGGACCTGGCTTTGCACCAGCAGAGAGCAGCAGTACCCTCAGCGTTAAGGGCTGGACCCTGCAAGATCTAAGCTGGTTTTGTTTGGCTTTGTTTGGCGGGCCCTGTGGGCACTGACTTACAGGTGACGTCCAGAAAGCTCTCTCCAAACCCAAACCAGGGCTGCTTGCTGTGCCTTAGTCCTCCCAGCTCAGGCTCTGCACAGGTGAGAGTGCTCTGTATTTTGCTGTTCACATTTTACATTTTTCTTGAGGTTGACAGGAACAGTGAGGAATTCTGCCCACAATATTTGCTTAAACTTTTCATCCCTGAACTCACAAGTATGAAGGAGCTGCTGCTTCCCCCTTGTGGTATTTAATATGGAGTTGCTTTTTAAGTTCTATTTACTGAATTTAGATTTATTAAATTTTCTTCCATAAAATAATGTTTATATACATACACCTTGGTGTTTATATTCTAAGAAGATTTCTACCTTTTAAAAAGACTGGTGCAAACAGAAACCTTCTGGTTCCACCAGGCCCCAGCAAATGCCTGTTTACATTATCTCTCTGATCTGTAACAACTGAGCACCCAACTGAGCCCCTACAGGTTTACAAGTGCAATGAATCCTTGAGGTTAAGATATCAAACATCCACTTGCTAATTGTGACATTAATCTCACACTGTCTGCTGCTGAGATGTTAATGCTGTACTAGTGCCACGTTGCCATTTAAAGTCATTTCATCCTGTAGTGCGAGTCATGTGGTTCTGGCTGCTGGTACAGATCCAACAGATGGATTGTGAAGGAGTAGGAGGCAGAAAGCAAAATGCAAACAGACTCACTGGTTTTAAAGTAACGCATGTTCAAAGATTGCCTTTGCTTTTAGATTTCTCAGTTCTTAAGCACCCAAAAGAAGGTGGCGGCTCTCATCGCAGCGAAGTCAGGTAGCTCAAACACACATCCGGGCCTGGGTGCTGGGAATTGTGTATGCCCTGCAGTTTACACAGGGCAAAGGAATTTAGACACAAAAAAGCAGCTCCTGAAGCAAAATTCACTCCCCTGAGTACAGTGGTGAAGTTCCCTGTAAAGTGAGAGGGAAGAGTTCAGCAGGTCAGTGTGGTAGCAGGAGCCAGGATGCTGCAGAAGGAGCTCAGCGCAGTCAATAAGGAATCCTGTAGAGAAGGTTTTGCTGCAGAGATTGACTTTAAGTGGGAACCCAGGCACCTCTTTGAAGGAGAATCTAATACTAAAAAAGACCTTACTACCTAGGTCCCTTTGTGAAGGGTCTTGAGAGCTTTTCTGGAAGAACTCGGCGGTTGATAGAATTGGGCCCTGAAATGCTACGCTTTGTAAATGGGTTCTGCAACAAGAGCAGCCTAGAGGATTTGTGAAAGTAAGCAAAAGTGCCAAAACTCTGAATGTGCCCCAATGTTTCCATTTTCTTAATGCTAATTGAATGCTAAAACCAAATAATATCCACCTAATGACAGAGAAGAGCAACGTATCATGGAATTTACATAGACAGTCAAAATAAGTAAAAAAGCCACAGGTTGGGTAGTTATAAAGACAATATTGGAAAAAAAAGTATTACAGAGAACATACTTCTGAGGCAACGGAACATGTGGTAGCTTTAAAGATTATTGCAAGAATATTTTCATAACCCAAAAAAAAGGCTTACATATGCTTTTTAGTCAAAGTTTGTATATCAGGTTCTGGCAGACATGAGGCCAAGAGAGAGAAGTCAGAAAAGCTGCAGCCCATTCTAGGGAAGCAGCTGCTTTCATCTGGAATTGACTGAGAGCTGTCACGACTGAAAAAATGTTAGCCAAGAAAAAAACTTGCACTTAGAATCTTGTAAAAGGTTCAGCCTGTTCTCTCTCTCTTTCTCCCTCTCTCTGAATAGTTTATTAGGAAGTGGATCTTTCCTGCCCAGGTGGCAGCAGCCACAGGTCAGATTCTTTTAGCATGTGGAGTAATGGATTCTTCTTGTTAGCTGTTTAGCTTCTGTCTCCTCAAGGTTTCAGTATTATATAGTATCATACAATAGAAAAGAATAATGTTAATGTAATCAGTGCTGTGAAATGAGATTAATAATGACTGTTCAATCTGGCAGACTGAAATGGAGGATTCCTCATGAATAGGACAGATTCTCTATTGCTAACACTGAGTTTTCCTTTCCCAGGTTCATTAGCTTCGCTTTCTTCCGCTGAGGAAAGTGATTTGCAGTGAAGCATTCTGCACTTTGGCAATTTTTTTTTGATGAGGGGAAAAACGTGCAATGTAACGAGGGCAGATCTTGGCTTCTGTTTCTCCCAGACAAGCCTGAAGCCTTCAGCGGGACTGTATCAAATCTCCATTCCATGTTTTCAAAGCTCTCTACAACCATTTGCCCGGTAACTCCTCGTGTTGTCTGAGGAGGAGTCCAGGTCAGCAACCGCAGCTGGCCACCAACAAAAAGAAACTCAAGCAGAGCATTGGGCTGGTGTTTCCCCCACACCTTATGTCAAGCAACCCAAAGGCTTTTGAACCTTCTGGAAAGAATTTTTTCTTTGCCGTTTTCCAGATTTCCTAGGGGCAAGATGACCTGGGTAATCTTGCTGAAGGTGACTGTACCTTGGCTCTGAGAGGGTCTCTGGAAACTATACTTCTTTGACTTCTCAGCAGACTAGCTGAACAGAAGTGAGGTGAAGATGCTAAGCCAGGTCTGTCTGGAAAAGAACTAGCTAAATCAAACTTGGCCCACAAGATGAAGTCAGAACAAGGTGGTGTGCCAAAATGTTCATGTGTGCATACGTGCAAGCATCTTTATATGAGAATATGAAAAGTTTATGGGTTGCTTTTGATATGTTCCATCTCACAGAACCCTCCTGGGGGTAAAACATCCCAACCCCTCCATCTGTATGCAATAGATATTTTCTCCCAAACAGTTCTGAACTGCAACATACCATTTTCTGCAGCTACAAAAATCGCAGCACAGTTAGGAAGCTGTTAACCCAGCAGCACGAACAACGTGAAGCTTTAAACTCATAATGATTGGAAGGCTTTTCTTAGCTGTAGCAAAGTGTTTCTTGTGCTTCTAGTAACCTATAATAAGGACTCAAATTTTATCCCCCAAAATTCTGGGGCAGGCATTTAAAGAGACAAGGCCGTCATTTGCTGTAGAACTTTCTATTTAAGGCTCTGCTCTTCGCCATTTGCACAGAACAACACAGATTCGTGTTTATCCTCCAGCTCACTGAAGACTAGGATTTCCTATGAACTCGGGCTGTTATGAGAGGTATTGTTTGTGAGTTCATCTCACTGCCATTGTAAACACAGGGTGCATCAGATCTGTCTGTACAGACTGTGAAGAATGGGGGGTTCTCCTTCACAGAGCAGTACAGGTTTGTGGGAGGTGGGTCTGGGGAGGTGGGACCTGATGGCTGGGAGGCTGCAGGAGGGGTGAGGGCAATCCTTATTCCTGGAAACCGATAGCCTTTTCAGACATCAAGATGACACAGTTTTCCCTCCTTCCTCCCTTCCAGGCCCTTCAAAGGTTCCCTGTCATTACATCGGCTGCCCACAGAGACATTCACCATGAAACACACTTAGTGGCGGAACAGACATCGTCTGGTAAATTCATCCTCCTTTTGGCTGCAAAGAAACAGCTTGCGGCACAGGAGCATGGGGGGGATTGAAAAGGTGGTGACTGGAGAAGTAGCTCCCTTCAGAAGAAGGGGCAAGAACCTTGGAAAGGCCTTTCTCCTCCCTCCACAAGTCTCCTGAGTGCACATCAGTGCTGTAAGAGGCAGCGGAAGCAACGTGATGCCTCAGGGCTGGTGTTATACACCACTCTCGCAAACTCCATCGGAGAAGGGGTGCTGGGGCTGGAATTGAGTCTGGGGGGGTCACGATGGCCACTCTCAGGACACTCTGGGCTGCAGAGCAGACCCTTAGCTGCTCTTTGTGGCCTGCGGCAGGAGAAGGCTTCCTGCAGAATGGCTCCTCCAGCTCAGCCTCTGGTCATTAATTTTAAATGACTGATTCAGTTATGTTTATTCTGATCAGGATTGCATAAAACAGCAGGAGTAGCCAAATGTCTTCACCAGGGCTCCCATCAGATCTAGCATTGGGATAAGGTTAGCTGTGCTGGGAAATCTTTAGAAAAAAATCCTTGACATAGAGTATCCTGGTGATGAAAGAAAGGAGAGAGGTGTCTCCTGCTCACTCTCCTGTTTCAGCAAAGCACACAACTTTTACCACTGCAGAACAGGAGAGTGTCTGTATGGTCACTGACCTGTCTGTCCTTTAGCGATTGCTTTTTAGCCTGAAATATTGGACTCACTGATACAGGATTTTATTTTAGACTTCAGGAACTACGTAAGAGTGATGTCTTGAGGAACCTCTGTTCAGCCAGTTGGTGTGATCCCTTATCACAGAGCTCTGGCCAGTGCCTGTCCTCATGCTGCAATGCCCACCACCGCTGAACCTCATCTTTTAAATCCAACCAGAATTAACAATCTACATGTGGTTTTATAGGAAGTCCAGCATCTTTCATCTTCCCTGACAGTTGCTTCCAAAAAGATTTAGTGTTATGTGTGTGAGTCCAGACGAACAAGAATTACAGCAGTACATCAATAGCACCAGGCTGTAGCTCTGTGGAGCCAAGAAAAAAGTATTTTTTACAGCAAAAGACTGGTATATCATTTGTCCAAAGGCAAGATAAAGGAATAACTTTCTTTCACTGGAGTCTGGGGGATTTAGGATGCAGTGGAAGGGGTTTTCAAAGTGGACACCAAACCTGCCTGCTCACGGAAGGATGGAGATCGATACCTTCTCCTGAAAAATCATTTCCCTGAACCTACTTAGAACTCTCTTCATATCAGCCTCAGATACAAGGAAGCAGTGAAAGTCCAGGTTAGTACACACTCTAGTAACCACAAATCCTGGTGCAAATCCCAGCAGTTCTGGAGGCACTACATATAACATTAAGGGTTTGGAATCTGGTTTTAAATGACAGACAGACAGTCTGAGCTGGAAATGCTTTTGACTGATACCGGTAATCAGTGCTATTCCTGTCAGTGATTATACCCAGTGCTGCCATTACCAAAGGCAGCGTCGATCAAAAATGTTTTCAAATTCCTGATTTAGACTATTGCAGCTGGAAGCATTTTAAGCAACCGATGCATTTTCCTCTACAGATGAGCTGTGAGAATGGAAGTTGCATTTCAAAAAAGAGTTTCAGGACTTCGATGTTTGACTTGATTCTGATAGGAAGTAGTGTTCCAGATTTTTCCTTGAAGATAAAAAGCACACAAACAAAAAAGCTGGAGTCATTCTCAATGTTTACTTTTGGCAAAATTGAAATATTTCCACACTGACTTTTTAAGATATGATATTTGCGTAGTTAAAAAAAAAAAAAAAAGCCTTAGGAACTGAACAGAAATCAAAATGTCATGCTCTGAATCTGTCCAAATAAAACGTCTAAACATTACTGGAGTTTTTTTCATAGGAGAAACTTTGGAGAGATCAATCTGATTTTACAATGTGTTTTAGATCCAGTTGAAAGCATATTCAAATGCAAAATCAGTCCATCAAAATTGCTCTCAGCAGTTCTACTTGGGATACAAAAGTTCATCTAATTGGCATCCACCAGGAGCTTATTTGCTCATTCAAGATGAGAGACCAATTTACAAAGCAAAATTACATCCTCTGAGTAGAATAGGAACCCTGACATGAGACTCAGCTTTTCAATAAGTATTTTCAATGCAAATAAGGTTTCAAAGGACTGTTCTGAGAAGAAAAAAAAAAAAACCACACACACAAGATGAACAAGCTTCTTCTGTCTCATTCTTGAAGAATAGCGTATGACAGTTTGAATTACTAATATGAAGCATGGAGATAAATTAAATGTTCTTAAAATTATAAGGACCTTTACACATTACCTCACTGTCTCTCCCTCTATTCAGGGAAAATGCAAACAAAGCATTGTCAGTATGTTCATTCATTTTGAGATGTGAATGGAGGTGAGAGGGCTCTGGTCTGCTTCCCTGGTCGGCAGCAGAACAAGGGCTGGCTGAGTTGAAACTTTAATTAAAGCCCTGTCAAGACAGCATAACTTACTGTGAGCATCTTTTTATGAGTTTTACATCATGGAAACCACAACAAAAGCATCTATTGCATGGTGAATTGTGATTACCTTGTGGCTTATGGTAGGTCTCTGTCTTTCTACAGACTGGGGGTGACAAAGCCATATAGAAGACAAATCTAATACTGCAAGTAGTGTGGCTAAGTACCTTACATTTAAGTACCCTTTGCAATATAAATAAAGCAGATGCTGCTCTTCTGGGAGGAGTTAGCCAGTTTATCGAAAGCACTTCTTGAGCTGCTACATCACACTTAACCTTGTAGCTATACTTAAAGAACTATTCCTTATATAAATACCCTATAAATACCACAGTCATCAGCTTGTTCTCACTGTCACGGAGAGACCCAGTGCAATGCATAAACAGAGCAGAAAACAGACTGGAGAATGAGGTGTTGTATCTATGATAAATCTCCATGCTCTCCTTCTCAGCATACTGACATTTTTAGAAGACTCCATGCTAACTGAGATAAAGTCCATATTTTGCTGATGGGAGGGAAAAAAAGAGGTAGTATTTCTTCTTATTGGAAGGCATTCAGACCCTGTGCTGACAGGCGTAATAGAAATGCCCACATAGATTAGACCAAGAGAAAGAGAGAAAGACTGCAGAGCCAGAGCTCTGCAGATAATCATAGCATAATAGGAATATTAGATCATTGCAAATTTTTCTCTCTGTTACTGTCTGCTGGACTCTTTCTCAGGGCAGAACTTTTTAGGTTGTGATACTGTTTTTCCTCTCCTGAATCGCAGAACATAATCTGTATCAGTGGGAAGGTGCTCTGGACAGATAGCCACCCGTCATGCCTTGAGGATCTTCTTTGTATCACACGAACTACACCGCCTCAGGGGAGTGTTCTGGGCATGGTGACAGATGTACAGCTATAAAGTCTGAGCTGGTTGCTGATGTCATTTTACAGCCAGGCTGTAGAGAGAAAAATGTGAAACCGACCTTGATTCAAAATATTTCAAGTCTATTCATGGTTTTATTTTCCTGCAGTTCAGCAGGGGATTCTGCTGGTGCGGTATTTTCGGTAAGCAGAAGAGGCTGTGTGCCCCGTCTGATGCCTTTTCTCATCAGGAGTGGCCCCAGGGCTGTGCTGGAGGCACAGTCCAGGTCCAAGAACCCGCCACCCAGACGACTGCCTGCGTTTGCTCCTGTCTTTTCCCCGTGCTTTTTGCAGCACTGCACGTGGGCTCCTCCTGCCACGGACAGCAGTGAAGTGCTGCCATTCCCCATACACTCTGGTGGTGTAAATCCCAGATGATTCCAGTGGATTTAGGAGATTTCTTCTGAATTTACACTCAATTTGCTGAGAGCAGAGAGCTCTCCTTAGCCTTTAGTATAAAAAAGTGGTAAAGCAAATAGATTTCTAAGAAAGTTCAAACAGGTGACAAACTTCACATATTCAGGAACTTTCCCATTGATTTTCATGGGATAACCCCCATGTACAAACATGGATGAATGGGCGTTTGCAGGCATAATCTCTGATGTGTTAGCAACGTAGTAGCACAGAGGTTAAACTGCATAACTTTACATTTGCAAGACAGAAAGCAGCTGACATTACCATTTCAAATCAGTGAAAGCAGGGCATATAATAAAAATAACTATGTAAATTAAGAAAATATTTTATATTAACTTCTTTAAAATACTTTCAAAATATTTTTAAATAGTAAATTTAAAAAGATACAACTGACTTCCTAGCAACCAAATTCTTCCAAGCTTCTGCAGATCTCAAGGTCTGACCTCTGTCTCCATTTCAGTCATCTGAAGTCCCAAAAGCCTCTATATTTTTGTAGGTATCAAGGACTTTCTAGAAATTATTTCCCACTTTCCTCAAGAAATTTGAAAGCTTTTTTGTGAGTGAAGGAATTTTTTGTGTATTTGTCTGTTTTGTTTAAATCTATCTGAAACTTGAGAAAATAACAATGGGAACGGAAAAGGTGACCCAGTCTTACTTTAGTTCAGTGCACTTAAAAAAGGTAAATCCTCTGTTAGGTGATTACTGTTATCCTTATATAAAAGTGTCAAAATTCTGTCTCTGAATTCTGGGAAAGTATTATTTCCAAAATAACTTTTGTATAAAGAGTGGGATATTGGCTACTGAAGGAACACAATGAATAAAACAAAAGTACATCATAGTAGAATTTTTTCACATTCATATTTTCCATGAGCTCCGAACTGCACCCGCAAGCACACACACAGAGAAAAGTACAGGTTACAGGTAGCAAAGTAAAAACTTCTGATCTGCCTGTTTTATAAGAGGAAAAAGATCAGCCTTCAGAAGCACCTCAAAACTAGCAAGACATTACTTGAAACAGGGTGTTTCGGAGATCAAAAGTCACATAACAGACATCCCTGTGGCTGGGTGGGGACAGGTGCAAGGGACAAGTGGGTCGTCTGTATTCTGTCACAATAAACACCATTCCTTAGCTAGTAAAATTCCCCTTTAGCATGACTAATTAGGTCACACTCTTCAGCAAATTAACTGTATTCCCACAGCTTCCAGATCTCAAATTGGCTTTTTCTTGTTGTATGGATGGGAGGAGCACGGTCAACTGCAACTGCAGGTAAAAATATACCTTACAAGCCAAAATATTTATATGGTTTTGTGAAAAACAATATCCTTAGGCATGATTTTAAAAAAATAGCCCAAAACAATCCAAGCCTGAGAGAGAATCCAATCTGTTAGGTGATCTGCTTCATTAGGGGAGCACTCCGCATCCAAATATTAAAGACTGGAAGAAAGAATGCTGGGGACTAGGTTGATCCTGCTGTTGTCCTCTGTAGCTCTTCTTGGAGCTTATCTCAAGGTTAAAATCACAGTATTGGAGGCAGGCTTCTAGTTTAGATTGAGGCTGGTCTGACCCAGAATAGCCATTCTGCTTCCCATCGTGAAGCCTGGAACACTCAGTCGAACCGGCCTTGTTAAGTTCAGCCCTTCTCAGAGAAGATACCCCACAGGAATTAGTGGCTCCACTATCCTGTCTACAGACCAAAAATCAATGGCTATTGTAGACTTTGGCTGTTAGTTTCAGGTTCTAAAAAGTTTCATGCCTGAGGCTCTTCTGCTGCGTGGGTGAAACCTCTGCTGCTTGATGTTGATGCTGTTCCATCTTGCCATTCCTCTGCTTGCCGATATGAGACACAATGGTTCTGGACAAGAATTGATCTAATGGTAAGTCAGAAAAGCACTAGGAACAGAGTCTAATGCAAAGTGATACCTGCCATATTTGTCTATTTGGTTATAACTATTATGGTTTTCATTAACTTTTGTACATATATACACACACGTATTAAACATTTCATATGTATAAATGTATATACATTAAACACTAATTACTTTGAGAAGATAGGAAATATATTTTCATATGCAGGTATCTTCTTGTTACATAGTTTTATGAGATAAACAACAGCCTTATGGAGTTTATTTTGTGTTGTGGTGCATTTCCCAGAATCCAGTGCTCTTTTTTAACTCTGTTGTAGAATAACTAATAATGGAATTTTTTCATATTCATATTTTCCATGACCTCCAAACTACAAAAATAAAAATAGCAAAAATAAAAAACCTAAGAAGGGCTAGTGTGAATATTCAGCTAAGTTCCAAACCATTTTCTGCTGGCAAAAAAAGCAGAAAAACTTTCTCTCTTTTGTGACCAGTTTCATTTGGAAAGCCCTGTTTTAACTCTTCACAGAGTGATTAGTAGACTCCAACTGAAAAAAATACTACTATTGCATATTAAAATGATAACACATGATCTCAATTTAAATTTAAATTGGATTTCCAAAGGTGAATTCCAAAGGATTTTCAAAGGTGAATGACTGCTGAAGAATTTGCAGTCTGACACATTTGGATCTCAGAGTACAAGGGCTTGCACACTTTATTTCTCATTGACAGAACAGACTTTTTTAACTAGTGGGTTTTTTTCCCTTTGTAGATGAACAGAAAGAAAAAATGAAGCAAAGCACACACTTCACTCGAATATCTACAATGACATGAATGATGCCACAGGAGACAGAGATCATAGTTCTAGTGACATTTCACTTAAGCTCTACATCTATATTATATTATTCTATTGAAGAAACGCTTTCATGAGTGTGACTTACTGAAGTCTTCCTACCAGATGTGTTTTTACACAACGTATTTAACGTCTTCTCCTAATCATTGAAGAGCTACTGCCATTAAATAGTTCCCAGCATGTTATTTGGCTCTTTGATATATCAATAGCAGGACCTGTGTGAGAATTTTTATCAAAGGCTCATTAATACACAGTCTTCAGACTTTTCCAGAATTTCAAGCTGTGGTATATGCACTATTAGGAGCAAGGTATACCAAACCAGTATTTAAAAGGCCATTTGAAGAGCTGAATTCCTCTTTGAGGGCAGGAGTACAGCCGCTTTATCATTCTTTATCTGTTTCAGCTAGGGGCTAAGATGACATATGAGGCTGATTATTTCATTTTGTTCTAGTCCAGATGCAAACTGGCTCTCTAGAGATAAGGAGAAGAAGATTCTCACTCTCTTCTATTTCCATTGGCAAGAACAGGGTTTAAACTGTTTCTTCCCATCTCCCTACAAAGGTGTGGGGATCTTTTATTCTTATCAGAAGACTAAAATAAAACACCAAAAAATATGAGAGAAGGGAAGGGTCATGGTCTAAATGTTTTCATTGCCTAAGCAAAATCTTCTGGAGAAAAGCAAGATGAAATCAGCAGATATCCTGTAACATTTCCTGGGTTTGAAAGATAACCCATTTCAGCACAATTCCTCATTGGAAAAGGCAAATCTTTTCAGACACAATAGGGTTTTTTGCTCTGGCAGGAGATATCAGTGTAGCCACAGTTGCAAGGCAGCCATCCTGAAGATTCCTAAGCAAAACTATTAAATGAAGATGTAAGGCAGCAGTGTAATATTCATCACAGAAGTTTAAATTTTTGTGCTAGTGAGAAATATTGCTCAATCCACAGATGCCTCCACATTCTATTGCGTTTCTCAGCAATATCATGTGCTCCACAGAGATACTAATTCTCAGTTCCCTCTCAGAGATCCCTTTCTGTGTTGATACAAAGATACATCCCAAATTCCTCAAACTTAAATAAGTTCTCTCTTTGGGTGAGTTACACTTTATGCCTTCTTAGGCCTAAGGAAAGAGAGAGAGAGAGACGTGTATTGGATGAGACAAGCAAGCTAATTGGTTCTCAGGCTTCATGTGCTCAGCTATCTGTGCTAACACGAGGAAAGAGTACAGACTACTTAGCTCTCACCTGACAACTTTCTAGCAGTAACTCTGTAAATGGGTCCCTGCTTAATGCAGCCCTAAGTGAGTAGTTTTTCGCACATCCATGGCTCCAAGATTACGGTTCTGGGAAGAAAGGTACTTACTTCCTAACAAGATCTCTAGTGTGGTCTAATTTTAGCAGACAGCCATCCAGATTCTACGTATGCCTCCATCAGCCAACCATCATGGAAAAGTCTTGTCCTGGCAGAACCGCTTGTCCATACTATCAGGCTGCAGTGAGCAGTTAATGAGAGATATAGAAGCTTCCAGATTTCTGTATGTGTTGCTGAGCTTCCCAGCCATCCATTCAATTATCAGATACCTTCTATGGCTCTCTTTACTCCTGTTATTTTTTATCAGGTATCATTCAAACCAAACCCTGTTTCTTTAATAATCTTAATAATAGAGGATGTCGCTCTGCTTGTGCAGTTAAGCCAAAAAGCAATAGCTGCTCACAACCAGCACCACGTCCATCCAGTCAGTCAAATGCATTGATCCAACTAAAGACATTAAGGTCTTAATTACCTTGGAGTATCTGCACGTTCAGAAGCTTAACTCCAGCCTTACCATCTCCCAAACATCTTTCACAGCATCATCTCCCAGCTATGTTTAGTGGAAGACAGTTCCAACATAGTAGTGAACTAGACGTGGCAATATCACTAATTGTGTGGTTTCCAAAGGAAAACAGGGTACAAGAGGCAGGATAAATGCAGCAGGTAAATGGGGTATATTTCCTTCTAATTTTTGCAACATAGAAGTTAAGCACTTCTCATAGAAACTAACAGTGATTTTAGCCACTTTTAATTTACTAACAAGAAGAAGGCACATCAATGGCTGGGAATGAATGTGAGCAAATCATTTGTCTTCATGCGGCTTTTCCTGCTGGTGTATGAGAAGGCCACTGGCATGGGATTGCAGCATAGAGGTTAGAGATCAGGGCAGGTGGAGCTAGCGGACTCTGACAGAAACCCTCAAATTCATCCAGGTTAGCTAGTGAAATGCTCCTGATGCTGCTGAAGGGATCTTGTCCACCTGCCTACCCTGGAATCTCCACTTTGTATTGAAAAGGATAGGGTCACAGCATAGGGATTATTCATGCACATTCTAGTTGTGCCTGGAAGGGAAGCAACAGCTTTACTGAAGGGAGTTAGTGTTACCATGTGCAGGGTGCAGGCAAGGAAACAGTTAGGAAGAGGTGATTGGGAAAACAAGGAGGCTGAGCCTGATGAGGAGGTGAATTACTGCCTACAGAGAAAGCGAACACATAGTGAGTAGCTCTTCCCTTGGAGCAGCTGATTGAAGTAAAGTTGTCCTGCTTTTATTACTTGCATTATCAAGGCACTGTATCTTGAAAGCTGTACAGAAATAGATGAAACAGTGGTTTTAGAAATTTTAAAATGCCCTTTGATTTTCACTCCATTCCTTTTATTTCTGTATGTGAACTTAATAGTAGCACAGAAGCAAAATAGACCTTTAAAAGAACCTTTATTTATTGACTTGCTAATCAGCATGACTCATCCACAAATCCATGCTCCAGCTAATCTTACTCCTTGATGGTTAGCATCCTTGCATTTCAGACTAGCATCCCATTTCAATGAGGGGGGATAGTGCTTCTTTACATTTCCTGACAGTGGTAATAATACTAATTTCTCAGTCTCCTCCAGGATTGCTCTTGATTGCTGCTAGGACTTCTGCTTTGTGATTAAAGAGAAACGTTCACACCTATAAGTTAACACAGACTTGTAAATTTTTAGTTCATCAGAGACAGGATGTTTCACTTCACAGCTTTCCGGTGCTCACCTATCTTTCTTCTTTAGCCAATCAGTTACATGCAATTCTTTCTGTGCCGTGCTTTACGAAATTACATATCCGCAGTCAGATCTACCACAGAACTTCATAACTTTTGGGGGGTATATCAGAAAACTGGAGGGGAGTAATCTATTTTCTATCTGTAGCTTAAATATATCTTAAATTCCTCTAGGCACATACAGAGTTTGGGAGGAATTTCAGATTCAATCTTACTGAGTAGAAAGTATCCATTTAATTCAGATTTCTATCAAGCAGTATGTGCACGCTAACTAAAGCTCTTTCTCCTTTCAGCCTCTTTTATTCAATACAGCCAATACTGTTAAAGTTTTCAGAAAAGAAAAAACATGGCATGAAAGTGCCTCTTTACAATACCCACTTTTAGTAAGTATATGGTTGATAAAAACATAGATTTTAATATGACGTTGAGTGAGCACATGCTCACAGAAGACTCTCAGCCTTTCAAAGCTCAGACCTGAAGGACTGTCTGATTTGACAGAAAGGATAGAAGTAGGTGACAATGCTAGCCTTCATTCAGGTATATTTCAGGCCTGTAAAATTAAGGAGATAACCCTGAATACTCCAGTTCACTGATTGCTGGTATTGAACAGTCTGGTTGGTACCTACTTTACAAGACAGGGAAAGCACATAAAGCTTTTTCTCCATGTTATGCACAGAATCAGGCTCCTAATTATTTATATTACAAAATCATTAATGTATCTATATCAATAAAATACACTATGAAAAAAGACTAAGAGTCTCTTATCCTAAGGAGCGTAAGCCAGTAATACACAGTTTCACTTACGCATATAACATGTTAAGCTAATTTTTACCCTTCCCTCCTTTCTCCTCTAATGGCAGGGTCACTCTGAGGCACAAGGAGGGGCAGAGAGGAAATGTGGTGAGAAAACTGTGCACTTAGCTAACTCACAGCTCTAAATTTTCCACCGGGGTCTCTGGCCAGGGGATGCACTTACCAGCAGTGTCTCGGGTGCCCTGACCAGCTCACAAGCCGGTGTCAGGCAAAGAACCAGGAAGCCATAACTTCCTGCCTACAGCTCTTGCTGATGAAGTAGAAATTTGGCCCGTTATATTAAAAGATGAACTATATATATTTTCGGTATCATTATTGATTGGAAAAGTTACTGATGAAGCATGTTTAATTCAATTAAAGAAATCTTGAATAGCACCCTCCATCTCGTTTATCTGTGCTGCTTTCCTGTGGGGTTTTTCTATGAAATATTCTCTTGATTACTAATAGCTTCTTTCCTGAATTAATACCGGTAACATGTTTATGTGCTTATCCAAGGTACATGCCCTTTTGCATAATTCAGATAGACAAGAGAAAAATATGGCAAGGTTGATTATAGGTTTTACATATAGTTTACACACCCAAATTAGCTGCTATATTGAGTACTAAATTTCCACACTCTTCACACCTTCCCACATACATAGAGATGACAGCAAATGATGGTCGAGTGAAATCTCCCTTCTTGTTGCCCTCCTAGACTGGAGCTTTCAGCTGGATTAAGGTGGAATTTTGGGTTCCCTTTGTACTTTGGGCAGACAAAATGTGTCATGACCTGGTCCTTAAATTAGAGGCAGCTGTTACACAGCTAGCAGCAATGATGTAGTCACCTTAGTTGCACAAAATGGTATTCTAAATATAGCTCTCAAGGTCTTGGACTGTGCAGAATCATTCCATTAACATGTAGAATACATCTTCATAGTGTTTTGAAAGCTTTTTCATTGTGACAGTGGCATCTCTAGAGGCTATTTTGGGCTTGCCGGAGATGCTAATGATAGTGTTTGTTTTAGATAACTGGCTTTCTTCCAATTAATTATGGCTCTTTATGATTAATTTTGTTTGGAAATCTCTGGTAGAGGTTATATGAATATGACAGAAGGTCTTCAGACAGAATATAGCAATTATAAATTGCCAAACGCTATTAGAATGAATTGTCAGCATCCTTGCTACAAATAGATTTGGTCTTTTAAATGCACCTCAGCAAGGCAACAGTCTGGTAATAGTCCCCCTACTGTGATCTTGGCCTTAGCAAGGAAGAATTAGGATTTTAAGTTAATGTAATAGAAAATGCTGTTATTGTTACTAGTCTCTGATTCAGGCATTGCTGAATGGATTGTTTATGACGGATGATTTCCACATGTAAACAGTAGTTGCCAGAGGAACTTTTCATTTCAATTTTGGTACTGCATTATAGTCTGAAGCATATTCAAATCTACAGGTGGTTTTGGGAATCAGTTCAAATCCCTTGAGTAGCATATTCCATATTAATGGATATTTGAATAAGAAGAATGAAGGTTACTTGATCACAGCTTGAATGTTACTTCTAGGTAAGACCAGAGGAAATTAATAGGTCTTTCATATCAGAAGTGATATAATTTATAATTTATATTCATTTTGAAATTCAGAGTCCAAAAATACCAGAATCTCAAGAAGAAACATTGCCATCACTAAATTTGACTTCTTTTGGTGAGAAAAATTAAACAAAAATTATAACGAAGTTTATGAAAAAGCTTAAAACAAGGTCTGTTGGATATGTTAACAAAGGGGATCTTGGAAAGAAGACTGACAAAACAGCTATGTCTGTAGGCAGCTAAGCTTATTAGATGCTCCCCTGCTTACCTCAAATTGCACTGTAACTGGTGTTTTTGAGAGGTATCTGTTACCAAGAGAACGCTGTTGTGATTCCAAGCTGGGCACGCAAAAGCTGGATACCAGAGGGGTATCCTGCACCTACATTTCCCTTCAACTGAGTAACTATTGTTTTGACCAGTGTTGGCTTCTTGTGGCAGAGAGGGACGGCTATGAATGGTTTCTGCACATCAACCTCCTCATTAGGGCGCTGCTCTAAAAGGGGGCATGTGTAGGTCCAAGCCCCCTCAAATAGCAATGTCGCCCAGACAGGTACAGAAATGACAGCAGGGTACAGGCACAAGTTTTTAAAGCCAACTCTCCCCATTACACACCTGCTTTCAGAACTCTGCTGACTGCATATCGCACCTAACGTTTCACGTTGCTTCACGACACCTTCAGTGAAATGTGTGTGAGCATAATTTAGGTGAGCCAAGTTTCCCTCTGGACATCTGGTGAGGAACAAACTTCTTCCTGCGAGAGCATGTGGACGTTAAATGTTTATACTAGGACTGAAGTCCCTGCTGCCCACCCTCTGCTGTGGCAATGGCTCTGAGGAGGCTTAAATGCCTAAATGTGGTTCCTGTCTTAGGCTCACTGTGTCCTTTCCCATCCCATAACTTCTCTACTTTCCAGGCTGCCAAGTCTATGCACACTGAGGAAAAGCTTGCATGCGTTAAAGGGACACTGAAACAGATAGCCAGTGGGCTCACTTCTGGCAGTGAGCCCAGGGTATTGCCCAGAGGAGGGAGACGATGCCTGTTTGTTTGGGATCCCTAATGATAAAGCTTTCCAGATCTGTTCTCCTCTACAGGTTATGCTGAGACTTAAGGAAAACACAGGTGGCGATTTACCTGAAATTACAATATCCTTTTTAAACTCACATGTACAACTATGAAAATAATCTCTACAGATCTTTTAATCCAATATTTTAAGTTCCTTATTATTTGATTCCCTGAACAACGCACTAGGATTAGCACTTCTATGTCCTGAGACACAACACGGCCAGCAACTATCTTCCACTAACAGCTTAATCGAAATACCACAGGAGTCGATCAAAACATTAACATCACTTTTAGGAGCTTTATTTTCAGCCACCAGTGCCCTGACAAGTCCCACGTCTTCTCACTTTGCTCTTCTGGTTTGGGGAAGCTCATCTTGCCAGTTCCTTGAGGATTGCACAAGACTTCAGCTGAGTGTGGTTTTATTCCCCTCTGGGGCATCAGAGAAGCCGGACCAGAGCCAAACAACTTCTCTAAGTGGGCGTCTACCTCTGAGATTCAGAGATTCCAGCGGTTTTGTCCTGACTGTCTACCTATGGCTGGTCTACACACAGAACTACTTGAAAATAACTATCTTGCTTCAGTTTGTGTTTTTCTGTGATCAAGAGAAGTAGAAAACGTTCCAGGTAGATAGATTTTGCTTTTAGTGGTTTGGTTCATCTGATCTGAGAAACTTTTAGATTAGGCTAGCTCATCCTGCCTCTCTCCACCACCGAGCACACCTTGGGTTTGAGTGTCCCTCATCACTCCTCTAGTGTGGCTCTTGCCTTCACCCGTTGGCCACCCCAGTCCAGGACAAAAGATGCTGTCGGAGCCGAACTCAGCATCTCTGAGAGGGGGCTGGAGGATTCTCCCATTTTCATGGAATCAGGAATAAGAAAATACAACCACTTCCTTTTTCAGCTGCTTCTCCATGAATATTTATTCTTCCTTTGGGAGCAGGCCAAGAATTCCTACATGTGAAACAGAACAATAATCCTGCTGTCACTAATTTACTGTCACAACTCATTAAATTAAGCTCTGTGCTTCTAGTCTTGGCACGTGGGTGTTCAATCCACAGACTGAGTTTCCTGTGCTATCTGCTCAGTATAAGCCCTGTTATCTGCATAAAAGAGATGCACCGCAACGATGTTCAGATATGGCATCCAATTTACTGTCTGTAGGCAATTACAGCAAGTACAAGACAGAGGACAAATTTAACTTAGATCATTTTAATGTGACTAACAGTTGAAGATTCATCCACCCAATTTACCTCCTGGGAACTTTCACAGTGTTTAAGAATTCCCTGAGGAACCTGTCTGGATGAATTAACTTGGGAAAAAGCTATCTTCATGCTATCGATCAATCAGCCAGTCATGTATTTCTCCCTCAAGTTAGGTTTTGGCTGCAATTTTCAGGACACTAAAGAGAAAGGTCATTGCAAAACATCATCTTTTTCAAGCTGCTAGTTCACCTTATTTTTTAATCCCTCATTTGAAACCCAGCAGGCATTCTCCACTGAATGAAAAATGCTCTCGAGCCACATGGCCTACTAGCAGAACCGGAATGTGGGGCTGGTTGAAAAATTTTGGAAAAAGAATTTCAATGAAAATTGAACTTTTGTTAAAACATACTGATTTCAGCACGCTAAGAGCATTCCCTTTGGCTGTGGCAACCTACGGTCAGAGCCTGCTCGGGATCAAGGGTACAAGTGTTAGGGGCCTGTCCCTGCAAGCAAACTATGGGAGAGATTATTTCCTGATTTTTCATGAGAAATACCCGATTTAATATTAATAATTAAATATTCAATAGGTAATGGGGCAGTACTCTGCAGCATCTAGGGTGCTTTTTATACTGGGCAAAACAAAATCTAGAAATATTTTTTAGCAGGTCGCCTAAACCCCAGGAAAATCCCTGCCTACAAAGAGGTGGCAGGGTCTCTCATATCTGGCTCTCAAAACAAATGACAAAGCCGCCCACAAAAAGCCATGGATGGGTTATGCCCAGCCTGGAGGTAATGATTCACATGCAGCTGGAACCCAGCATGTGAGCTGCATAACAAAACTCGAGGAAACATGGTTTTTTTTCTGATGTTTCTTACAGTCAGAACCTGGGTTTTGTTGATGAGTAACTAGAAAATATGAGAGAAAACCTAGTGAGAAACAGGATTCTGTGGTACTTCAGAGAACAGCATCAGCTATAAATAAGAATATAACAACAGGTATCTTAGCTCTGGAAAACATTTTTCTGACAAATTCTTGTAACCATTTAGTTTATTTTCATACAGTGTTTTAAATTTTCTGTGCTTTCTGACTTCTCTGCATGTGTGCTTTTCTGGTGAACATAGGAGAAGGGGAGAGATATCAGACTGACATCTTGTTGAGACCCCATCCCTGGAGGTGTTCAAGGCCAGGTTGGATGGGGCTCTGAGCAACCTGCTCTAGTGGAGGTGTCCCTGCCCGTGGCAGGGGGGTTGGAACTCAATGATCTTTAAGGTCCCTTCCAACTCTAACCATTCTATGATTCTGTGATGCTGACAGTAATACAAATCCTCTGTTTATCTATAACTGGCTGACTCTCCCCTCTCCATATCCATCCTTACTCAGATAAAAATTCCACTGCCGTTTTCCAAGTAAGGCATGCATTTTCAGGCGAAAAATAGCATCAGGAGTAATTGCTTCCTTCCACTGCCCCCTCACGATGCTTCACAGCAGTGTGGGTGACAAACAGGTACTGGTGTCTCCGCTCCGTCAGGAGACTCTTCATTACGTGTCAAAAAATGTCAGAAGCAGTGGAATTCATCTCATTAAATGCAGGCATCCCCAGCGTAGTGCCAGTTATTTAGGCTGTTTAGTTCATGGAGAGAAATAGGCACTTTTGGAGCAACCTAATAAAGATAAAGTAGGGCAGGTGACTTCCTATAAAGGTGCCTATTTTTCTTCTTTAGTTTTAACAGGAACTCCGAGGGTGAGTAGCTCTGATGGAAGCAGCCATGCTGAAGACAACTAGAGTAAGGGGATACTAATCATGTTCCTCTTCATAATAATTTGAGATGAGATGACTCATGATTTTTCTCCGCTCACATCAAATACCTGTGATTTACCTGAGCTCAGTTTGAACAGTGGCTTAGGAAAGGATCAGCATTTAAGCATAAGCGACCTCTGATGTGGGAACATTTTGAGGAAAGGACATGGAAAAAAAAAAGTGGGCTTCCTGACCTCTGTTCATTCCTCTGTACTGAAGACTTCATTCCTCAAATAGGGGAGGAGAAGCCACTGTTGGCAGCAGCTGGGGTAACAGCAGTTATCAACAGAGAACTGCACTGGGGGTCCCAAGTCAGGCAGCTCCATGGAAAAGACATTGGGAGTAAAGTGAGAACCTGGCAGGACCACCTATGGTTCTGCTATGTCTGACTGCTGGCACATGGCCCTTCACAGACCTCTAACAATGACTGAAGTAGGGCAGCAGGAGGTCTGTCTGGACTTCTGTGATACCAGCTGGTTAGGACTCTTGTTTTGATGCTCTGAAGCTGCTCCTGTTCTGTCACACAGTCATAGCACATCAGAGAGAAGCTGAGATTTGAGATTTGGTTCTTAACCCATCGTGGTGTATTAGAAATCAGTATCAGATCAAACAAAATGGGGAAGGAAGCATTATAAAACAGAGAGGATCATGAAAGATTTGGGCAGGTCTTCATACAGCTGGCACTCTGCAGGTTCTTTTAATGTCCACATTGTTTTTCAGGAGCAGTAAGGTTCAAGAAATAAATTTTTAATTGAAATCATGGTCCAGCACATTACTGAAGCAGATTTTCTCCCTTCTGGCAGTTAATCTTATTTATGTCGAAAGGCTTGGAAGTTTGTTTTTACTTCCATTTTGTGAATCTGCTGCTAATCTGCTGCCATAGTTAGTCTAGTTATTTACATCAAAGTATTCCAGTCCTTTCTCAAAGCATGCCCATTAATTCCAGATTTATCTTTAAAACTGATTTAATAATCAAAATAAGTCTGTGTAGCGTTGCCAGTTTCTCAAAGTCTGAAAGCAACATTTCCATAGCAAAGGTCCCCAGTTGCCCCAGTAACAAAACCATGAGGTGCAAACAGTAACAACTGAATTTTGGCTGACTTTCTGAGCCACTGTGCAATAGGACATAATTTGAAAGTGAGACTGATAAGGCATGTGAAAAATCAGATGTTTTCACAGAATCACAGAATCACAGAATCACCTAGGTTGGAAGGGACCTTTTAAGATCATTTAGTCCAACCGATGAAAAAAAAAAAACAAAAAAAAACAAAAAAAAACCCCACACAACACCCACAAACAAACCACACACACCACCACACCACCCAACACTAATCTATATTCCCAAGCACCATGTCAACTCCTCTCTTGAATACCTCCAGGGATGGTGCCTCAACCACCTCCCTGGGCAGCCCATTCCAATGCCTGACAACCCTTTCAGTAAAGAAATATTTCCTAATATCTAACCTGAACTTCCCCTGGCGTAACTTGAGGCCATTGCCTCTTGTCCTATCATCTGTAACTTGGGAGAAGAGACCGACCCCCGCCTCTCTACAGCCTCCTTTCAGGTACTTGTACAGAACAATAAGGTCTCCCCTCAGTCTCCTCTTCCCCAGACTGAACAACCCCAGTTCCCTCAGCCTCTCCTCGTAAGACTTGTGCTCCAGACCCCTCACCAGCTTCGTTGCCCTTCTCTGGACCTGCTCCAGCACCTCAATGTCTTTCCTGTGGTAGGGGGCCCAAAGCTGGACGCAGTACTCGAGGTGGGGTCTCACCAGTGCCGAGTACAGGGGGATGATCACCTCTCGGGTCCTACTCACTACACTGTTCTTGATACAGGCCAGGATGCTGTTGGCCTTTTTGGCCACCTGGGCACACTGCTGGCTCATGTTCAGCCGACAGTCGACCAACACCCCCAGGTCCTTTTCTGCCAGGCAGCTCTCAGCCATTCTTCCCCAAGCCTGTAGCGCTGCCTGGGGTTGCTGTGACCCAAGTGCAGGACCCGGCACTTGGCCTTATTGAACCTCATCCCGTTGGTCTCAGCCCATCCAGCCAGCCTGTCTAGGTCCCTCTGCAAAGCCTCTCTACCCTCCAGCAGATCAACACTCCCACCCAACTTGGTGTCGTCTGCAAACTTACTGAGGGTGCACTCGATCCCCTCGTCCAGATCATTGATAAAGATGTTGAAGAGAACCGGCCCCAGTACCGAGCCCTGTGGGACACCACTCGTGACCGGTCGCCAACTGGACTTCATTCCATTCACCACCACTCTCTGGGCCCGGCCCTCCAGCCAGTTTTTAACCCAGCGGAGAGTATACCCATCTAAGCCATGAGCATCCAGTTTCTCCAGCAGAATACTGTGGGACACTGTATCAAAGGCCTTGCTAAAGTCTAGGTAGATAACATCCACAGCCTTTCCTTCATCCACCAAGCGAGTCACTTTGTCATAGAAGGAGATCAGTTTTGTCAAGCAGGACCTGCCCCTCGTGAACCCATGCTGGCTGGGCCTGATCACCTGGGCATCCTTCATGTGTTGCATAATGGCACTCAGGATGATCTGTTCCATGACCTTCCCAGGCACCGAGGTCAGACTGACAGGCCTGTAGTTCCCTGGATCATCCTTCCGACCCTTCTTGTGGATGGGCATCACATTTGCTAGGCGCCAGTCGGCTGGGACCTCCCCAGTTTGCCACGACTGTTGGTAGATGATGGAAAGTGGCTCTGCAAGCACTTCTGCCAGCTCCCTCAGAACCCTCGGGTGAATCCCATCTGGGCCCATAGACTTGTTTATGTCGAGGTTCTGGAGCAAGTCCCTCACCATCTCTCTTAGAATTATGGGGGCCTCATCCTGCTCCCCGCCCCTAACTGCTAGCTCAGGGGTCTGGGTCCTCGGGGGACACCCTACTCCACTGCTAAAGACCGAGGCAAAGAAGGCATTCAGTACCTCAGCCTTCTCCTCATCCTTTGTCACTATGTTACCTCCCATATCCAGGAGAGAGTGGAGGTTCTCCCGAGTCCTCCTCTTGCTGTTAATATATTTATAGAAATTCTTTTTATTGTTTTTAACATCCAGGGCCAGGTTAAGTTCTAGCTGAGCTTTGGCCTTTCTAATCTTTTCCCTGCATAACTTTACTACACCTTTGTAATCTTCCCAAGTAGCCTGTCCTCTTTTCCAAAGGACATAAACTTTCCTTTTTTCCCTGAGCTGTGACCTTAACTCTTTGTTCAGCCAGGCCGGTCTGTGTGTACACACATTTTGTGTGTACAGCCCTCTGTATTTGTACACATATATTGCAGCAGGCTCAGCATCACTCACGGGAATTAGTAAACGAAAGGCTGAATCCCAGGTAAGCTGCGAGAGTCTACTGTTGATGTCGATGACAAAGATTTCACCCTTCACTGGTGCATGTAAGTGCAAAACTGAAGGCTTCAGCATGGACACATGTACTACTTCTATTTTTATAAACACACCAGAACTACATTGCAAGTGAACTCATAAAGTGGCTTCTTCTGAAGGAGGCCAGGTGTGTATGTGTGAAGTGTGTGCTATCCATACGTCTTTACAAATCATGGTAAGACTTAATCTTATCTGTAGTCTGGAAAATACCGAGAATACCTTAATCTTTAAGAATCTGGACTCCATTAAATTTGAAAATGGTAAAATGTGCCTTTGAAATGCTGAAGTGCTCTAAGTCTTGATTAACCTGGTTCCTTGGATCATGTCTTGAGAGCCACTGACTCCCTTTGCATCTGCAAAGACCAACCCAATGCCCACAGGAGTCCTTCCCAAAAAAGGGAGTCTTTACACTGACTTTGTCAGGGCTTTGAAGAGTCTTGGTAATTTTAATGGCTACTATTGCACATCTGTGAATAAAGTAATCCTCTCCTCTATCTTTTTCTTCCCAGCCTTGTTCCAGTTGATGCAGGCCAAAGTAACCACAGTTTAGGATAATACTGGGGATGGAGCTGATCCCTGTGTTGTGTCTGCCTTCATACAATGCTGTGAAAGAAATCGCGTTTCCTTGAGTCGTGATACAGCAGTTTTCATCTCGGTGTGCTATACAGAGGAGGACAAAGTCATGGTAGTAACCTACTCCGCAAGTGAAGATCTTCTGCCATCGTGAGTGTTGTTTCATCGTCTTCACCACAGCGCCATGCTGTATTGTCTCGGTACTGAGTTGGTCACTAGCTGCCATTTACTTAAAAAGCTAACAAAATCATAGCTGTAAGATTTTGCTGATATGTTTTTCTGTTTAGGAAGTGTCTTTCTGTAAAAGACAGGAGCCCACTCTCATGCTGACTCATGGCCACCTTCACATTTGTTTTTACAGTCTTGAGGCAATCATCAGAAAGCACGTGGAGAAATGGAAGCTGTGGGAAAGGACAAAGACCTTTCTGTAAAATTATCTGGGTTAAAATTACCAGCCTCAAAACTTCATGTTTTATTTCTAACCTACAGTGCCAACTCACAGCCTGGAGACATAAATATTTTATACTTTTAATTGAATCACTTCCCGTACAGTGCATTGACATAATATTCCATCTCTTTGTAGGGTCAGTATTAGCAATAGTAGCAGAATCATTAATGAATACTTCCAAATAAGATTTAATTTATACTCTTGTGCCTTTGGAATAAATAAATAATAGCTTCTCATTATCTTATTGTTATTAATCTTAATATAATTTACTACATAATTAACAATGTCATATCTTCTTAAAGGCACTCATCTATTAAAATAATCATCTTTGGGTCAAAATTCTGAAAAAAAAAATGAAAAAGAGCTACCAAGTATAAATTATAGAAGGGGCAAGAAGCTGTTCAGCTTGACATAGTGCTTAGAGACATGATTTAGTGATGGTTTTTATCAGAGTTAGGTTGATGGTTGGACTAGATGATCTTAAAGGTCCCTTCCAACCCAGACAATTCTGTGATTCTGTGATTCTGTGGTTCTGGGAATGCTCTTGAAATGCAGTAAATTCATTATATCACTAACAAGTTCACAATTGTTAGTCCCTGAAAGTGGAGATTTTGGGAACTGTGAGACCCACAGAATGAAATTATGATGAAATATCTGTATGAATAGGAAACATTATGGTTCTCCTTCTGGTTATTTTTCAATCTCAAAGCAGTAATGATATCCCCAGAGATGTTTTCCTAAATGCTCTTATGCAGATGGTCTCATCACTTCCTTCTTTCCTTTAACAGAAGTAATGGTTAGAAGAAATGCAAAAGGCAATAAAGCTGAGCTTCAATAAAAGACAGTATGTCATGCTGAGCTTAATGTGGACGAATCTTGAAGATGCATCATCAATGCAGTAATAAACATACATCCATTTCTTCATTGTTCCATTGTGTAAAAGTGGATGCTGGCTCATGGAGAGCTTGTGTTTTAACTTGTAAAACTGGCTTACGTAATGGATAGGCATTAGGAGACCATAAATAAAGGGCCAGACAGTGAAAACAGAAAATTGAGTGCCGTGGAAGGAAGTCATGTGGGAGCAACTTCCATAAGAGGCTGCAGAATGAGTTGCTGCAAAAGAAAATATGTAAGCGATATACCATGAATCACACACTGTTTTTATGAAAACAGTGCATGGAAAGACTGAATTAGATTTGAGGGCATGCAGTTCATTCTTTACCCCGAATCTGTGAATTAGTCTCCACTGGACTACAGCGGAGAAATGCCAGAGCGCATAGCGAGCATTTTGTGCTAGAACACTAGTGGGGTTTAAGAATATGGCACACCTAGAGAAACCCAAAGTTGACTAGTGGGATTTATACAAAGCCTACCTTTTCACTTTGCCCAGCCCCAGTAATTTGTAAGAGAAGGGTGTCCTGTCATGAAGAGACCACGAGAGCAAAGGAAGGCCACCATGGTGAGGAGGGACCTGCCAAGGACTGGCTGGGAGGGATGTGGCTTACGTGTGCCTTCCCAAGGGACCACGGCGTGTACAACAAGCATCCTCCTTGGCTGGAGGGACCAAGTGACCAAGTTCAGTGACTTCTGCCATCATCTTTCTCAGAAGAGTTTCCTGTTCACCCACAGCCATCAAAAGCAAGCCCTAGCATTACTTCACAGCAGTTTGGATGGTTTTGAGGACAGGAGAACGAAACATACTCCTGATTTAGCAGCTGAAGTCAGAGAGGAAGCTCCCTCTGAGGCTCTGTGTGTAGATGACAGTAATCATCAGGACAGGTGCTGCTGGTACTTGGTAAAGTGTGTTTGTGTGTGTGGAACAGAAACACTGCTGAAGGGACAGGGCTGTAACAGTGCAAAGACCTAGGAGTTCACGATGGCAAATGCTTTGTGAATTCTGGCTGTGGCCAAAGCCGCTCTATTCTCCCCTCTCAGCCTAGAGCCAGGCCAACTTCACACGTAGCATATATCTAATAATGATCAGATGTCCAAAAATGGGCATGAAGTACGCTTCGGTGAAGTCCATCCCTGAGGTTTTGGAAGGACACTGCACCTCTACATACATCCCTTAGTGACAGAGCCTGACGTTTCCCATAAATTCTGCTTAGTCAATGAAACTTTGCTTTCAGATTATTCCCATAGCAGTGGGAGGTGGCTAAGGTGTATTTTGTTGTGAGACTGTCACATCTGCTCGTACTGTTAGGTTAAACTCCCTTAAACTAAAATCAAACAATGTACAGAGTGAGTAGGAATACTAAAGCCTTCAGTCAGTGTTTCTCACAATTATTGGTTGCAGCCAGGCCGTGAGTACCTGTAAGATTTAAACCACAAAAAAACTCTCTAAGATTTAGACACGAAGGGCCACAAATAGCAACATCAATAAACTGAAATCATGAATGTGGAGTAATAATTCAGATGTATTAGTACTTCAGTCAAGTAAAAAATGTAATTAAAATAATAATTAACAGTAAGTGACTTTACATGTCTACCAGAAGAGAGGTTTTTTTACAGTGTATGATTTTTAGAAGTAAATTCTGGATTTCTCCTGTGTCCTCAAGTAACTTGTCCAAAACATCACACAGTTTCTTTTGGATGCTACAACTAATGGCAACCATGTGTATAAATTGGTTTCACTGGAGAGAGTCACATCAATTTGTACTTCTGGATTTGTCCCTTAAGTTGGACAAACCATTTCACTAGCTTTTTAGTCCTGGTTCTTGGGACACATTGCAGGGCATGTGACTTCATTTTCCCTTTTTTATAATGAAAATGTCCAGACTCTCTTGAACATATAGAAAGGCCTAGAAACTCATAGAAACTCAGAAGACAGATCAAAATGGGGGGGAGGTGGGAGAAAAGGGCACAGAGGGAGTGAGAAAAAAAAAAAAAAAAAGAGAAGAAAAGAAAGAAAGAGAGAGAGAAAGAAAGAGAGAAAGAGAAAGAAAGAAAGAAAGAAAGAAAGAAAGAAAGAAAGAAAGAAAGAAAAAAGAAAGAAAGAAAAAGAAAGAAAGAAAGAAAAGAAAGAAAGAAAGAAAGAAAGAAAGAAAGAAAGAAAGAGAAAGAAAGAAAGAAAGAAAGAAAGAAAAGAAAAAGAAAGAAGATAAATTTACATGATTATACAAACATCTAATAAGCAGTTCTGGGAGGGTGATTTCTATGCTATTTCTTTTGCAGTTGCACCTGCATTTGAGTGCTCCCCACCTGCCTGTCCATTGGTTCAGGTCCCCTTTCAACCAGCCACACTGTTGAGCACTTTGTCCATGTAAGCAAGCACTCTCTGACCAAGTGTGTTCAATGCATTTCTTCAAAAATTTGCAAGTTCTGTAGTGGACCTTCTGCACTTCAGGGGGCAACAGACCTCTGCCACAGCCCACGTCTATATTTAGACTCGTAGCCTTCAGGAAACCATCATGTCTGTGCCATTCCTGCACATTTCCTGCTTTAAAAACTCTTTCTTTTTTTTTTTTCTTTATGTGCAATGAAACCAAAGGTTAAGAACACGAACGTTTGTAGCTAATATGTCTGTTTTCTTTTCATGCTTTTGTCTAAGGTTGCTTGCTTGCTGTTACAGTACGGTATAATGCTTTCTGGTGCTATCTGTGTACCAAACAGTAGCTGCAGGGACACAAGTCCTTATACAGAGGGACCTATTTATTCAATAGCTTTAAGCATATGAAGCCAAAACAACTGCTTTAAAACTACATCTCCTTTGCTTCAGGCACTGGCTTCTTAAGAGGTAAATGAGGTCAAGAAGATGATGTGGTGTGTGTGAATTTAACAAGGCAGAACCTGGCAGAATAACTCATAAGCCTGAATCACAGAGTGCTGCTGTATCCTTGGCCTGGATGCAAATTTTGCATGAAAAAAAAATAAAATATCAAGAGATTTGTCTACTATAAAAAAAAATAATAGAGCGTATTTAAAAATAGGCCAGCATGCTGTGTGCAATTCATAATGCATATTACCTTAAGAATTCCTCAGGGCTTGTCCCGCAAATGTGAAAGAATGAAAAAACTGTATCAGGAAAGAAAAGAACCTATACCTGCTGTATTTTCCTGGGATAACGGCCTTCAATTCAGCTTTATTCCCATGTCACATCAGTGCATAATGTTAAAAACTACAGGGATACATTGAAAGGCTAGAACTCTTGGAAAGAAAGGGGCTATCAAATCATTATTTTAAAAAAAAATGCAGTGAATTTTTATTGTGATGAACACATAGAAATATCTGTTTATCAGTGTTGTGAAAACAGTGAAATGGTGCTTTCTGTGAATTAGTAGGTATTTAGATAAACCTGAGGTTCATAAATAAAAAGTTGCAGATAGAATGAATGAGCTTATGAAATGTGAGATAAAGTGTAATTTCTCCATTTCGTATCTACGCAGTCCCTTTCCTGCGGGTACTCAGATGACTGTGATTTTCGTACATACTGATGTTTGAAAGGAGGTTTTGCTCATACAACTATGAATAATCATGTTTTAAAAATCTGTTCATTCAGAGAGCATATGCTGTCCAGATACTTTATGTATGAGTCATGAAGAGTACTGAGGACACAACTGAAGATGCCAAGTTAAATACAGAAAAGTTGGGAAGTGATAGGAAAAAGGTAAAAACCCAAAGAACTTCAATTCAACTTCTTCATGTGTATGCAATATTAGGTAATTATATAATCCCGTCCTGTTTTTTTCCAGACATTCCAGATAACCATGTTTCACGAGCTCGACATGCCCTTGTTTTGTTTTGTCATAAATTCATTCCTGCTTAGAGACATTTTTTTCTTTTGCAGGTCAGGTTGTCGGTATTTCTGAAGTACATTTACAGGAAGGAGGTTACAGCTCTCAGCACACGGAGCAATCCCGGAGCAATCCAGGATAATCTGCTGAAGAATTGTGTCCTTGTTTTATAAATGGAAATGCCCATTTGTCACGACAGTCCCCCAGCTAACCCGGTATCCCCTGGGTTTGCAGAAGAGGACCCATGACATCTGCACAGCTTTCAAGAATGAAGGCACAGAACCTTCTCCCTGACAGCAGTGGGACGGGGGACGGGGCAGAGCTCGGCTCTTCGGGAGCCCTCAGGAGCCAGCACGTGGGACCAGATCTCGCTTGCTTTCTGTAAAGAGTGGCCAAGCTTTTCCTTTTGAGCTTTGCTCACAGGAAGGAGTGTTTTAAACATTTATTCACGGTATGTAAACAGTGGAACAGAAGCAGTTCTTCACGGCAGAACATGTGATTTCGGTTCAGCATGACACTAAATAACTGATTTCCAAAATAATACGCCCAGTAAAGCTTTCTGATACCAACTAGGGTAATTTTTTACTTGCACATAGTTAGGATATAAATCCTAGGCCACATAAATGTTTAAAAGTGCAGTCAGCCCAAGGGAGGACTAGAAAAAGCTTGCTTGGTGACAAGAGATATACCTGAATCTTCTCAATTTGTTTTATAGCCGCTGTTGAAATGTGGAAGACTTTGTTCAGATCCAATAAACGGAAAGCTACAGCGCAGGCTTCTGCCACAGTTTCTGAAGATTTACAACAAATAAATCTTTTGTCAAAGGTAGTTCTTCTAGAAAATCTCTAACAGTTTAATGGAGAAAAAAAAAAATTAGTAGAATGCTTATGTTTTATTCTTTAAGAGGTCAAATGTCTGCTGTCATTTGTGTGCATGGGTTGGCGGGAGTGTAGGCCATTAGTTTTCAGTACATCCTATTTTTTTTTCAGATATGAGATATATAACAAAAAGAGGGACATTTTAAGCACTGTGTATTTTATGACTAGTTCAGGAGGAACATATATTATAAATTATTTTCTTGAAAGAAATAAATTCATATTTCCATTGTCCACCTGAGATGATCTCTGTGCTGAAATAAGGCCAAAACCTGTCCCTTTCCCCTTCCTTTCAGCAAAGCACGGTGTCAGTTTTACAGAACAGAAAATAGAGAGAGAAAGTTAAATGATTTGCCCAAGGTCACATAAAAAAAACTGGTAGTGGAATCAGAAATTCAACCTACATTATCTGATTCCCTGAGAAGTTTAGGTACAAATGTGTCCATTTTTCCTGCACTTGTATTTTTTCTCCTCTTTTGTGTTTGAGATTTCAGGCAGCACAATTCTATAGCCTTTCTTTGCTAATCCTCAGAAGCTTGGCAGAGTCACAATAACTGGACACACACCATATCAAATACCTGCCACATACGAAATAACAATAGCCATGCTCACACAGAGCCTGGGGTTAGGCGAGAATAAACGAGCACCATGTCCAGTGATGAGCTATGTTCTGCTATTTGATGTAACGCGTAGTTCAGCTACGTGGCTGATGGCTAATGGCTAATCAAGCCTCAAAACTTTAAATAGAAAGAATGATAACACAAATTTTTTTTGGCAAAATCTTTATTATTAATTAGGGTGCATATTTTCCCCTGCTGTGGCTTTCCAGCGGAAAATCAGCTAACGGGATTTGTTAGGAGCAGTCAGTCTCAAACAGCTCACAAACCACTGTGTGTAAAGGAACTGGAAAAGCTCTTAGCTACACAAGACAAGAAAAAAGGGACTCATTTTTAATCTTCTCTTTCTAACTCAACATGACAGGCAGCGTGACAGTCTCATTGACCTTTGTGTACAAATGAATGTGACAGCGGAGCTCGCTTGTAATTCAGCAATGAAGGCAATGAAGGATGCACTTGGCAGCTCTGCTGAGTGGGGACTGTTTAGCTCAGGTATTTGAATTCTGCCCGAATTGTCCTGCCTGTTGTCAGCGAATGCAATGAACTGGAAGGGACAGGGTGCATTGCACACTCAGGCAGGAAGGTGCCCCATGTTGCCCCATCCAGCATGGGACCTTCTTTAGCCTGAGACCCCCTCTGAGGACTTACTGCACCCAATGGAGAGCATCTGACCTCCCAAATTCAGTGACACGTGGTGGGGGTTGAGGGCCCAATCAAAAGCCCAGCCAAAGCAAGACTCCTGCCAGCTCTCATAGGATTTGTAAATTCTGTAGCTTTCCTCAGCCAAAGAGGATCTGGGCACCATAAGTTTAGTAGGTCTAGTCTAGAAATACAGAAAAAAAGCCTCAAAAATGGCATTGAAAAGTCATATGGTATAGGGCCAATTCTAGAATTACTTTCCATGCTCTTGATTTGCTCCTTAAAATTAAAAATCTGTAATACCCACTAAAGCAACCATTACTTTAGACATTTGTAGGTGTGTCACTATCAACATGCTTAATAAAATAAAGCCTGCTGCACAGACCAAACACTTTTTGTGGCTGTTTCAGCATATTATATTCCACCTTGGCACAGCACATTTCCCTTAAACAGAGATTGGTTTCAGTCCTTCGTCTCCACAGGGCAGTGCTACTTCAACTTGTTATTTATACGTAATTGCAGTTTGCCTGAATTAGACTGTAATTATAGCCTAGAACCCAGAACTCTGAATCCATTTCAACTTTTTAGGATTTTTTTATTGTTAAATTTTAGTTTCTAATTTTTCAGGTTCATTTGCTCTGAGTAGGAAGCCAAATGAAGCTTTCTGAAGCCATGCGTGTGATTTAGATTGTAATGGAAAAATGTGTCAGCTTTATCGGAGGATTTTCTCAGATCTTACAACAAAACATGGCAAGCTGATGTCTTTGCTGAATTCTTTCCCTCTCCCTTTAAAACATAAATTGTCTTGGCTTATTTTAATACAGACAGGCAGAGACCTTGTACTTTATATAGGGTGCTTCATCCTTGCAATCTCAGAGCACTTTATAAATAGATAGGAGACATCAAAGAAGGAAAAGAGTGCTCAAGGGCAGAAGCATCACCCCATGGCTCTTATTAAGGTAGTAAACCATCCTTTACTTAAAGGGACCATCCCCTATATCTTTTATTTGTTAATAGGGTTGTTGCTTTCTCCAATTTACTTCATGTGTCATGGGAGTAAGATGAGGGCTGAATCAGTCAGTAAATCGGTTGCACAGCAGAAGAAAATGATTTGACTTGATTAATCTGCTTTTCACTGTAGAATTCCACCTTGAGAGTCTTTTAACTAAAAAATACTCAGAAATTTCTGTTTCCCCACTAAAAAAGCCCACCATCTCTCAGCCAAAGTCTGCCCTGAAATACAACTTTACAACTGATGCTTTGCAAAGCTGTAGGTCCAAACAGGATTTGATACCTCATATTTTTCTTTATCTAGCTACCAGATTAAATGAAATTCATACGTCTACATTGATAATTTTATCCCGGTCCAAGAAAAATCTAATGTTCCGCAATAATAACGTGAAATCTGATTATTATGTAAGTGTTTTACATTCAAAACATATTTTAGTGAATAAATCCTCTGCCAAAAACCAAACTCCTTTAGCTAAGAGACATGGTACAGTGCTGTACACCAGCACACACCCATTAAAACAGCTGTGAAGAAATCTTCAAAGATAAGATAGCAGAGGAGTGTTGATATGCGCTTTGTGATTACCCTCATTGGAACATGATCAAAATTGCAGCATCAGCATCTTCACTCCTACAAAATGTCAATGGTTGTTTACTATCCACAGGCAACTAAGACTGTTGCTCATCAAAAATTTACCTATCAAAAACAATATAAAACCTGCTTTTTAAACAAACCAAGTTATCTCTATTTAAAAAGGGACTGTTTTCCATAAAACTTAATTAATAGGCCATACTCTTAAAATTCAGAAATGCTGTGGTGCTTTGTGAGGATGGCCGTTTGGACCTCTCACATTTTTGGTGGCAGCAGGGTCAGACCTCTGCTGGTGCAGAAGAGCGGGATGCCAGGAGCTGGAAGTGTGGTGGGAAGGGTTTGTCCTTTCTACAAAACATGGTCATGGTCTGCCTCTAACTCTCAGAGTACCACGTGGCATTTTCTAATCAAAATTTTCCACTTTTTGATCAGGATATGTTGTTATGGCTGCAAGATCAGTATTTTGTGGAGTTTTCTTTCCTTTCCAGTCACATTTTTTACAGTCAAAAGAAAAGGAAATGGTTGATAGAACTAACCCAAATGTGCTGCTGCTTATCTTCTGTGCTGAGTAGTTTTATCAGGATCATCAGATTTCCATGAAACCTGTGTTTATGCTTGCTGTGCTGATGTTAACAATAACACTGCCCACAAAACGGATGTGTGGGTAGAGAAAAGAGGTGTCTGACCTGCACGCAGAAATTGCTAAGCTCAGAGCAGTGACGTTCTTACCGAGAGCTGATCTCAACATTTGCCAGATGTGCCACGTCTGAGGAGGCCTTTCCTGACTTCTTCTGGGGTGTTCTGGAGGATGGATGCTCTAGCAGAAGAGAGATTTCTACCTCCATTTCAGGGAGCTTTATGATCAGCAGCATCTTTCCGGAGCAGGGGTTGTGGAGTGGCTGCCTGTCTGCATGGTCATCCTTTCTCCACCAGATTTATGGTGCTTGCTTCAAGTTTTGGAGTTTTTTTGGTAATTTCCTTGAAAATCATCTAACTACAAAAGCTAAAAAAAGTGGTTTATAAGAAATCTTGAGTAAATTTACCCTCAAGCTACTGCCCTAGCAAGAAAATAAACATTTGTGGCCGCATCTGAAAAATGCATGACAGTCCCATACTCTGGTTGCCAAGCCTGAATGGCAGCTTTACCGTGCCTGGCCCCTTGGCTGCCGTGCTAGCAGCTGACGAGGGCTGTCTCAGAGCAAATATTTGAGGTTTGGCACAAATACGCTGCTCTCCCTTCACTTCCCGGATGGCATGTTTGCTCTGAATGAGCTCTTGGAGCATCAGGGTAGTACGCAAACATCTCAGGATAAGATTTCATCCAGGATCTGTGCAGGATCCAGCGACCACTTCCCTGGATGGTTAAGAAAGTGGGTGGTTTTTTTTCTGCTAGACAAATTTATCTAGCTGATATATCTGGTTACTAATTCTATTATGAAGATAAAGGGAACTGTTCACACTGCAGGCTATTCTTTTAACTATTAGAAGTGAGGAACTCAAATATACAAGATAAGAGAACAAAGTGAAGGGAAGACAAGGCAATAAATTATGGCAAGGACACAATGCTGGGTTTTATTAACAGCGATCTCAATTTAAAAAAAAAAAAGCAAACAAACCATTTGTGGTCCTGAACAGGGGCACTTATCAAAGCCTACGCAAGGAATCTCGAGTTTATGTCAAAGCACTTCAGTAAGTCATCAGTGAAACCTAATCAATAGCTGCCTTCTGAGTAATGCAGGTTAATGACCTGGTCCATCAACTGTGCAGGGTCTCACGTAGGCTGGCAAGAGTTCTTGTTGTGTTTCTTGCTTTTTTTAAAAACTCCTATAACTTATGTATTATGAATATAATTACCTACTGCATCAAAAGATATGTCATGATTTACACTGACAAATTAAATGTAATGAGATTTGCTGATAGAAATCCTCAGCCATCTTTTTAGTGCAGTAGAATGTATAACTAACTATATTTCAGTAATAATACTTACTGTAGCCTGCTGCAGGGTAGTTTATTCACACACACATCAGCAATGTTAGTGCTAAAATCAATAGGAAGAATCAGAAGATTTGTAAAGAAAATTTGAAAGATAGGTAATTTCAGACCCAGGTGGAGGCACTGTTTTGCAAACATCACATTTTCTTACAGGCTTATTTACAGACCTTACCCACAGTAGCATGGAGCAGCTTAGACTCACTAACAGAAACAGAGTTGCACAAAGGGATTTAGAGGAGAAAGGAGAGGTATTGTTCTTTTACTAATAAGAAAAAATCCTGACTAAAACTTCCAATTCACACTTTTGAATTCCACTCCATTTTTAAATAATGGTGTATTTGTCCTGCATGGGGAGACTGGGACAGGGATTTCTGAGGGGGGATCTCAGCAGGCTGGGGCTCTGTGCAGCACAGCACTGCAGGGGCCACAAACATGGGTCAGTTAGGTTGATGAAGAGCCACACCGGAGCTATTATCCCAGAGTCCCATCTTGCAGCAGGGCAAAGAGGACCAACAAGGCTGAATATGAGCCAGCAGTGTGCCCAGGTGGCCAAGAAGGTCAACAGCATCCTGGCCTGTATCAGGAGCAGTGTGGTGAGTAGGACTAGGGAAGTGATTGCCCTGCTGTACTTGGTGCTTGTGAGGCCACACCTCGAGTACTCTGTCCAGTTTTGGGCCCCTCACTACAAGAAAGACATTGAGGTTCTGGAGCGTGTCCAGGGAAGGGCAACAAATCTGGTGAAGGGTCTAGAGCACAAGTCTTAGGAGGAGCGGCTGAGGGAGCTGAGGTTGTTCAGCCTGGAGAAAAGGAGGCTGAGGGAGGACATTATCGCTCTCTACAACTACCTGAAAGGAGGTTGTAGTGAAGTGGGGGTCGGTCTCTCCTCCCAAGTCACAGGTGATAGGACAAGAGGAAATGGCCTCAAGTTGCACCAGGGGAGGTTTAGATTGGATATTAGGAAAGATTTCTTCACCGAAAGGGTTGTCAAGCATTGGAACAGGCTGCCCAGGGAAGTGGTTGAGTCTCCATCCCTGGAGGTATTTAAAAGATGGAAGACGTGGTGCTGAGGACATGGTTTAGTGGTGTTTTGTCTGTGTCAGGTTGATGATTGAACATGATGATCTTAAAGGTCCCTTCCAACCTAGATGATTCTATGACACCTAGCTCCAGAGCCAGCTGGGCACAGGAAGCTTGGGGATGTTTTCAGAAATCACTCTGTGATACAGACAGACCTCGACTGCTAAAATCTCTGCTATTTTCAGTTGTCTTGGCTACCCTGTCCTTACAAGACTGTTACATGTGTTAATAGCTTTATCAAATATTACCCAAACCAACAAAAGTGTCACAGGAGTCTTACCATGATGGAGGTCCGCTTTCTCATTTCAGGATATAAATGAATTTAGCACATGGGACTGAATCGCCACAATTCAGCATCATCAATCTACATGTGAAAAAGTGCTGATGAAGCTTTCAGGTTGATTAAGACGAGGCTGGAAGCATTAGCCTTCAGCTTCATCCCGCTTGCCTAATCCAAGCAACAATTCCACTCAAATCCATGGTTCAGTTCAGGAGAAAGAGAAAAAAAGAGCTGTGTCTCAAACCCTGCAGGGATGGAGGAGTGTGGGGTTGCAAGCACTGGAGTTTTGCTTCTTGGGCCTCACTGCAGCAATTGTTTTTTAATGCTACATTTCATCACCATCTTCACTTGAGATTTGAGGTCTGACCAATACTGAACCCTTCTATTTTACTCAGCAGAGTTAAACTTGTCAGGGGGAATTCTAACAGGCCCATTAAAATTAGGAAAAAAAGCAGAACTTGAAGTCTCATGACCTTAAACCAAATAATCTTGTGACTCTCAATGTGTGTAGAAAGAATAACTTGCGGAAACATGTGATTAGGGATAGAACAAAACGAGGAAGAGTGGAAAGGAAGACGGAGGGAGAGAGGCGAGCAGAGAGGCAGACGTTTATTCAGGCACAGTGGGTAACCTGGCCGTCAGGACACCTGGGCTGGGATGTGGAGTCTGCCACCCGTCTGCCTTATTCAGAAGAAAAGAAAACATAACAAAAGATTTTTCCCACCAAGCACTAATTAGAAGACATCCTCAGATTTCATTTAAGTACAGTCTTTTTTTCCTACAAAGTAAGCTCAGTATCAATAATCTTAAAATGGAGAAAAAAAAGAAGGTTTTTTTGCTTGTAAAAGTCTCATGATTTTAATCCAGCCAATTTTATCTTTTTGCCATTTCTGTTAACTATACTAAGAGTTGAGTTAACTGAGCTAAGAGATATGAGGGCAAAACTCATGTTGAACCATTGCATGTACTACCATATGCAAACCAGCAGATTTTGCATTCTTTCAGTAAAATTAGCTCTGTTAATTGCAAGGATTCACCTTCCTTAGACAATTTTAGCTCAGAACACTGCCCGACTTTCAGGCTGTAATTAAGAGCAGGAGCAGCAGGTCTGTGATTTCTAGTTTCATTATAAACAATTTCAGTAATTCCATTTTGAAAAAGAAGACAAGGCTACAAAATGTTCTTAATGTGTCATTGCTGGTTTTACTGCTTAAATTCCAGTTGCTGTCATTCAGTGTGGTCTGTGCGGAAAATAACTGAAATTATACTTCTTAATATCCATGAAAACTGTATGTATTTCTTCATAAACACAAATATTGTTTAATATTCAGTGTCTAATTTTGTATTTACTCTCTTGTGTTTACTGTAAGTTGTGAAGACCCCTCCCTTTTTTAAATGAAAGCGTGCTTTTGCACATAAATTGCTAAGTAAGTTTGATGCTAATAATGTTTCTTAACCTGCTAACATCTTCCAAATGTTATAACCCCTCTTTTTTTTGCTGCAAGGTTTTGTGATTTGAATAACCTGGGAGATCTTTCATGTTGGGAATTCGTTCCTACTGAGGTAGGTTCTTCAAGGGGCTGGTGTAGAGAAACAAATCTCCCAGGCTCAGTGCTGACCTTTGCGCTTGCAGATGTGGAGCCTTGAATTTATATACTTACAGATTAGGAAGACATAGAGTTTGAAAAGAAAGCTTTTATTTTTGTGATGGGGATTCTCACAAGCGGTTGAAGTGCTGAGACTGTTTCTTGTAAACCAGTAGAGCCTTACCTGCAACGAGCACGATTTGAACTCGACTCAAGGTAGGCTTGTTATTATTGCTGTTATTTTTAATACTCTCCTAAGCTTCCAATGGGCAGAGGATAAACCTAATCACACTGATCTAGCAAAATAGTAAAATAATCTAAGGTAGATGCTGACAGTAGATGGAGTGTGAATGAGAGCAGCGGGGAGCTCTGGCATCTGCCAACCGGCCACTGAACAAGTGCTGGAAGCTCCAGGACCACAACCCCACTGCCTTTAAGAGCACGCTGCCCAAAAAGTCTTCAGTCTTTGCTGCAGAAAGTGTCTGAATATAATTGCTTGAAGAATACATACTGGAAATTCAGTTTCTAAGCACACAGTATGTGAAGCTTTCCTTGAAACAGTTATTATTACTCATAATTCCCACGCAAATCAAGTGAAAAATGGGGCTTCTGTTTCCAGTAATACCCATTTAATCATGCTTACCTTTTCCATTTGGCCCATTAGACAGCTTTTATTCTTTAGCTACATAAACTGTGCTAGAAATTTATTTTCTAAAAGCCCTTTTTTCTAAAAACAGTTTGAAGCTTTTGTCGTTTGTCAGTCCGTGATTTTGCTTGTGCTTAAAATCTGACAAATAGCTTTCCTTTCTGCATTATTTTTTTTATCTTTGCTTTTGAGCAGACTGACAAGTATATACTGATGACAGACCTAGTTTTAAAAAGTTAAATTATTCCTTTCTTTCCTGTTTCACTTTTTGAATTTTCTGGAAGTCATCTGTCATTCAGTTGTTAGAAATGAAACTTATTCCATATGAAATTATTTTAACCTGCAGATTTAAGAAGAAAATCAAGAAATTAACTGTATGTTATGAATAAAGGATATGACCAAAGTCTATTAGAATTAACTGAGTCACTGTCAAAGTGACTAGTAGGCAAGGCTTCTGATTTAAGACTCAAGTTTTGAAGTCTGTTCGTTCAGTTTAATCAACGAAAATCCAGTGAAGTATACTGGAGTAATTTCAGGGGTGTCAGTGGAAAGTCTGGCCCATGACTTCTGGATACATAATTAAAATAAAAAACTAGTGGCCAGGTGTAAGGGTTCTGTTGATATACCTACTCTGCCTTGCTGTATGACTGTCAACACTGCAAAGCCTTGGTTAAAGGACAACAGGTAACAAGGTAAAAGAAATATTTCAGTGACCAGGAAAAGAGAAGATGGGGGAAGGAGGAAGGCAGAGGTATAAAGCCAGATAAACGTTGCAGAACATTGCTCAGTCATGAGCTCATAGCAATGACCTTTTTCCTGACAAAGAGGAGTAAAGGTTAAGCATCAGCCGTGCCTCAGCCGGCATGGGCTTTTCAGTGTGATGCAGTTGCTAAGCTCTCCACAATAGGCATCCAAACATATGCGTTTAGAAAGCAACGTGAATCACCCTGGAGTAATGATAACTGAAGAGACATAAGGAATAAAACAAACAGTCAAATCTCAGTGAGGCACTCTTAAACTTCATTTGAGAAAGAAAAAAGAGTCCACCCTCAGGTCTCTAAAAATAGTCACAGAAAAGTACCGCTTCAGATAGAGAGAAACGCTTTGTTTCCTCAGGCCTGCGCAAGAGGATGCTTGCTGACAAAAACCACTCAGGTTGTGAAAGGACAGATACACTTAATTTTGTACATGAAGAATTTCATAGTCGCATTTGTAAAGCTCACAGCTACTACAAGCTCTGAAGTCATGCTTTCATCCAGTGGAGCTGGTCGGCATCATTTACAGTCCAGGGGAAAAGAGACAGAGAAAACGTCTCTCTTTTCATAACACCTTTTATGTTCAAGCTAAATCTGCTGTGAGTATTTTGTAGATTTTTTTTCTGCTAAGACAAGCTGGTCTGTGAGAGGCCATGCTGATCAAGAAAGCAATACACAGTTATCTCCCAGCGAGAGTTCAATCAGCTCGGAAATTCACAGCTGGCTTAAAAGGAGGGACATATAAGCAGGAGGTAAAGTTCAATGCAGCAAAGCATATTAAGAGGTGAAGGGGATGGGATGAAACACAATAGAAGAATGAATGGTACAGGGAGTTGGAATCCATTCTGCTAATCACAGCCAAAGCAGGACACCCTGCATGGGCCAGGGACGCCTGCTCAGGGCTGCTGTTGGGTTGCATACTTGTTGGGTGGTATAGAATTCACCCCTTGGGAACACTGAAATTCAGGACATTCTTCCGTCAAGGGGTCTTGGGATTAATGAGTTTGGCCAGGTTTCTCCAGAGTAACTGATATATAAAAAGAGGATGCAAATAGCAAGCATCAAAAGTGATGCTTGCCACCCCCCCCCCCCCAACCCCACCTCACCCCCAACTTTTACCTGGGTTTTCATGCTGAACAAGAGCTATTAGAAGCTATGGAAGTCTTAGAGGAAAACAGAAAAAGCAATATCCTGTAGCAGAAAGGAAGATACATTTTTACCACCTTCTCCTTCAGAGAAGCTGGGTGGAACTGCAATCTTCTAAGATCTAACAAAGCAGAGCTATGGATGAAAGATCTTTGAAAAGTACTTTTAAGTAATATCATTAAAAATACAACTGTTTAAACCAGTGTGCAACATCTGTCATTAATATATTTTGCTGAATGTGACCAATAGAATAATCCTAGTCAAGAAGAACCTTCTGAGAAGAGAGTATTTTTGGTAACTGAGTATATTTCATTTTTTTCCTCCATGGAAAAAAAATAGTGGAGTCCCATAAACCTGTGACAAATGTACTTTATCAGCAGCTCATCAGGAAAGGAACAGAGCAGAAAAGTGAAAAACAAAGTGATAGAAGATGTCAAGCTTATAGCCCAGATGACCTAGTACTCCTTTAAATAGTTTCAGTACTTATCTCAAGGAGTGCCATCCATGGAAGAGGAATTATTACTTTCTTGGCTAAATATGACAGTATTATGAACATTTTACAAATTAAAGAGGAAGGATCAGAACAAAACACAGAGTTCAGATGTTAGATATGCATTTTTAGGGCTGTGCAGCAGGACAGTGACATTCAGCAGTATTCTCTGAGGACATAGACCTCAGAGAAAACAAATAAGTGCATTGAAATGAGTTTGAAGGACGCTAAAGCCAAAACTATTTGTTTGTTTGCACACCAAAGTTGGAGGATTTAATGTAATAGTTGCTGCAGGTGGTGTGTAGATCTTGAAGGCATGAGAAAGGACATAAGAGTGTGACTAAAAAAAACAACACATGCCTATTCAACCTTCCTGCTCACTACAAAAATTATGAAAAAGTTCCCAAATCCTGAAACTGGTTATGGTTTTTGGGACCATTCTGTCAGCCTTGGTGCTGTTTGTATGATTTTATTAGGGTGGAAATACTAACAGAATCACTCGTGATGCCTATGTTTGTGTAAAAGAAGTGCTGCACCTCATTTCAGTTCTCTTAATCATGAGCCTGCACACTGATGAGGCATTAAGCATAGAAAGGGAATTGCAAATTCATTCACTACAGCTAAGGAAGCTGGGAATGCTCGCACCCCTATATCCTCAGCAAAAAGCGGGCATCTACCCAATCTCTGTAAAGCCTTTCACTTCAGCGAAGGGTTTTTAATAATAAGGTGACAGTGGGACATAAATCATGCAACATATTTCATTGTATTGATAAAACATGTTCCTTAATGCCTTGCTGCATAAAAATAAATGCACTGATCAAATACTAAAGGATGTCTTATAAAGTTAGTATTAGGACAGTGGTTTTCAAACTAGAGGTTCTGTGTCTCTACAAAACTATTCCTATGGGTATTTGAAAAACAGCTTAGGACAGCAAGAGTGTACATGCTTATATGGTCTCTCAGGTATAAGAAGTATCTAAGAGGGCAGTAACTCCACTTGGGTTTTATCCAGAATTTGATCCTACGTGTCACTGCTCAGTTTGGCAGAGCCCACTGGCAGGGCAACTTCAACAGGGAATATCAAGTAAACTGGAACTGAGGTATTTAGGGATGAATTCAGTCGTTCAGCACCTTCCCATAGCATTGCTTCTAGTCTGTGCATAATCAACTTGAAAAGCAACCAATTAGAATTGTAGCATTTTACAGTATCATAAATGGCTACCAAAGAATAGAGCAAAAGCAGAACAGTTTTTTACTGATAACAGACAACAACAAGAGTTTCAGTGATAAATGCTGAGAAAGACTGACTAATTTGGCTTGATGTCTCCAGTAGACAGTGTTTAAAGCACAAGTAACCCTAGCAAATAGTGATAGCTATGTCTTCTTTTGTAAAGATTTTGATGTAATATTTGCAATGATGACATCCAGGTAGTAACTTCATTGTCAATACAAGTTTAAAAATCTTCTCTTTGGTCATAGGGCCTTTATATTAATCATCAATTTGCTACTGAGATACAAATGAAACAAAATTGTTGGCATCATTAAAAAAACAAAGGTTCTGTGATAATTTTCTGGTTTTTTGTGCCTTGTGGTTGACCCAATCAGGCACCAGTTAAAAAGTTACTTTAGAAAAACGTAAACTTGAAAATGTTTGAATTCTGATATTATCTGTACTGGGCCAAATATTTTTATGAAATTTGTGGAACATTGGAGACACCCATGTTCCTGTTGAATTTGGTTAAAACCAGAAGATCAAAAAATATTTGGGAGAAAGGAAAGGGGGAAAGGCAGATCATACAAACAAACTGAATCATCACACACCACCTACTACTTAGAAAAACAGATCAGACAATGTAAATCCGCAGTCTTAGTCTTCACCACAAAGCCATCCAGTGTTGACTGCCCTGTTTTCCAATGCTTATTAATATTAAGAACAGGATTTACAGTCCTAAGGGGGATTTTTAACATTTCCTAAACTTTGCTACACCCGACTTCCCCTGCTAAGAAGTGTAATACTCTGTTTTTTTCAGCTTTCTAATACTTTGAAAAGCTTCCTAATTCCACAGAGCCACTACTGAATAATCCCTCTGCTGCCACACATGAGCACCAAGTGGGAAAAAACAGAATGAAACAAGCAAAGGAAAAAAGATGGGAAAAGAAAGGAAAAGAGAATGAAAAAAAGAGACTGATAGAGGAGAATGGAGTGCAAGAGTAGACAGAAGCATTACAGTATTTAGACTGTGTCAGAGCTTTCTTAGGCTGTCAGAAGGAAAAAATGAAAAGGGGTTGTGTTTTCAAGTTATTTGTAAGTATATGCCCGTGTGAAAGCTGGGAATCAATGTGAAAATTCTCAGTGCTTTGTGGCTTATGTCTTTAGTTATTCTTCCTCCAGAGCAATTTCTAGTAGACCATGAATAAGTGATATACTTCTTTGTATATATATTTTGTGTACCTCATATTTCTTTGAGAAGCAATAGCAGCAAGTGAGGAGATCAAATGGCTGGGATGTAGACGTAGCAGTTTGGGTTCAACAGGCAGAGCAGAGACTGAGTGTCTGGAAATCTCTTTCGGATTGTTTGTTTGCTTACATTATTAGAGATGCTCTGTGAATCTTTAACAATTCATTAGAGACATTGGTTTTAACTGAGATGTTAATAGAATTAAAGAAAGTATTTTCTACATGAAAAAATCTAATTCTATTATAAAAATTGTGGAGGAACATGGTCACATCCCTATTGAACTGTACTGGGGTGTTCCATGTGCAAATCCTTAAGGTCACAGAATGATGAGATACTGCACTGAAGGGTCACATAGGCACCAAGAAAAAAATATATATTTAGAGAGGACATTCCAGACTGTAGCTATTAGAGCCTATTGCTCAATTGTTATGCCATAATGTTACACTTCAGGCTAACCATAAAACATCCAGTCCTTCTTTACTGAATTAAATATAGCAAGCAATGTATAATATACAGGGGCTTTGTTCCTCTTTATTTCTTTTTAGTTTTACTCGCACTCACTGGATTTCAGCTACAACCCAGTTTCAGGTCCGTAAAGTATACAAGGCGCTTTGAAAAGGCTGTGTTCTCATTTCAGCAATTCTAACTCAAGGTGGATCATAGACAAATGTGTATTCTTCTAGTTTTCAGTTCATCCTTCAGGTTATCTACTTCCATCTGCAAACATGCAGCCTAACAGAAACAACTTGTGCTTCCTCTTTCATAAGCTCCAGGTCTTAGCCTCAACTGTCACATCTAACGTAGAGGAATAAGAGGAATTTATGATGTTCATTCATATGATCTGAGAGATCCTATCAGCAAAGAGAGGGATGGATCTGTGCCTGCTGTAAAGCCTGATCTCACCCTGTGACTGACATAATTCTCCTCTAAACCAAGGTGGTCAACTTAACCCTCTTTGCACATAAGCCTTCAAATGCTGTGGACCTGCAACAGACAAAAAAGGGGCTGAAATCAGCTCAGCTTTTACTGTGTTTCAATAAGGAATATTCTGTCCAACAAAAATGAAAATTTCAGATTAAGGGCAAGTCCAAATAAATAAAAATAGTGCACTGAAAATTGTCTTTGTGTAGCACCACCTCTCAAGTTTCTACATTTCACTATCCCCATGTACAAGTTGTCACAACAAGTACACAGTGACCTACCCAGACACTTGCATCTCAGAAATGTTAAGGTAACCTATGAAAAAAGCAGAAGTTTATGGGAAATACCTGTTTCACGGATGCCAAGAACAGCATCTCTGTTCTCTTCTGTGGGAAATACCTTGGTTGAAAGAATATGTTTGCAGATTCTCAGTAGTATAACCCTAGTGACTGTGGAAACACACAAGCAGCCATTTGGTACCGCATAGAAGGTTTACTCAGGATAGACACTGGAGCATCACTAGTGTATCTGGGGCAGGAGGGGTGGGAGGGATGGAGAAGGAGAATTTAGGCTTCTCACTTTGTCGATGCTGTAGGTTTTCCCTTGCTGTAGGAAGCAGGAAAAGAAGGTGCCAATATAGCATCTAAATATGAGCGTGAGTATAATTTTCACTCAACCAACAATAATACAGTATACTCCAGGCAACTCATGGGTCTATAACAGCTTATGTCTGCTAAAACATTGGCCTTTGAGTCTAAGACGTCACTCTGGTGGATATCTACATATCACTGTGACACCCCATTCCCAAACATTAATTGTTCTGGTCCTGTCTTTTTTATACCGCATGCACCAATTATTTACATATTTTACACCTTGCTTGCACAGTGGAGCTAGAGATTTTGTAGGGGAGAACAGATATTTCTTTGAACTTTTTTTTCTGTATTTAAATAGTGAAATATGTAAATGCAAAAAGCTTAAGAGTCCCACTCCAGCTTCCAGCTACAGATATTCATTGCATTGTTTCTCTTTACTCAGAATTTGGTTTATATGCACTAGTTTATTTTTCCAGGGTTATTTTAAAAAAGAAAAAAATAGCTGAACTGTGATGAAAACTGGGAAATTTGTTGACATTGAGAACTTCTATTTACCAAGAAGAAGAATAACTATGGGGCTCGTGGGACTTCAAAACTAGTCAGCTATATTACAAAAAGGAAGGTGCCATGCAAATATTTCCCTTGTAGGAATCTCTACACAGACGAATCAATCCAAAGCTTTGAGATTTCATCCTCTTTGAACTGTGGGATTGGAGCATTATGTCATGGAGCATTAACACTAAGCAAGGAATAACTAAGCAGCCTGGTTCCTGCAGGGTCAGGGAGTGTTTGCCCCAGCCAGTAGTTTCAGCTGGTGTCACCCCCCACCCCAGAGAAAGAAGCAGCTTCTTGTGAAGACAGACACTTTGACCAAAAAAAAATGGAAGTACACTAAACCCAGAAGTCCATTTCTGCTACATATACCAAGTGTCTCACCATATGTAGCGTGAGCAGTGTGATGATCTAGTTACTGTATAATTTATCCCTTTTAGTTAGCATGCTTGTGTTTTTTAGCAGCATGGGAGGAAGAAAAGAGGGCAGGAAAGGGCAAGAATCTGCAAATGGCACCCTCAGTTTTATTTACCAGCATCTTTCCGATTCCGTTTGTTGGCTTTAGCTCCATGTCAAGTGTTGGCCAACTGTCAGGGCTTCGGACATGCATTAAAACAGAGCTTTAGATGGTAATTATGATTCATATGAAAATGTATCTAGCTAACATGGTGATACAGGGCCAGACCCTGCAGCCATGACTGTTCTGTGTAAAAATTGCCTGTAACACTGGCAGAAATCCTAAGTAAAGAGTCAGGTTTTACCATCCTGAAATCAATGGGACAGAAGTGATGCATTTACATATTGTTGCATATACAACAAAGTATAAAAAGTTGGGGGAGAGGAAACACAACGACAAGTAATTCCCTAACATCTTTGCAGTCACTAATGAATAATGGATAGCAGATGCACTGATCTTCACATGATTAAATAGGTTCCAGAATTTAGTGAGAACATCGTTTACTTCAGTTAGTAAATAATTGCTGAGCTGCAGTGCACCATGTTTCCTCCCTTTAGCTCCTATTAATGTCAGGTTCCTTGTTTTAAAATCAATATATAGCAATCTGGTTTATGTTTCACCATTCTTGTGAAACTTGTTTGCTGCTGGTGAGTTACTTAATGCTCCTGATTCTGTACTTGATGCCATCACGTAAATGATCCCTGCCTAGCAGCACTAAAAATGTGACAAAAACAAGCATAAAAATAATGAAACCTTGACAACTTAAGTTTATTATAAGAGGACGATTGCTTGTTGGGAGGGTTTACCTTCCTCAGGCAAGAAATACAAATGGAGTGGAGTGTAAAGGCAGCAGCTCCTGCAGCGCGGCGTCTAGTCTGAGATGCAGTGGGTCAGTTCCATCTTAGCATCATGTTAGTGATGCTCTGAACTCCACATATAAATGCCCCATTCTGCTTCCAGTTTAGATACCCTTCTCTTCACACCAAAAACTCCAAATACAAAGACTTTGTGAGTCAAGCTACAGGACCTCAATGTGCTTACTGTCCAATGGCACTAAGAGAATTTCAAGAGAAAGAAAATGAGAAATACATTCCTGTTTGCTGCACCAAAGTCAATGGCTCAAGGGCAGAGCTGCTAGTTGATTTTAAACATTGGAAGTTGAAGATGTTTTCTGTAGGCGAACGTATTTTGAGGGCATTTAGGCCTACATTTATTTCCAAATTCAGGATAAAAGAAGTAGGACTGGTGTTGTGATTAATTATTTAAGATGATTATATATAAAATTTGTCATCATGTTATTTTTGAACATAAATATAACAGTTTTAAAAGTCTGATTTACCAAAAAAAAAAAAAAAAAAAAAAGGTTCAATAATGTCTAGTCCAGAAAGCTTACCTTATTGTACGTTTATACTGAAAGGAAAATACAGATATTGAACATAGTCATTTCTTTTATATTCCACTTATTCACAAGCACTTTTAAATTACTATGAAAAATAAATTATCCATTTCCATTTTGCTTCCCAACATCACCTGAAGACAACAGATAGGCTGAAAGGAACTTCACAATAGTTACCAAATAATTTATGACGAAATAAATTTGTAGACAGCACCAATTTAATAGCCAACCAGGAGATGACAGTACAAAAAGATTTGTGAAGGTAACCTCATACCTGAGAGTGGTCAATGACATATTAAATTAAAGTTCTCTCTCTTGTGGAAGCCAACTAAAAGCCTAAGGAAAGGATTTATTAACTCATTTGTCATTAAACCCAGCATTCTCTCAATACACTAGAATTACTGGAAAGTTCATATAGCCAAGCATGAAAGAGGTCAAAGTACTCCAGTCTTGTGAGGTTATGACCGTCTTCTTTTTTTCAGACAAGGGCCCTAAGAATTAAGTTTCCTATGATCCCTTCTGCTGTCTCAGCCTTACAAATGCTTAGAAATTACAACAAAAATACTATTTAAGTGACTGCAGAATTTATCACCAGAACACTGGCAGTATTTGTCATTACAAGAAGACAGATATATACATTCCCAAATTGTGAGTAACTTGGGAATACAAGAAGTCTGACACAGCTTCCATTACCATGATTGGCAACAGCTTTAATAACTAACTACACGGGGGAAAAATAAACTGTCTGATGATCTGATATAGTATTTGACAATATCTCCATTTTTATGTTCTGACAAAGCATTAAAATGTTAGCAAAGTTCAAGGACAAAGTGATCTTGCTATAGAAGACCATAATTCTTACTGATCTTGGTAGGAGTTGTGCCATACTAAACCTCAAACTGGTGAAAAATATGCATTTCCAGATTTCTGCTTTGTAAAATTATTGCATATTTCATTATCTCAGCATATTCATTATTGCTATAATTTTTATTGAAATGTATTATGATACAGCAGATCCTTATTTGTGAAGATGGACAATTTATTTGAGCGAGTGTGTTTGTACGTGTGATGGGTTTTAGGTCTGCCTCGTGGAAGGAATAGAGGCATCTTCTGGAAATGCCCTTGGCAGATGCCTGGCATGGGGTTTTTGGCATTTCCAGAGCGTCCCTTTAAGTAGGATAATCAGCTTGTACACGTCCCTATTTGAAATTTTCTTTCTCTCACATATTTTAGGAAGGTTGGATAGCCACAGGGTCACAGAGGTGGGAATTTGAAATGCTGAATGTAGTTGGAGGTAACAAGGAAAGCAGAGGGCATAGTCCAAGCAGAGGAATTGCTGCTGTGCTCCCCTGGACGGTGCAGGTTGAGCCTGATGCCTCGGAGGGTGAGTTCCTGTGAAGGTACGATCAGTTCCTTGTCAGTCTGACACTCATGCTTTGCAGCATGACCTAAGGCCAACTGAAGATAGAGAATTTAATGTGGGCCCTTTTTTGAAATATAAGGGCATATCATACAATTTTAACAAAATTCCCCTTGTTTCATAGATAAACAACAGCCGCTAAACAAATAGAGCCTTCTAAGAACTATTTGTTTCCAAGTCTCTCAGTTTAGAATTAATTTTTCTGGGAAATAGTTATAGTGTCACAGCCAATACATTTTTGCCCCATGATACTTATTTTGCAAAATGAAAACCAACAGTTACAGCTTTAAGAGGCAACGAGCACAGCAACTACTTAACAATTTGTTCTTGGCAGGGTCTGACCATGTCCCAATACCCTACAGATTAATGTTTTTATAGAGGAAAAATGCAGTATTCAGCAGGGATGGAGATTATTGCTGGCGGGAGTGCAAAGCAGAACATTGCTTCCTCTGTTCACTTCTAGCACAGTATCTCTCCTCGAAACTCAGCTTTCCCACCTCTTCAAGAAACCTGCATCGCAGGCACCCCTTAGAACAGCAGATATCCCGATTGATGTCTTGGAAAACACTTTGTGGGAGGGATTTTGCACAGTTTTACTTGCAAACGGTATTACAGGCTCCCTGTGCAGGACAGAGAAGGATGCACATCTCTGCTTTGTATCAGCTCAGCTCGCTCCACCATTACTTCACGACTTTGACCCTTTCCACGTGCTGGATATCAGAGCCAAAGTAAGCATGTATGAGTAAGGTTTTCACGCTCTGCCAAGTTTGATGATGTGACTTTTCTCCACAGGAAGAATGATAGTAATTCACAGAGCAGACAAATGAAGGGACTTAATAATACAACCCCTGGATCTGGTCCCACGTGTCTGCGCTGCAGGACAGTCCATGTCAGTGGCTTTCCAACATCCTTCCTCCCTGGCTGGGTCACCTCTCCAGCAGCAAGGCCCAGTGCAAATTACATGCCAGGAGGATGTATGAGGGGTGAGAGACTCTGTCCCCGCACTGAAGCACGAGGTACCGGACAGAAATCGATCAGGTCTACTGCACCGCAGTGCAGCGCAGGCAGTCCTCTTACAATTTTGGAGATTACCTTAATCCAGGGTCATAGTGTGAGAACCATTATTCAAGATAGTAAGCAATAAAATAGGAAGTTAAAAAAAAAAAAAAAAAGGGAAAAAAAAATAAAATCTCATTACACATATACTACCATACAGCATCACATTCTGCTGCAGTGCTGCCCCAGTAGATAATGTTGAGCCTGTGGCTATCTCCAGGGAAATTAAATCCATTTATTCATCAATACACAGCAAGTTTTTTGTCAAAGGTTAACAATTTGTTACAAATTTTCATTAGTTTACATTTATACAGAAAGGAAGAGGAAAAGATCCTTTTCCAGCTGTACTTCAAGTACATAGACAGCAAAGCAAAGACATTTTAATATGTTTCTGGATTTATTTACATTTTAAACTTCACCCAGAACAATGTTTCCATGACCCTGCTACTCCAGCTCTCCGTAGACTGATGCACCACAGACCACTCACCCCTGTGATGGAAACACTGCTTTCCTGGAGATGAACCAAAGCAGTGTTAGGCCTTCGCTGATCAGACAACCCAAGAGAAGTATTCTGAGGCAGAGTTACGGTGATGGATAAAGTGCCAAGTAGGGAATACACAGAAAGATCTGGAAGTGTTTAGATTGGGACAGATTGACTTTATCTACAGGACAGGTTAAAGTAATTACAGCCAAGGTTTTAAATCTGTTCACAGCAAGTAGGGTATTTACTATTGGTTACAGGAAAATTAAATTGGACCTTGGACGCACTGATGGTAAGAGTGACAAGGGACAGGTATTTCTGTGAGCTGCCTGTTTAACATACAGAGACTTGCCACGTCAGTATCAAAACTGCCTCATTTTTCAAACTATGAGGTTGTCTCTGCTTAATATGCTTGATACTGATAAAATGGTTATTGTTCCCACACACTTGCGGTGACTACAGGAATGGTATCAGGAATAAAAGTCACCGAGAGTACAGCTAAGGTTAGTTAACCTTGAAGGTTATTGCCCTCTCAGAGTAATAAATATCTGACAGTACCTTCAAAAGATTTTTTTTTTAATATTAAACATGATCACAGCAGTATCTAAACTATGTTGAATGGAAATAAGCCACACTTTAAAAACAGCAGCAATACCGTATTTAAACAAAGATTTATGCGACCTCTGTCTGTGCTGTGCAAGAAAGGACTTTAAGGATGGCAAGGATGGATTTTCAACAGCCTTCAGGCTTCAGTCCATGCTGCAGTTTGTGTCCATCACCCAGCAGTAAGAAATACTGAGAGGAATTAATAATGAAGTAGATGGCTGTGGTTGCCCTTAGGCCTTCCAGGAAATGTGCTCGGGAGCAGCATTTGCATTGAAGGTCTCAATATATTTTGGATGTACTTCATGAAAGCTCTGCTGGTCCCTGTCAGAGTGACAGCAATGCCTCTTCTTAGTTCATTTTGTGGGGGTCATTCCCTATGAAAGATGCCAGAAAGGCATAATTCTGCATAGCAGAATGGTGTCTTTTCTAGGGACACCTAGATCTTCTCTGATTTCTGATGTTTTCCACTTCTAATAATGCCAGAAATTCCCTAAAAGACTCAGTTAAAGGGGTTTTAATTTTTCTGGTTCTAGAAAGATATTAAAAAACCCATGGCCCTTGCAGAGAATAAGAGATCTTTGCATGTCTGTGGTAATGCCACTGAAATCAGTGAAGTTGACCTGTGTTTGTAGACCATGTGTTCCTTTTGTATTACAGTATAGCCAATTAAAAACCCTTGACTAAACTTCATGAATCTCTTACTTAATTCTAGAGATACAAGACAACCGACTCAGGGAAAAATATCATGAAGAATCTTATTTTACAACAGAATCTTTAATGCTTCTTTAATAAGCAAATTTATTGCAGTTCGTGGTTTTCATTTCCTCACAAAAACCGCAGCCGAACAGATCTTCTCAATCAAATGCATTATTGGCCCTGCTCCACCTTCCCATTAACTGCGAATCATAAACTAGCACTGAAAAATAGACTTAATTTACTTTAAGTAGAAAGAGAACAGAATATAAAAGTAGCTGAAATATTTCAGGTGCTGAAGAAGAAGGCTGCAAAGTTGAATTTTAATCCCGCGTAGGTAATCTGGATCACAGCTAGTGCATGTTCCTAAATACTACGACGCTTGCTGTGCGAAGGCTTTCTGCTCCCAGCTTAATGCATGTGGCAGCTTCACTGATGGGCCCTCCTAGGTCTCTAGTGCTCTGCTTTGGATTTAGTGCTCCAAACAGTTTGAAGAAAAATGACATCCCCCTAAGAGTGTTAATTATAAGGCTCTCAGAAGTTAATTGGTTACAATCTCCCGTTATTCATTATCTAAGGCATTACACCTGTAGCTCTAACTGAAGTATTTATGACTCCATCCAGCAGATAGTTGCCTTTGCCAAACTCCAGGCAAGATCTGCCTGTACTGAAATGTACAAATGTAATGCACTATAAAACTACCACCAGCAGACAGTTGCTAACTTCTCAGTGAGCTGAGGACAAGCAGAGCCTGAAGGACAGCAAACTCCAGCTTGTGCAGAGGAAGGAGGAGGCAAGATCATGGGTGAAGATTTTGAAAAGGCCATGGTGAGCCAGGCACACTCATTTCCCTACCAGCGGGGTTAAAGTTGTGGGAAAAGCAACCAGGGTGTAGGGAAAAAACAAAAACAAGTTTACACAACACATTCTAGGTGGATACAGCTTGCTGAAAAATGGCCTTATGTTTATGAGTATTGAAGAGACACATCTATCAGACTTCTGTAGATGTTGGGTGTATCAGCTCAGCCATGGCACGCACATGAAATTTGGTCAATGGACTTTTTTCATGAAGGGGAACAAACACACTGCCCCTATATAAAGTGTAAATGGATCTTAAAAGACTGCGTCTCCCATTTGCTCTACTGACATAGCCACAGCCACTGGAAGTGCCAGAGTAGTAACCATATGGAAACAGGAGAGAATCTAATCTGCCCGAACCACTTAACAACCATATGCTTGGACAGATAGGCTTTATTTAGGGCTTTGAAGTCCTAAAAGGAGCATCCAAATCAAAGACAGTTAGTGCAGGCAAAGGAGCAGAAGGTTATTGACTCAGACAAACAGTGCTTGACAAGCGGGGAGCTGAACGCTGCAGCAGCTGCCGTCTCAAAATGGGTTTTATCAAAACGTTGTGAGATGGGATTCAGTCCCACACAGGCAGGGCAGGTGTACGCACCAGAGACGCGTGCTTTTGGGATTAGCTGTTTGAATTAACACAAGAGTTTTCCACTTTCAATGAGACCCAATATATGCAAGCAGCAGAAATGATAGCACCTCTTGCATCCTTATGAGTTTTAGTAAAGACCACTGAAGTCAACTTAAAAGGAAGGGGGAGGAAAGTCCCTCCGCGACCTTTCCTATCCCACAAGCTTCAAATTTCCTCACCTCTGGCAGAGCTAGTGAAACACGGGAAATAGCAACACAGGCTGAGCCACTGGGAATTTCTGTGGTTCCCTGGTTCTTGTTATGGTTGCTATCCTGTGGCTGTTTTCATACATCCTTAAAGACAACATGGAGGTAAAGTCCCAATTACCAGTAGCCAAACTTTCACTGACTCAAAAGGGGGCAAGTTTCAACCTGAAGCAGAAAAACGAGAAAAATATGAGGGGGAAAAGACATAAATGTAGCAGATAAAAGGGAGAATAACCATGTCCTAATTTTAAGTTGCAGCTTTTACCATACCCACTATTCCTCCTTCCTCCCAGCATTTGTTGAGCAATGCAACCAAATCATGCATTTAAGTTTATAAAGGTTCCTTCCTTCTGCAGAGAGAGAAGTTTCTGCTGCTTCTCTATGCAAATTAAGAGCGAACAATTTAAAAGATACTTTAGCTGATAGTTGTAATAGGAATGTTTATAGGGGAAAATTAACACAGTTTTAAAGGAAAAAAATTAGCAACTTTTAGTAGCCTGAGGGAGGAAGGACTGACATGATGTTATTACACGCTTTATGCCCATGCAATATTAATGCAATCGCCATGACAACTGTGACATCCTCTGAAATTGTACACCTTTACAATTACAGAACGCCTTCTGAAGGAAAAACACATCTGCAGCTTGCAGGGAGACTGCTGTAATGTAAAATCTGTCTCCTCTTTTTATAAGTATTCAAACATCTCTTCAACAACTCTTTCTTTTAAATGCTATCAGGATTAGTTTCTAATTTGTGTCTGACCTAAGCTTAACCATGGCTGTCTTTTTTTTTTCCATAGTGAAAAACAAGTATATGCTTTAAATTTACACAATAATTGTTTAAAGGCAACTAGTCATACAAGAAAAAAACAAAAAATCTGTACGAAGCAGCTGACCAAAGTCTTATAAAAATCGAAAGGTTCAACATGTCAAAACCAGTCACAGCTACATCCACAGCCACCTTGCTTAATCAGGAGCTAAGGCAGGCTGCTTCATTTACATTTCAATAGTGTTAGTATAATGTTTTCAGTGAACAAATAATCTGAATCACATTGAGAATAATATGGGAAACTATATAATCTGAGGGCCTGAATAGCAGCCATAAAGTAATTGCTTGGTAAAGTAATATAAAGGCCACCAGACACCATGTCATGAGAATGTTATCCTTCTCATAATGTATTCAGAAAAATCAAAATGACATAAGCAGGCTTTAGTAACAATGTCTCACTTCTAGCAAAATGCCTCATGTGGATTACATACGCCGCAGTCCTTTTTATAGTCTCATTACAATTCCTTTCAAATTGAAAGCAGGCTGTGATTCAAATGTCCGTTCCTCCACGCATTTCAATATGAAGTGAAAGCATCCAGTACCTCAGGTTTATTAGAAAGAAACTAAAGACTTATGAAACAAGAAATAGTGAAAATAAAGTGCTAAATCTTCTGCCCCCAGCAGAAACTGGGGTGGAGGGTCAAGGTAGCAGCTACTTACTTTTATTGCCCTGTTACTGAGGGAGGATGCGCTGGATGGTGTCGGAGGGATATCAGATTCACTTTGTGCAGTAGCTGGTAGTTCTCATCCAACAAAAATACATTAAAAGCATTTAAGAGTTTCCATGTCCCTGTTTATCTTCATAAGAAGCTGCAGATACAGAAGAAAATAAGACAAAGAGAGGAGTCCTTGATCCATTAAAATCTAGTTCAAAAGTCAAAATCCTTTCATGGGGTGAGAGACTGGTTTTATACTTTTCTGTAGTATCTATCTTCACCATGTCCTGGTTGGACAGACTTATGGATCTAAACCTTTATTCCCACCTGTTCAGCCTTCTAAACTACTCCAGCATAAACACAGCATATTCAGAGTTTACACTGAAACACGCTGATGTCAATCATAAGGTACCCACTCTAATACATTGACAGAATAATCCTGCCCTGGTTTATCTTCCTTACAGCCCAAGCAGATGGCAGGAGCACAGCTCTGGTGGTCAGAGCAGAAGGGTGCTCTGGTGCCAGCAAGAAGAAAGGTGGCTGGTGCGTGATCGGAGCGTTCAGCAATTGGAAAGCTAGGACACTGACCACAGTCATGGGCACAGCTACTAATAAAAACTATCCAGCATCGTCACTGTTTTACCCAATGGAAATATTGGCTCCATCGTGTGCCTGTCTTGTGAACAAAGTTAAAAGCATATGAGACAGGCTCTGTGCAACTATGTGACCCCAGTTAGGGGAATATAGAAAACACTGCATTTCAATTAATTCCTGCTCTCATTGGGCTTATAGTAGATATGAATTTGGCCTAGGGAGACAAATTCTTGAACATAATTTAGGTCTTTTCTGACAGTGGTTGGCTAACTCAATATGGGGTAAGAGATGCTAAGGAGAGAGGGGGAGCCTTGGAGAGAAATACTCACCATATTGCTCAAACCTCTGTGTGCTTTGCCACAGAAAACACCATAGCATAGGTGATCGGCTAAGGCCTAAGTATAAAGGTAGGTAACAGTCTTACACTTTCTGATAATAAATTGTAAAACCAGCACAACTAAGCAAGAAATATTGAACAGACCAAATGCTTCTCCCTACAATCCTTCCCCCTCAAAAATAAATTAAAAAAAAAAAAAAAAGTCAAAGTAAACTAAATCTGAAGATCCTTAGGACACATTTTATCCTACATTTGGTTAAAATATATTTATGACACTAACTTCTGTGATTATGCTGGCAGGAATCATTGACCCACCTCCTGTAAAAAATATCAGACCATTTTGTTTCATAACTTGGATATATATTTACATACCTTCACTGAAATGAAACCAGAGAACAAACAGAAGTTACTTTTCAGGCAAATTTCAGCCAAACCTACTCAAACTGATAGGAACATCTAGGGCAAATGTTGCTAAATGTTTATCTCTGTATGGAGCAAATCAGGTTACAGCCCCGTCTGAAGGACTGAGATTGCAGCAGGCGACCCCCTAGTTCACAGCTCCCTGGCAGAGCCCAAACCCCCTCCTGGAAGCCTGACAAACACCAGGCTTCAATCACTACATCATTCCTCTCCTCTAAAATTGACCCTGGAACTTTTATTATTATTATTAGTAGTAGTAGTAGTAGTAGGATTAGGATTATCATAACACCAAGAAACACCATGAAGAACAGGGCCTATAGTACTTTGAAAACATACAACAAGATGCACCATAATCTTGAAGAAGTTCTATAGCCTCAGCACAAAGCAAGAATAAAGAGATTACACACACACTAGTGTAAAAGAACAGTGAAACAATATTGGTCAGCACGAGTATTAAGGATCTCAGCACACCAGTGGGCTAACTATTATAAATTAATCCGATGGAACTGCGCTGATTTACTGAGAAAACATCCTGTCGAGTTTGTATTATACTTAACTGCTGCTTCATATTTAATTATAAAAACCTTAAAGCAACACAAAAGCCTACAGCAACAAAGTTGGCGCCTGCTGTGCACCAGCTGTCTGCAGTGACAGAGCATGACGGATAGTCCCGGCCCTTGGCGGGCTCTAAGGACTAAAGCAGGCCCTCAGCAACCAACAATTCTGGCTTCTTCATGCATTACAATCTTTGTTGCAAGAGTGCTATCCCACTGTGCCCATTTCCATCATTGGGAAATAATTATTGCCATCGGGACCGATCCTGTTTTCGTTTGCTTCAGTGGGAAGAAAAACACCATGAGAAAGAAATGACGGGGCTGGAATTTTAATCTTAATGCATCTTTTGGGAAGACTGAAGCACAAACTCCCTTTTCCAGCCTTGCGGGCTGGATGGGCAGAGCCTGGTACCCCAGCCCAGGGCTTTGCTCTGGGACTCTGCCACGGATTAAACTGCGGCATGTTCAAGTGCCAGAGCCTGGGCAGGGCTGTGACATGCATGTCATGTCCTCGCAACACAGGTGTTGAGGAAGCAAAGACATACAGCAGGCAGAAATCCTTCCTTTTGGGGAAAAAAAAAAAAAAAAAAAAAGTATGACGACAACCTGGTGTACAAGCAAGAGCTCATGGTTGGTTGGGGAAAGAGGCTTTGAGGACTCAGATTCACCTGTGGGTTTGTGTTTTGGGGGCACAGAAAAAACCTCATGAATGTTATTTTTGTCTCCTGGAAAAACTCAGTGAGTCTATTTCAGCAAATTACTGTCATTAAACATCTGAAAGTGGCTGTAAGTAGGGGAAAAACCAAAGATAGTCATACACAGAATCACGCTGCCAAGACTACAGCAAAAGTAATTAATATTTTAGAGGCAGTTGGAAGAAACTTACAATAGTGCCAAATTATGAAATAACCAAGTCAGAAGAGATTTTTCTTTCTGCCTTCCACTGCCAAAGATGAATTCCTAAAATGTAAGTCCCAAAGGATGTTCCCTCCCCTCCTCAGTCCCCATCCTCTCCCCCAAAAAAGGGGAAAAAATAAAAAGGCTTCAAGTTTTCTGCACAGAAATAGTCTGAGTGCAAACGAGATGAAGTTAATAGAAGGGGGTCCAACACAGAATATCACTTGTAACTTGTCCATTTTATTTCCAGCCTCCCCTTCAGCTGTTTATCGCCTTTTCCATCTGTTTCAAGAGAGGCTCTCTATGATTTTGGAAAATCAGACGTGCTAAAATCATGCTAAAAATATTTCAATTGCAAAATATGATGCTTCATAAAATACCAGAAGGCCAGAAATAATTCACAGGGAAGCTTTCAAAATGTTTTAAGAACACTTTTGTATAAAATTGCATGCTGAATCATAAAAACCCAGGGAGAGAGAGGACTCCCCAAAGACATTTAAAGCTAACTGAAATTTTTTGTAGATTAACATTTAGAAATTTGGAGAAGAAGGAGGAAAAACATTGAAGATATTTTAATATATGCTTTCCTAATACATAGAGATCCCTGAGTGGATGCTCATACACCCGTTTCATATCTTTTATTTATAAATTTTCAGATAAAAGTGAGAAATTTCAGGTAGGTTTTTAAGGGACTTGCAACACGTGCTACCAGAGCAAACACTGTAATAACGGGACGTTACTGTGTCCCTGCTTGTCTGCAGAGCCAGGTAAGATGATTCTGTGCTACTCCGATGCCACTGTAAATCAAAGTTTATTAACTGAAAACACCTTGAAAGTTGACTTTGCATTACCCTTGACTGGGAGCACACATGGTTAATCCCATAGCTCAGCTGACAGCGGGAACTCGTGTTAGCTGAGCTGCTCCACTGACTACACGTGGATGTGTGAAAGGCCAGTTTCTATTCTGTCTCAGCCAGCTTCTTGAATCATTGTTATTTTGCAAAAGTACATGGTACTTCAGTTTCTGACTAATCCACTAAATCATAGTCTCTCTATATGCTTTAACATGCTCCATGCCTTTTGGGCAGGCTGCGTTTTTCACCTGAAGCGAAGACTGAAATCCAGAAGTAGATTTTAGCTATCAACAGTCACAGGTATTTTGCAGCATCATTTCATAAAGCCAGGAAAAGGTCTAGTGTTCCTCCTCCCCAACCAAGGCAGTAAGGCAATACCACAAATGATCTTGTAAAACACACTTCAGTGTGCTATGTTTAAACTGCTCCAGAGACAGCTCTGATAGATACTGCAAAACCAAGAAAATCGTGTGCCAAGAAAGATTTCTGGCAGGAAAGACATCAAGAGCCATTAAGCCCACTCTAGATTGTATTATTTTCAACCATTTATTCATGACTCAGTGACAATACCCTCTCCATTGCTTTTCTTTCACTGCATGTTATTTTAAATGACAACACATAGACAATATTGTACTGCAAGACTCAGTGTGATAATCGATTTTCAGCCAAATTTTCAGCTTATGGGACCCAGTAAATATGCAATTACTTTAATGAACCAGACCAAATTACCTGGCTGAACAACTTGTCTCTCCATGTATTTAAAACACCCACAATGATGAGCATAAAGTTAAATTTGTAATTTTAATCCCTTGCTACAATATACATCAGTAATTCTGCACAGTTGTATGTGTCTTACCGAGAAGCAAGCTGTCTGCATTGCGACCACATTTAAATAGTGTTTCTGAGATCAAATTGGTTAAAACCAAAGAAAAATATAACAACTCACTAGCCTTCACTACCTGCCACTTGTGTGTTAGCATCACAGGATGACTTTTTCCTTTCAGCCTTCCTAGGTGGGAAACTCCAAACTTCCCACTCCAAACTTTCTACATGCAGCCCATAACTATATTATAATGCCAAGCAAATGCGTGGCGCCAAAAGACTTCTCAATGTTTGTTTGTGGTAACTCTACTGCTGCTGCCCATGCTGTTATTCAGCTAGAGCAGCCACGCTAGGCTTCTGTAATTCATAATAAACTGTAACAATAACGGGATTGTCTGTGGACAATCATCTGTGAGAACTGCTGACAGAGTGGCAGGAGAAAAGACTCTCCATTATGTTAAACGGAGGAGCCCAAAAGGAGGGGGAAGTGCAGACCCATGGCCCTGGGGGGCTTTCAAAGCAGCCCATCACACTCCAGGCAACATCCTCCTTCAGCTTGGCAAAGCTCTGACATGCCCAAGTAGGGCCACCCAGCAGGGCCAAAGGCAGCCTCTTCTCCCCTTGCAGCAGCTCTGTTTGTTGGAGACTCTCTATATAATAAAAAGCCCAGAAAGTCAGAGAGGGTTGGACTCCGCACCCTGGTCCACCAGGCCCTCCCTTCCACAAAACAGAGGACAAGGGCAGAAAATACTCCCTCAGTGTCATCACCCACGTTACGGAGATGGTTTGGCTTATCACAAGAGCCAGTGTTGTCCCAGGAGTGTCGAGGGGAACAGTACAGTTAGATCTACAGGACAACCTTTGCTGCTCGTAGCTCTCCTGCTCATCTTCAGTGCCATTTCTCCAACCTCCAGCAAAGCGAGCAGCTCCATATTCCACACTGTTGCTCCGAAGAATTTTTAAAATAGATGTTGTTCTACAGGTGTGTGGGTACTCAAAGCAGAAAGAAAGTCTGTCGTGAAGAATTATAGCAGATAAGGAAAAAAAAAAGCGCAATTTCCTTTGTTGCATTCATTGGTGCAGTTGTATCACTTTGCTTCTGCCACAGCTTTGTTGTTGCTGTGAAACAGAATATTGACTGGAGAAAGTAGAAAGAAGGCATTCACAAAAGCCTGAGATGTCGAAATTGGAAAGTATGCCAATTTTAGGGAACATCTGATCTAGAATGCTTCAAAGAGCATTTGATCTTTGCTTCCCCCCCACCCACAAACATAAGCAGCCGCAAATCTAGGTTTGAAAAAAAACAAGTAATCAGTCACACAAAGAATAAGATGTTAACTTAAGAAGTTGTTTTATGTCTCTTACTGCTCATTGCCAGGCATGGTAAATATTTGTCTAGAGTATTTACTTTTACTTTGTTCAAGTATAGGTCCAGATTCATTAACATACCCTACCTGCTTTATACTACCCCAAAGATGAAAAGCAGCCATAAACTCTGCTGAAACAAAAAAAGATTACACTTGCTTTGTATGGACAGAATGAAATAAAACAGCAAGAATATACCAGTCAGTGCAGACATAAAAATCTGTCTCCACTGGAAATAGACAATTTGCCTTCCTAAAATGGTAAGCTTTAAATGGAAAATGTGTCTCTTGGCTACTGACGTAATTTCCATCTTTCCTATAACACTGAGATATGTCTTAAAAATTGCATATTCTGATAGTAGTTCATGTTTTTCAAAGGTCACTTATATCACATTTCCAAATCTGTTGATGATTGAGCTTAAACACCAGGGGAATGATTCTTTTAATGGCTTTGTCTGTTCAGTGTCTATTTCTCTCTGCTTCCTGAAGGAAATCAAATCATGAGGAATATTTAAGTCCCTGGTCACATATATGAATGTTTCATAAGTGACTTCTGTATTTATTTTCCTAAAAGAAAAGGGATTCATCACCTCTGAATTACTCTGTTTATAAAGTGTTACATCCAAAGCGTAGAAAAGTCAATTCAAGTCTCCGGAATGACATTAGTAGGCTTAACATCAGGCCTCAAAAGTTGTTTATTGGAGAACAAAGGTATCCCTCTGTGTCTGGGTTTTTAGATTGAAAGCCATTGAACTTGTTCATTATGAATAATTTAATGTTTTGAACATTATTTGTTTTACTTTCAATGCCAGACACACATCAAAGAGGTCTTGGAAGGCCATTTCCCCATTTTATCCTTACCTCCCTCACTGCTACACATGGCAGCCCAAAGAGACAGCCAGATATATATACAACAAGCCTAAGTTGTACATGCAAAATCTGTATGTTATTCAGCTTTTTTCTTTATAGCTCTTAGCACTTTGCCTAAGCCGCTAATGGAACTGTCTGGGCACTAGCGCAGCCACATCAAAAAGCATCGGTAGGTACAACAGCTGTCTACGGGTTGTCTTTCCCTCTCTATTTATAGATATCATCTATTAGATGATCTTTAATAGATACCGCTATTTTTTTCAGGAAGTATAAGATGAAAAGTTCTCAAAATTCTGCCTGCGTTTTGATATACTCATCTTTAAAAAAATAAAACCCCTCACTGATCACAGTCATAATTAGCAATGCAATTTTGAGGTTGTTTAGATAGAATCCCCCTTTACTGAAAGTCTTGCAACATCTTAAAAGGTTTTTTAGGGGTTTTTATTACTCTTGAGATACAAAAAAAAAAATAATGTTATTCTTCTCCCAAGAGATAAGTGGTTTCATATTGCTTTCAAGACAGAATTGTCTTTGGGAAAGAAACAGTCAGAAGACCACCAGGTTGCATAGTTCAAGCAACGGAAAGATGCTGTTGGGAACTCTTCTTGCTGGACTTGGGCTGTGATGGCTATCTAGTCACATGCTTTAGTCATGCGATATCCCCCCCCCTTGGACTCATCTGAAAACAGCAATATAACATTTTGAAGATAGATAGAATTATAAGCAAACTCACCTGAAAGTAGTAAGGGTGCCTGGCAGTGAAGAGCACATGTATTCACATCACTTTTGATTGTAGATGAAATACTAGGCTGCAAAGAGTATAGAAAGTTTCCAGCACACCTGGAATATTCTTTGCTTTGGGATTATTAGATCACAAATACCAAAAGTTGACTCAGCCTCAGTAACTGAAAGCAGCCTGTGTTACCAGTAAGTACAACTCAGATCTATCAGCATAAAGTGGCTTTCGCTAGATATTCATTATTCCATTGTTTAAGACTTGAACACTGAAACCCTGGGAAATTCTTCATCTTTTTCATTCTGGCAGTTTGTAAAAGAGTAAAGGTTCATTTGCTTTTGACACTCAGAGCCCATGTAGCTTACTAAACAAAATGAATACAGCTGGCATCAGACATCCAGAAACTCTTAGTCCTGGTGTTAGGCAGAACAAAGTCAGAACTTCACTGTCTGCTTCTTTTCAAGCCAGAAGGGAAATAATTTTACATATAATGAGACCTATTCAACATCACAGGACACAGATAACTTCATGAACTGCCCAAGTATCCAAGATATGAAATACAGATATGGGCTCTCCTTAGAGAGGGAGTCACACACATACGGGAACTTCAGGTTTTGGCTTTTTTGCTCTGCAAACTTGCCATATTCTACAGGACTTTTGTCTTTTGAGTAGGAGAGAGACAGTCCTTAATATTTGAACCTATTTTTTTTTTGCCAATGGATGCTGGATTCACCCTATGTGGTAGGTACATATACCACCTACGTGGGTGGAATGGGAAACATTGAAACAGAATTCTGAACACAGGACGATCTTTCTGATCTTAACATTAGGCTGATGTGTTGCCCAGCGACTCTTTTCACTCTCTTCTCCTTCAGTTTCCCACTCACAGGAAGGAAATAACTTTATTGACTTATTTTAATAAAGCACTTTGAATGAATAGTAATATGTTCACATTAATAAATTCTCTAACACTGCAGTGTGAATAAGTCCTGTAACATAAGAATTGTAACATACATTTATTTATAAAGAATTTAAGGATGCCAGTCATACGAATTTTGATGAAATGTTTTCACTAAGGTTAAAAACTTCACAAAATGTTAAAAAGCACAATGTGAAAGGTGGCTGAAAATCGTTAATGCAATGAGGACAATCCCTCCTCTTGTTGCCAAAGTACACGACTATCAAACCCTTCAAAAACTAACAACAATTTCTATCACTTGAAAAAAGTAAGTAAGAAAAAATGTGATTCTTCAGCACTGAAATTTAATCACTTCTGTGATTAGACTTCTGTTAGGAGTCGCATGCAGCCATTAACACATTTAAACAGACCTAACCACTCCTCCCTGCTAATAAAAAAGGGGGGGGAACCCCAAAAAACCAAATCATTAAAAGTAAGAAAACTCACTGAAATTTGGAATATAGGTTATAATTTCAAATCTTTCTCCTAACATAATAATATCATTGGCTGTTAAAGTAACCACTTTAAATAGGCTGATGGTTTACAAGTTTCACTCGAAACAAACACCTTTAGCTTGAGTCAAAGCTCTTCAAAAGAAAAAGTTTTCATCTGCTAAAATTATTATCATTGTTTTCTAGAAAACTGGAGAGTACTTGAAATTGAACAGACCCTGCACTTCTTTTATTGGGACAATAGAGTAATTTTTCTTGTTGTTGTTGTTGTTGTTTGGATTTAGTTTGGTTTTGCTATTTTTAAGCAACAATTAAGAACTCTGGAAACCCAAATTAAATGCTAACTTGAATCACTCCCATTATGAGGTGATTTCATTAACTGGAGAAATGAAGGGAATAAGGACCAGCAAACCCATGTTTTTTAGCTGTACTGGCATAACGAATTCGACATTAAATACTTAAGTTTTGTCACTGGCTTTGCCTCTTAAGGGAAAAGTGTGTATGAATATATATACAATAGGTGCCCCAGAACAACCCTGCCTTCCTATTAATTACATCTTAGCTCAGCCAGATTGCTAACCAGAGATCATCACATTCAAGCGTAGGATTGTAGAACAAAGAAAATTACTACTTCTTGGGACCTAACTCTTGTTTTAGAAAGGTGACATCATTACCAAGCACTAGTAAACTAAAATAAGACTGAGCTGATTTCCTGGTACTTCACGTACCTCCCTTAAAGATGCACTTTATAGTCTGTATTCACAGTCTTGCAGGAAAAGGAGGCTTATTTTTAGCAACATCCTTGAACGTTTCTACCAGTGAGCAGATCTATAAGCAAACAGTACAATTGCTAAATCTCATTGATCCAACTGTTTTTTTTGTTACTGAAGAACAAAGTTAATTAGACTACAATGGTGGATTTACATAACACAATCAAGCACCAAAGACTGGAAAGAACTATATAATCATCTTACGATCTCTTTTTATTACCTTTTTTTTTTTTAAGGTAAAAAAAAATCGAGGTCACAGTTTTCTAAACAGAATGATTCACATCTACAGTTACGAAAGCATTACAAAATTCAGACCATACAACTGAGTCCTGTGGTAGAGATACAGACCAGCTTCTGAAGATTTGAATTCAGAAACCTCCAGAAGCAAATCTGCCCTTTTCCTTTCCTTCCTGTGCCAACAGCATCTGTTCTGCCACATTTATCTGCCATAAAATTCCCATCAGGAATTATGGGGTATTTCCCATCTCAGCTGCTGTTTCCCCCAGTTACAGGAAAATTCATTCCAGGTTCTCATCTCTAGGTTACTACCAAAACAGAGAGATGGTCCAGACTGAACAGAGGGCACCACCATACACTCCCTCTTCATGATGAAGGATGTTCAGCAGCAGTCAGTGAGACATGTCAGTAAAGGCCCTTCTCCAAGAAGTCTTTTTTTCGGTATGATCTGAGATCATACCAAAATTGAAGATTCTTACTGAAAGCTCTGGATTTGAGGTCCCAGCAAGCTAAGCACAGATATAGGGAACAGTGTGTGTCTTCAGACTGAACCAGTTCCTCACCATGAAAACATCTGACAATTTAGCCTCACCTGTTCCCAGGCTGGTACATACAATTCAGCGTGGGACATCCAGCAGCAGGTTGGTGGTCAAAACGTTGCAAACAGAAGAAAGAACAATAGAAAAACAGTTTGTTTCATGGGCTGCATTTGAAGGAAGGTCATGGACACCGAGAAAAGAGCGGTTCCTTGGTCACGTTTTCTAATCTGAGCCTCCAACACCAGAAGACCCCACAGCAGGACACTTCTCTGGTCCCAGAGGAGTTGCAGGTCTCCAGGAAGCAGCTGCCCTGGCCGAAGCCAAGTAGGCTGCTATCGAGATAGTTGGCAATCTCTTACCAGTCTCATCCACACACACAGGCTGGCTGGATCCTTCCCAAAATTGTAAAAATAAATCTTAAAAAATTGTTTGCTTCAATGTTTTGTTGGGAGCTTTTTCTGCTCCTACTCCTCTCCCAAACAGCAAGCTTTTTGCCAAGAAGGCAGCCCACATAGAAGGGCTGATACAGAAATCCAGGCTGCTAGACAGGAGAGATATCATGGAGGAACACTTTTAATCTCCATAGATAAGAGGCTGGGAGTAGTAAGGAGGAATGCCCAGCAGCCTGTAGAGGTTTGGTGGTGGCTAAAGAGCAGCCTTCCAGCATGCACACCTGAGAGTTTTTCACAAAAATTTTCCTAGCCCTGTAGAATAGGGTTGAGCTCTATGAGGATTAAATGGTCTGAATAAAAAGCAACATAGTGCTTATGCTTTGTATCATACAAGTGTCCTTATAAGTACCCTTATACACTATAGGATATTTTGTGCATATAGTGTGCTTTTGCTATGGAGGAAAGATCCATGCTTTAGGCAGGGAGACAGAAGCAATACAGATGAGGCTGACGTCAAGTTGTGCTAGAAGGGAGAGAGGGATGTTTGGAGAGGACAAGGCTGAGCCTGCTGACCCCTGCCCAGATGAACAATTCACTGGCATACGCCACAGCCCACAGCTCTCCCTGCCCTACGCCACAGCCCACAGCTCTCCCTGCCCTACACAGTGATTTCAAGCACTTTGCAGTGCAGGCAGAAAGGCTGTCCTACAGCATCCTTCTCCGTAGTAAGACGACAGAAAATGCACTGCATGTCAACACTGGGGAGTCAGGACCCTCTCAAAGCAAGTGAAGGCATGAGCCTTTTGATTTCCTGGTAGAGCTGAGTCGTAACGAAGAGCGTGGATCTTCAGATCTTCGTACCGGATCTGGTACCCTGGAGGATAAGGTTTTCTTTAAGGAGAAGAATTGCATCTTCAGTGGAAAATAGCTCAGTTATAAAAGCCAATTTGTGATGTAAGCTGTTGCTGCCACTGATCTTCCATAATGCTTCACAGAGCCTGTAAAATCATAGAATGATAATTATTAGTTAACACTGAATTTCACTGAATTTCACTGAATTTTTTTAGAGTTGGAAGGGACCGTATAGATCATCTAGTCCAACTCCCCTGCTGAAGCAGGATTGCTTAGAGAATGCTACTCAGGACTGCATCCAGGCGGGTCTTGAAAATCTCCAAAGAAGGGGACTCCACAACCTCCCTGGGCAGCCTGTTCCAACACAGTCATAATTATATTACAAAAGCTGCATACAGTACTGTACAGGAATGTACAGGACTCCTTTTCAGTTGGGGGATCCCCGATGACACCACCAGTACTGATTCACCTCAGGTATCCAACTGCTATGGACCAAACTACGCTGAAAGTAGAAAGTACATCAAAAGCCCAGGCCACCAGCAGATGGTCGCCTTTCTTCGAATTGATTCCTCACTGACCAGTGCAAGTGAAGGATTTCCAAGATCCAGAGGGCAACGGCAAGGCTCTCTTCCAGAGAAAGGAGTTCCCAGGAGACTGTATGCTCCTTCAGTCTGAAAAAAGGGCACCGAGCATGGTAATTGTAGACAGGTTGGTGCCTGCTTCTATACCGGCGATACACAGTGGCTGAGCATCTGGGCATAGGCTCTTACATTGAGTGAATAGCGTAACGTGTGCCTACATTAGATTTAGTTTTGATCAGGAATGTGCTTTCAAAGCAAATTTCCCAGTCATCCTCACTGGTTCCCACTGTGGACAAGTCCTACAACATCTGAACCAGGAGTGCACCTATCACGTTCCAGCTGCTAAAGGGCACTTGGTCCAAAAGAGCTAGTTCAGAGTAAAATCCCCCGAAACGCACAGAGCTTGGACATTGCATCCTCAGCAACAGGCACTTTACTTCAACAAATCTGCTTCTCTTGGTCTAGACTGTTTGCTACCAGATATAGCCAAGGTGAGTGTGAGAAAAGTGACCCACGAGCAGGGGGAACACCGGAGACACATTCCAGAAGAAGCAACAGTTTGTGCTGCAGTTGCTGGCGGGGCGGTGTGAGGGGCAGAAAAGGCCTGGATGCTGCGTAAGCCCTGCTCAGCAATAACTAAAATGTCCCTGTGTTACCAACACTGTTTCCAGCTCAAATCCAAAACACCGCCCCATACTAGCTACTATGAAGGAAATTAACTCCATCCCAGCCAAAACCAGCACATGGACATAAAAAGCATGTCAGGCTGGAACAGGTCTGGCAATTTCAATTTCAGCTACAAAGTGGTTTTAGCACCAGTTTTTACGAAACCTTGAAAACTGGTTCAGTTTTACCTTGATAGGATTGCTGGCAGGTCATATTCTAAACAGCGTTAGTACATAACATTTACGATCTTACAACTGTATTTGAGAAGCACACAAAATGTGAAGGGAAGCTACGGAATATAGTTCTGAGAAGTTAATCCCACTCTGAAGCCACCTATTTTTTATGGCAGAGAAAACACTATAAAATAAAGTTCAGTTAAATATGCTTTCTAAAGGGATATAAACATAAATATAAACACATTTTCCAAGAAAAATGTTATATACCTAATTTCTAAAGTAGTGTTTTACCCTGCCTCTTTGGAAAGTTTAGACTAATTTTCTAACATATGCCTTTAAAGAAAGGCTCAGTACCTTTCCAGGCCATAAGAATAATTAAGTACTAAATAAATTGTCTGTATTACATCACTGCAGCCCGGAGGACCAGAAATGGCCAAGGGATAATACTGCCGTTTTGGAGACATCCTAAAGAGTAAGGCTGAATGCGATTATCTCATATTCACTTCTTCTGCTGCAGACTTTGAACAAGAAATTTATGATAAGGAATTAGGTATGCCAGGAAATGGTCTTTGAGAGATTCTACTGAAGTCAGTTTTGGCCTTTGTTTTCAGTAAAAGAGTAATACCACATGTCATTTCCATTAGTGGGAAAGAACTTCCAAGTTTGTTCTTACAGAAAATATCTTAAACACAAGACAGCATATTATCCTGTGCAAAGGGTCTGTTTTACTGGTACAAGAACCATCCTCACCTGTACTGTACAAGGAATTGTTTATATACTCATACATAATAAATAAAAACCATCTGAATTCAAAATAAATGTGGGATTTTAAAGTATATAGTAGAACTGTTTAGATTCATTAAAACTATTAATACAGGAAGTCTTGTTGCTTGTTATATGGTGCTATTGTTTATGACAGCATTTGGACTTAATCGCATTGGACTAAACGGAGACCATATTAAATGCCCACTGGGTACCAAATGTCTTGCTAAAAAGCACTGCTACTAAACTGTTATGCATCAGACAACATCCATTAAAAGTACTGCCGTGCTAGAAAGTGATTGTTCACCTGATTTACTAGCCTGCTTGGGGCTTTGTGGTCCCCACAGGTAAATCAGCATTGTGTCATCCTCTAACCTTAGTGGAGGCAGAATTCAGTTGTGTGGGACAGACAATGTTGAACTCCAGTCTACATCAGCAGCAAAGCAATGAGCAGCTCTGTCAGGGACATTTACTGTTGTCTTCTAGTACCAGTAACTTTTGCCATTGTCTTGAGAGAAATTCCCTACCTCCAATGCTGGTTTTTGAGGGATGAAGTGTAGTAAGTGTTCTGATGTTTGTGGCTTTTTTCTAAAGAGGATTCATAACCCTCTCAAAACCAGGCTAATCTCTCAAGCTTATTTACTGCAGTAAAATCCTATCCAACCTGTAAATCATGATGTCATCTCCACATGCTGCAGGCTCCTTCCACTGCGATTCACTCTGGAATGACTTCTTATGTGTTCTGATTAACTGTGGGGAATTGAATCTTACCCATGTCTTTTCTCCGTGAAACGCTATTCCAGAGAGTTCATCTCAAATGATCATCTACGGAAACAAAGCCAAAAGGATTTTGCATTCTTGGTTACTGCAGGTAATTTGTGTAGGAAATGAGGTAATTTCCAATTCAGCATGAGTTTGTTCACTTCAAATGGGAAAGATATAGAAAATCCGGTTTTGACAGTCCTCTAAATCCTCTTGGACCATCACCGCTTCATCCCTGATTCAGTATGGTTTCATACTTAGCACTCCACTGCCTTGGACCAGACTGACTGGCTGTGGCTACCACCATGAGGAGAGCAGTCAGCCAGGAGCTCTCTTTTTCCATCAGCAGGGTAACAGTGACCCAGAACTGCACTTCTAGAAGTACCAACCCCAACAAAGCCACACGTGATATAGTGGATAGACATGCACAAAGCACTTGAAGACACAACACAGCGAGTGCTCAGAAACACATGCCAAAACCTCCTTTGATCATACATACAGCATGGAGTCCCGGAGTTGCACAGAAGAGAGCTGGAGGCTGCGTGTATGTCCATATGATCATCATATGGAGATTGTTACAGAAGAGAGATCTACCCATAAGGATTATATATTGCTTTAAAAGGACTTATTCTTTATCTTTCCATGTTGTGCAGATCCGATAGCCTCTTTCCATCTGCTTCCTCTCCAGAACATTAAAAATAGCATTCACAACAGAGACGTTAAAGTCTTATTTTTCAGCTATAACAAATCCCACAGCCACTGGCATCCCCAGCTGCTTTCTCTTCCCCGAGATCCACTCACCGCCTTTCCTGTTACCTCCCTCTGCTAATAAAGAGCCCCCTAAAACAATGCATTACTTGGCAAGTGCATTTTTTGTAGCTGTAGGTAAATAACTAGAAAAAACGTGTAAGTAGAAAGGCAGACTAGCTCACAAATTCATTAAATCCCTGAGCTTTTACCAAAGTCTGTCTCATGAGCTAATGGCCCAAGTTAGGCTACAGAGAGATTTCATAGAATCATAGAATCATAGAATGGCTAGAGTTGGAAAGGACCTTAAAGATCATCTAGTTCCAACCCCCCTGCCATGGGCAGGGACACCTCTCACTAGAGCAGGTTGCTTAAAGCCCCATCCAGCCTGGCCTTGAACACTTCCAGGGATGGGGCATCCACAACTTCCCTGGGCAACCTGTTCCAGTGCCTCACCACCCTCACTGTAAAGAATTTCTTCCTTATATCTAATCTAAATCTCTTCTCTTTCAGGCAGCCTACACTAAAAAGTAATTTGAAAAAAAACCCACTCAAACCTTCAAGTGGAGTCCTAGAACAGAAAAAAAAAAGCATGCATGACATTTCTAACTGTGGAGGAAACATTTAATCATTGTGGTCCACAATAATCACCGTATCACCAAGACAGTAAGTACCTGTGGTTTTTTTCCTCGGTATCTTTAGCACAGCAGTTGTGCTACAGGACATAGAAAAGAGAGCAACAGCAGAGAAGAACAAAAAGAACACAGAAGGAAAAAAAAAAAAACCACATGAAATATTTAAACCCATAATAGGGCAACAAGAATAGAGCTGTAGGAGGATGGTTATTTGAGGCATTTTCCATATATTGCATAAGGTCATGTCACTGGAAGAGAGGCAGAGCTATGATGGAACACTTTGCAACAAAGACAGTATGAAATTTTTTCAAAGCATTACAAACTACCAAGGCCACAAAACTAACCACCTGCCTCTCCAGCTGAAGAGCCTCCCACGAGCAGCAGCCAGCTGAGATCTACAGCAAAGATCCATGGAGCAAAACCATTCAAATATCCCACAGAAGTATTGAGTCTGTCATTTGGCTCCTACTCCTCCATTGTCTACAGCCTTTGGCATTAGAAGGAAATTCATCCTTGTGACTCAAAACATATTTTGATTATGCTATTCCATGATTATTGTGCTCTGCAGCATGCCCTCCGTGTTGTTTGACTGCAGTAAAAAAAAATAAATTGGATTTTAAAGATTAATAGATACAGGAAGGTAAATGATGGTAGCTTCTCACTGTACTTCTCATGTCATCTCTCTTTCACAGAATTCAGCGCAGAGAGGCAGAATGAAGCACAGCACCATCAGACACCTACTTAGAATACAAGTGAAGAGCTGTGCTGATACAATGGCTAACGAAGTACCTTATTTTCGAATAATGAAAAGCTATAAACATCAATTTGCTGTGCTTAAAGCACAGAAGCCCATATAGACATGTTGACTCCGCTATTTTGCCTTTTAGAATACAGCTGTGAAGAAAGATCTGCCTTAAAAGTCCAGCTTACACCTCCTGGGCCATTGCCCGCCTAAGAACATAAAAGTCCCCTCAGCAGTAAAGACAGTTAAAGCAAAGAAGAGATCTGACTTCCTCGGAATCTTTCGCAATCCAGTAGTCGAAGGCTAATGGCTTTAGAGCAGAATTCCGGTTGGCAACAAGGCAAAGAAATGCTTTAGCAGTAGCCTTTGGTCAAAATCAATTCAGGCAAAGGACAAATACCCTGCAAGGAAGCTTCATTCAGAAATTTAAAGTGTTCTGCTGTCCAGTTAAACTCCTGCAGGCCTGTTTCATTCATGGCCTTTCCTCAATATTCTACCTGAATTCTTCAGGAATGAACACAATATTCTGATATTTGTCTTATCTTTCCTCTGTCTAATAACATCATGACTTCATGGAAGTCATCCATTAATTATTCTAGGCTGACCAGAAAGAGCATAGAGGCTTAAGTGGTTTTGGTATTTCAGCCTATGATATTGTATTTTTCTATCTTTCAATCTGCTTTTTTTTTTTTAAAAAAAAAAAAACAAACAAAACGTGTATTAAATTGTTTCATAATCTACAAACCTCTCAAGTAATATTTAAGCTTTGAGAACGGAAAATTTTGAAGCTTGTTGAGATGATTCCAACTGGTATTTTTGGTAAAAAAACTCATTTTGTATTCTTTCCCCATCCATCCCACAAGAAGGAAAATGTAAAAAAAACTTTCCACTTTTAAACCCTTTTCACTTATAAATAGCTTTGCAATTCAAGATACCCAAGGAGAAATGGAAACTGATGCAGGAAAGGATTGCAAGAATGAATGAAGGACCAAAAAACCATGCATTGTACAGAAAGTTTCATCAGGCTGAATCCATCCCGCTCAGCAAAGAAACAGCTAAAGGACGACTAGATCACTCTCAGGGGAGCTCTGAAAGCTTTTCCTGTTTGCTGATAGTTCAAAAAATAATTGATAAATAATTTCAAGCTTAATTAGACATTGTAAACTATTATAAATAAGATGGTATCTGGAAAAAAGGTCTAAAAGGATGATTTTGTTACCATTTGAAGGTGAAGAGGAGGGCTATGGCTGTAGCCTTGCACAACATCATCCAGCTGGCCAGGGTAGTCCTTCAGGATACAGGCGAAGGAGCTCAGCATCTGCTTGGGTTCAGAGCAAGGATCTGAGTAAAGGTCTGACTCTGAGATCTTCTATTGAACTTCTTTTACTTCATACATGGTATACACATATGTTTGCAAAAGAATGAATTATTAGGATTGGTAACTGATAGATCCAGATTCTAGCCCTTGTAGAAATGAGAAGTCAGTATTATGTAAAGTGAAATAAATTTAACAGGACAAGGTAAAAATAACCATTTTAGGATATTTACTAGCCCATTTGTGAGGGCACTTTTCTCAGATTCGAGCAGGCCCAACGTAGTTAAAAAAATCAGAGTTTGATCCTTAGCGTTCCAGTTGCCAGCTGAATAACCTTGCAACTCGATTGCAGAAAATATTACTAGTGCCATCACCCCCTCAGTTCTGTCTATAGTGCGACAATGAGAAGTGCTGTCTCCTAAAACCTGGCACAGATCCGCTTCATAAATGAGTTTCTGAAACGCTGGCATAACGTGACCGTGTGCCTAAGTGTTATTGGAAGAATGCAAGCCTTGGTTACCTAATCCGCACAATTTTAATTTTGCAAATTATTTCTTTAGCGGTCGCGTCTTCCCTACTTCTCATACATACAAGTTTCACTGTGTTTTATATAAACTGAACTACATTTCATTTGTCTAAGGCTAACTCATTACCACATGCCAGCTGATAGGCAATCACTTCACAAACTGTTTTAACTCGAGACGCTGAACATTAAAGTGAGGCAAATTATCCCATTTCTAACAGAACTGCTCAGGGCTTTCTGAAGTCATTTTGAAAGTGATGAAACAGCTAACTCTTTTTAAAGCTTTCACTGAAAGTCATTTTATGTAAACAGCCCTTCTACAGCAGTCATCAGTTTGGCCTTGAAGGATGTTAACACTTGTGGTCCTTTAGTTTAAGGTCCTACGTCATCAATACTGTTTTAATATTTCTTTCCTCTTCATCAAGGATGCCAACTGTCAATGTTCTGGATTAAAACATTAGAGCTATCGGGAAGCACTACCAGCTTTTTGCTGCAATTTCATGGAAGATACAAATGCTTCATTCTGCGTCTCTTACAGCCTACGGAAGTGGTGTATTTCAGCACTGGGCTCGGGAAGGCTCACACTGAGTGCTCCATTAATCTTCCTTTCACATTTACTGGGGAAAAAAATGAGATGAAATGAAATAGCTTGCCCCTATCTCTGCATTTTAGTATTTTATACACTATAAAACTCATTTAAGAGCCCCAGGATTTATCTTTTAGATCATCTTTGAGACTCTACAACACTAAAAATTCTGGTTTTGAAAAAAAGCTTCACTCAAGACTAGCAAACTATTACTCTGCAGCTATATTAGCATTTTATTCTTTCTGGCATGGCTTTTAACCAGAGGAAGATAGATCTTCAAGGGCTGAGAATCTGGACAGGACAAGATGTTCCAAGGTGAAGTGTACAATATACCAACAGCTTTCTCCCAGCAGCACCCAAATACATCATCTCTTTGTGTAAAATTCTATTAAACCCCGAGAGCATTCAAACACAAACTTAATAGACACCAGAAGAGCAGCTGCCTCCCTCCCTTCCATCTCTATTCAGGCGCTCTGGGGGGTGCTCCCTCTTTCCTCTCCAGGAAAATCAAGGCGCCTCTTGCCTATTCCTTTTTGCTGAGTAGCTCACAACCCTTTTCCTCAATATTTCTAAGACCAGGCTGCCTAGGCCTCTAATATGCAGACATGGCACAGCCTCACCTGGGGAAGGGGTAAGCAGCTGAGCAATTGCACATACAGCACTGCATTGCCTCACAATGAGAGCTCCAGACAACAAAAACATACAGGAACATACAAAAAACCCCACAACTTCACGCAACATTACTCCCCCAAAGTTACTTTCTTCAAATGTTTGATGCAGCTGTGAAGATCATCACAGAGTATTTTCTTTAAAGCTTTCCCAGAACATGAGTCTCATATGCCGGACTGACTACAAACATATTGAAAATGTTCTTTTTGTCTCAGTAGATGATATAGTTTATGACTTTCCTCCACCCCCTAAATAGAGTCAGAAGGCAAAAGACTTAAGAATTTTATAAAGAATTAAGTTCTAAGTAGAAAAACAAGGCAAACATTTAAGCCAAACCAACGTAACTTGGCTATAAAAGATACTGGCAAAATCTATAAGCAACAACGTAAGAATTTGATCAAATGTACTCAAACCTCCACATGCAGTATCTAACAAATTGCTTTCTTTGCAATAACATTTCTAGAAGTATGAAGGATTAAACCTGTATTTTTGTTAAAGATTAAAAATACTAGGAAGATCCTCATTACAAACTGGACGTAATGAACTACCTTGTTGACTTACAGGTATCCTAAGACATAACACAAAGGACAAAAATCACATCTTGAACACACATTCGAATGTTTGCTACAATAAAATCTCTGAATATAATTTGGATATGCTTTTTCTCATTGTTGTTCCATTTTATATTCAGTTATCAGCAGTTGATAACTTCTGATTTTTATTTATTGTAATAAATCCACCAATAACTTATTAAAAAAAGGTTTGGGCAATTTACACCAAGTGAAAGTTAATACTATTCTTATTGAAAAATTAGGTTTGTTTTAACAGCAAAGCTCTCAATGAAAGTTAAGACAAAGTATTTTAAGTTTGTGGTCAATGGCTGCATGTCTAAGTGTAGTTCCTCAGGGGTCTGTGCTGGGATCAGTGCTGTTCAACATCTTTGTTGGAGACATGGACAGTGGGATAGAGTGCACCCTCAGCAAGTTTGCTGATGACACAAAGCCGTGTGGCATGGTCGATATGCTGGAGGGAAGGGATGCCATCCAGAGGGACCTGGACAGGCTTGAGAGGTGGGCCCATGCAAACTTTGTGACGTTTAACCAAGCCAAGTGCGAGGTCCTGCATCTGGGACATGGAATCCCAGGAACAAATACAGGTTGGGTGGAGAATGGATTGAAAGCAGCCCTGAGGAGAAGGACTTGGGGGTGTTGGTGGATGAGAAGCTCAACAGGACCTGGCAATGTGCACTTGCAGCCCAGAAAGCCAACATCCTGCAGCATCCTGGGTGGCATCAGAAGTGCGGCCAGCAGGGTGAGGGAAGTGATTCTGCGCCTCTACTCCGCTCTGGTGAGACCCCACCTGGAGTACTGCGTCCAGTTCTGGAGCCCTCAGCATGAGAAAGACAAGGACTTGTTGGAGCAGGTCCAGAGGAGGGCCACAAAAATGATCAGAGGGCTGGAGCACTTCTCCTATGAAGACAGGCTAAGAGAGTTGGGGTTGTTCAGCCTGGAGAAGAGAAGGTCTCCAGGGAGACCTTATAGCAGTCTTCCAATACCTAAAGAGGGCCTGCAGGAAAGATGGGGAGGGACTCTTTATCAGGGAGTGGAGCAATAGGATGAGGGGTAATGGTTCTAAACTGAAAGAGGGGAGATTTAGATTAGGTATTAGGAAGAAATTCTTTACTCTGAGGGTGGTGAGACACTGGAACAGGTTGCCCTGAGCAGCTGTGGGTGCCCCACCCCTGGAAGTGTTCAGGGCCAGGCTGGATGGGGATTCGAATAACCTGGTCTAGTGGCAGGTGTCCCTGCCCATGGCAGGACAGAAAGGTTTTATGTAGAATTTAATTCAGGAAGCTTCTAATTGTGTACATGGAAACAGAAGCTGTAATCCAGCAAAGGCTATGCTGTTCCCATGCTATGATCCTAGACCCTGTTTTAGTTACTAAGAAATTACTACATGGAACTCAAGCTTACTCCAAATTCAATAGGTAGCATCATGAAGCCAAATACCAAATTTTCCAAACCACACTTCCTCACAGTTAAGCCCCTTAAAAATAACTACATGTTTAACAATGGCTGTGTTTTACTGAAAGACTTCAACCACAGACAATACAATCACAAGACAACGGGGGCTGGAACATCCTCCATAAGGTATAACTCCCTACATATACTAAATTTATAATATTTGAAGTAATCTGAAAGAATATCTAAGCTAGTAGAGGGAGCTTCCTTGAGTAAGGCTAGAAAAAGCAGTTTGCCTGGATACTTTGCATGAAGAAATGAGAGGAATGGAGAACTGGACGAGAATAGAGGCTCAGGCTGCTCAGGGACAAGACTGTCCTCAGACAGCGACAGACCTGCAGGATTTCCTCCATGTTTTGTAGTGCTCTGACTGAGAGCAGCCTCCTGACACAACAGAGGTGGAGTGGAGCCTTATTACAACTGCACTGAAAACTGTGTGGCTCCCACTATGGCACATAAATCCTCCTGTAGCTTTTCCTAGAGCAGTAGCCGAGGCTGACAGCTTTCATCTCAGGACAAAGATTGATCAACCAGCACAGAGCATCTACAGGGAAACATACCTGCTGCCCACTCAACAAATCAGAAAAGACACGCTCGCCTGCCTGGACTAGGAAGCAAAAGTATTTCACAGTTTTGTTCTGTCTCAAGATGCAAATACTTGAGAAAACACCAGTTATGAAACTCCAAAAATTGTCCAATTGAAGGCGCTAGGAACAACAGTAAAGGCATGCTCATTTTCATTTTATTCTTTCTTGCATAAAGTTTTTGAATTTACCCTTGACTTTTTATCTTCCTATTTTTACTACCTAGTTATCTTCACAGGATGGATGCAAAAAGACTTCCATCAGCACATTTAATGAAAAACATTTCTTTCAGGCAAGGCACAAAATTTAGATTTATTTATGTAATTTGCTTAATCCCAATTTTTGTTTTACATTAAGTACAAAAACCAACTTGAACGTAGGTGTAAATACAATTTCCACAAAGTAGTTCAATGAGATTCAAAATCAGTTACGTATCCAGAACTGTAAAGCACAATTAAGAGCAGCCTAAGATATACAGATTGCTTACCATAACTGCTGAAATAGCTCATAATGTATGAATATATTTAACAACCTCCAGTAATAAGTTATTTCCTTTCTAATCTTTCATTTGAAACGCATTTAGCAATTCTGTACCTAACGAAGCATTAAAGAATGAGAAGTGCAGACAATTTTTACTCAAGCTATATGAGGCCTAAATGAAACACATACACAATCAAAAATTAAATAACAGTGACTTAAATATTTTGGTTGAACATTTCTAAGAACATAAATGCTAAGATAACAGAAACATAGCAACAGGTGCAAAGACTGATTTACTTCTCAAAGAACCTACGGTGTACTGTAGCTGCCGGAAATATTTTAACAATTATAGAAAAATCATATTTCCAAGTTTGGTACGTTCATATTTTCTAGATGACATACATTTAAGACAACCATCCATGAACTTATTTACAAATAGAAGCTTATTAATTTTAAAATCTGTATAAAAAAATCAGTTTTGGCACTACTGATAAGGCAATGGATAAGATAGCAAAACACATAATGAAAGCATAACCAGAAGAAAATCATATTCTTTAACTTCTTATTTAAAGAAACCGTGAGACTTTAATTATAACTAAAGAGGAAATTAAAGAATCAGCATTTGCAAGTCACTAAAACACCCTATCCAAAATACTGAAGATTCTTTTTATATGCAACAGGAAATTGCTTTAATCTGTGAAGCCATTGTGCCATGTCTTGTGGGAGAACCTGATACTTCTACGGTTATTAAATTATCAAACTAGTTTTATTACCAGAAAATAGCAAAAAGCTTAAGGAGAACATGATTTTACTTCTTAAGTAAGCAGAAAAAAAATTACTCTGAAGTTTGGCCTTTTTTCATGGTCTATAAAAAACCCCCAAAGATAATTTTGCCATTCACTCCACGGAGTAAAGACCACAGTTTCAAACTTTATTTTTATTGATGTGAATGCTTTTAACAACTTCCTTTTTGCATGTCCATCAACTTCAATGATAGTTGAACCTTAAAACTCAATTTCTCAGTGTTGCCACATTTGCACTGCAAAGACTGCAAGCCCAGATTTCATAAACTGTGGATTTCATTTAAATTTAAAAAATAATCTTTGCATTTATCTTAAATTTATAAAAAGATTTTTTCAAAACTTAAGGCAAAAAACAAGTTTTATTGGTTATGTTTCTTGAAGTCTGAGCAGGTGTACGAGGCTGTTTAAATATCAAAAAAGCTAACACCATATACAGTATTACCAACAAAAGTAAATAGGCAGCATGCACCCTTAAGATTAAAAGAAAATTTAATTTTACAAGATGTTTAAATAATCCAAAGGCAAAAAGTGTCTGTCTCCTCTAAGAGTATCTTCATAAAACATGGAAATTTTAGAGGACATCAAGTTACTAAAATATTCCGTTCAACGTTTATACAAATACATTACTACAATTATAAGTTTACATACAATCAACTGACATCTCAGTGTTAACTAATTACTTAAATTTACAAGACAAACATAAATAAAGCTGTTAAAACAGGCAAGTACAGTACTGATCTATCATTCAGCACAATGTATTTTGTATTTCTTTCACCTTGAAAAGAATCAGATAAGAATTGTGCGAAGTCATTCTCCAAACCTAGAAATAAAATAAAAGAGAATTAAGTATATCCATGTAGGTTTTACACAGCACTGGCATACTCCAAATGCCTAAGTCCTGTTTTCAGGCATGTAATTTACCATTTAGCAACTGTTTGTCTGGTTCTCAGAAGAGGCCACAGTCTTTAAGGTTATTTTTAATAATGACATCAGTTACAGCATCAAAAACAAACTGCACATTTTTTGTGTCTGTGGCACATGTGAAGTGAGTGTAGATTTCCTTCGTGTCTTTTCTCTTGTTCAGATCTTCAAACTGACACTGAATGTAAGCAGCTGCTTCTTCGTAAGTGTTTGAACCTAGAAGGAGAAAATTGCTTGGTAAAGGGGTTTCAAAATGAGAAAGAGTAAGGTGCATACTGTATCTTTGAAAGAAGTCGTTCTTTGGAAATAGTTAACCTAAACCTGAAGAGGAGTAATTCCACAGCCACTGCTTTAAGGTACCATAAATAAATCCTGAAGGAAACTTTTTAGATGCATTTTTAAGAATAAAAACTGAAGACTCAAATTCGAACTGCAGGAAGAGTCTTTCCATTTACTTCAGTGGCATACAAAAGTCATTAATGACCCATCACCATTCCCTAGATTAGGATATTTTGTTTCCTTCAAATCATTAACTTTCAATTGTTATGTTTTACAAGGTTTGGGTTTTTCCCAAACAACTTTGGCCATTTCTCCTAAGCTTTTACCTCCAACGTGCTATTTTATATATATTTTATATATAACGTGCTATTTTATAACACAGAATAGCCTGATGTTACAATGACAACGATACATAAAAAGGCTAAGACTTATATTAAATTGATTCATCTTCTTTTTCTATGTATTTCGTGAATAAGCCACCTACTTCTAACATGTATGTACACTCCCTGTTCAAATAAACTCCCATGTATCCTCAGGGATTCCTGCTAGTGAAAAAATTACATCTAAATACAAAAGTAGGAGGACGTCAGAAGAACAGAGTCAATAAATTAGGCTGAAAAGAGCTACAGCAGTAACATTTAAATGCTATCAGTGGATCAGCATTACTTCCCTGGTTAAAAAGACAAACCTGACTTAGCACTATTTTATTTGTGATCCATAAAACCACCACCCCCATCTTAAACTTTATTTAAATACTTTAGATACTTAGTTATTAAACTCCTCCTGATTTGTGCATCAAAAATGAGGTAATTTAACCTAAAATTACTTGACACTTGCACCCCCCTCCAATACCTGCATATTCAGGGTAGCAAATAGTGAGAGGACTCCTTTTGATTTTTTCTTCAAAAAGATCTTTCTTGTTCAGGAAGAGAATAATAGAAGTGTCTGTGAACCATTTATTGTTGCAGATACTGTCAAATAATTTCATGCTTTCATGCATCCGATTCTGTAATTGGAAAAAAAACCCAAACTCGTATTTTATCAGACTGCAGTAATAAAATCGATACATATTTTTGATTAGTTACAAATTAGTTACCTCATAAGTTACAAAACTAAGTTTCTAGCATACAGAATCACATTTTACCACAGGGAAATAAAACACAGAGAGGCCAAGAGCACTACAAAGAATGCTTTCACAAGTAGGGTATAAGCAACTACTTTTTTTTTTCTCTCTCATTTCCAGGCTTAAGCTGTTTAGCATTTAAGAAATTGTTGGTGTGTTTTGACATTTTGCAGTACAGATATCCTACAAGAGTTGCTGAGTTACCTGAATTTGTCTTATATTGATTATATCTTCTGGAAACTGAATTTCTAGGTGAAATTCTGCACCTAGCTGAGATTCCAGCATAAGAATCTCTTTGAAAAAGGAGAAAGGAGCGGAGGGGATTGGAAGGGAGAAGAAAGAGAAAAATTTCTGGGTTGTTTTTTTTTCCCACATTTTCACAAATACTTCACATTTAGAAAGAAACAAAACCTGACAAATGAGGAAGGAAAGGGAAACAAAACAGGCTGTAAAGTACAAACAGGCAAGTCAAGCAATTTCTCATTATATAATTCTAGCATCCATAAAGAGGCTAAAATGTGTATTCCTGACAAACTATCCTCAGTAATTTATGTGTCCTTTGAAACATGGAAAAGTGTAGCTGAAGCGAATACTTGTCTCATAGTATTCCTTCTGAGAATAAGGAAATTCTCTCACCATTTCTCTCGGACCTTTTACAGAAAACCCATATACCTTGTAAAGCAGCAATACTCCAAAAAATGTATTTATAGCTTTCCTTTCAAACTTATTTAGTTTCTACCCAACAACTATTCCCATCTCCAACATTAAGGTACTTGCCATTTCCTCATCTTCAGCCAAGACCAAGTCATAATCACTTAAAGCCACACAAAAAATAATTGCTGTAACACCCTCAAAACAATGAATCCACTTCTTCCGCTCTGATCTTTGGCCTCCAACATCAAACATTCTGCAAAACAGAAGTGCAAAGCAGGGAATGAACTTTGGAATTTCTAGCTTTCTGAATATTAACCAATAAAAGCTGAAAGTATCAGCTGTGTAAGTCTGGTCACAAAATTTTAAAACTCAAGAATCTGCAACATTTATTACTATTTGATGTCTTAATATAAAAAAATACAGGTTTAATAAAGCCTTAAAAGTCATCTTACACATTTTACAAAACATGAGAAAGTGAGAGATGAAAGCAAAACAAAACTGATTATTTACAAATAATTTGTACTACATTTCATTAACAAAGTTAATTGCAATCTATAAAAAATAAAAACACACAGCTAGCTTTACTACTTGTAAACTAGATGAAACCGTTAGTCAAGCTTTAGCCCAAATGAATAAAGTACTGATCAACAATGTAAGATTCTTTAAGAGCAGTGATGTCTGTTTTAATACTTGGAAATAACGCAATACCAAAGAAGCTGGATACAAGTAACACCGACTTGAAGATTGTTGGTTTAGTATTCTGAATATAAATATATAAAATCAATTTTCACTTTCTCAAATTTAATCTGGAATCACTAAGTCCTGGTGAGTTTAGCTTCTCTCTCTCCTAAAACAAAGTCCAACTTTATCTATTTTTGAACTGTCCATGTTTAAATGGGGTATTTAAGAGACAAAATTCTTTTCAAAATTCCCTTAAAGGAAAAATAAGCATTACCTAATAAAAATAATCATTTTCCCTCTAATAAATGCATTTTTTTTTGAAATGCAGTTAAGTGGGAAAACTGAGCTATAAAGGTGAATTTTGTTTCTTTAGAATTCTTAGCTTAGCAGAAATAGAGCAAGAGGAAAAGACCACATTCCAGAACTCAACAACAGAGGATCAGGAAATTAGCATGATATGAATGGATTTGCTTTTCTCTGCTATCTAAATGCTTTAAATGGCCATTTACTAGCTATTATGGGCTACAGCCACTCTGAAAGACAGAACTTTCATTAGATATCATTAGGAACTTCAAATATTTTGCAAGCTAGATAAATAGCATCCTGATATAATGAAATGTGAATCAGGCTGGGGGGGGTGGGATGGGTGGGTGTGGAGATGGACAACCAACACCAAAAAAAAGATGAAAAGGAGACAAACAGCGATATCCTGAAATTCAGTGATATATACATTATAGGACCTTCTCAAAGAGAGAGAATACAGACTTTTTCCACCTATCCCTTTCTTATCACAGAAAAATTCTGTTGCCTCAAATTCTCGCGATGACTTACAGCTTCAAAACAATGCAAATATGTCACATATTCCTTCCCTCGCAATGTCAGTCAGCACTCCATCATGCAAAAATAATTTTTCCTCCTACTGACAAGGAAATGCAATTATTCCTTTTAAAAGAGGCCTGATTTTTGTCTTCAGGGGTTTTCACAAGTAATTTTAATTTTTCCTACATTGTCACAAGAAAAGAGCTTAGAATTCAGTAGGTATGAAAATGTTCAAATAGGAGAAGGAAGAGAAAGAAAAGAAGACAGACCAGTTCCTACATCTCCATCTTTTTTGCTGTAAGTAGCAGAATGGCCAGCTCTATCATGAAAGCCTTATTTGGGTAAAAATGTCACATGAACAAGAGAAATCCAGACCAGAACAGCAGTTGTTAAGATGCATAGTTAAGATTCTTGTAAAGATATTCCAGCATGGCCTAAAATCATTCACAATTTTATTAGTAACAAGGCTACCACGTTGATGGTTTCTTGTAGACAGTAGGGCATGTAGGATAACAACAGTGAATCTCATTCTTTATAGGACAGAAGACAATACAAGACAGAAAAATTAACTAAGAAATTGAACAAGAAAATTGCTCCTTTTATTTTTTGTGGACATCAGCTTCTAAGGAACATGAGAAATCAAATGCTTTGTACTGATGGCAATACTGTAATATCAATCTGCATGGGTCTCGCCTAGTTCAATAATATCTTACCGCACTGCATAATAATATCTTATTTGCACTGCTCACTGCAAAAATATTACTCCTAAGATGGTAACTGAGAGGTATAAGAAAACGAGGCACAACTTCCCATGTTGATAAAGAACTGTTGTAAAAAGTATTCTTTCAAAGAACAGGCAAAATATGTAAAGAGTAGGGAAAGCATCTTCCTTCAGAGGAGAGGAGAGAAAGTAAGAGAGAGACTTATGAGTTGAAAAGAAACTAATGAAATATTAATAATAATAATAATAATAAGAGAAAAATAATAATCTTAATAAGATAATAATGATATATATATATATATATACACACAAAACCAGTGTTGAGGTCCCAGGACGATTATCACATCTCTGGCAGGCACTGGGAAAGTCCTAGACTGGACTCAGCAATAGACTGGAGCGGAACTGGATTCAGGAACCCACAGATCGGGATTAAAGGCAGACAAACAGAACGAGCCCTCTTCAGACTCCAGCCATTGAATAAAGGGACTGAACCCTTTGGTCTCTCAGCTTCTATTTATACTAAGCATGATGCCCATGCGATGGAATACCTCATTGGTCAGTTTCGGGTATTATATCCCCAGGAATATCCCTGTCCTGTCTGCTCCTCACCGCAGATGTGACCCCTTCCACTTCCAACCCTCCAAACAGGGCACACAACAAAGTTAGTGTTCTTGGTTGTTACAGCAATAAGTACAAGGAGCCTCTCTGCATTCCATTCCTTGGCATTCACTACAAACATTAGACCTTATCTGCTAGAAGCGGACACTGTCTGAAAAATATGCTGTTAATTTCAGAGCGCTAGAAGAGGCTTAACTGAAAAGTAAAATTACTGAAAAGAAAAACGGTTCTGTTTTAGATCAAACCAGGATAGATACATACCTGGAAAGTCTCACATACTACTCAGTTATTAAAACTGACCTGTATTTTTTATTTTCCCCCTTTCCTGTTTTCCCCGGGCTGCAAGATTGCAGGGGGGGCAGGAAGATAAAAAAAAACCTGCCAAATTGATATTAGCATACTACATGACTAGGTAAATTGCATTAGAAAGGATTCAATTACAGTTGTTACTTTTAGAAATCTTCAAGTGTTCTGAGTTGCTAGATTTTTATTTCAAAAAAAACAGCAAAAATAAGTAAAGAAGGAAACAAATGAGAAGAAAAACAAAGACCCATGGCTTTCTGATCAAAAACTGTCAGAAACATCATAACCTCTAATGAGGTCTACTTGGGTATACTGTCGTGCAAGTGACAATGCTCATTCCCCATTTAATGTTCTACAATGGAATAATGCCATCTTAAAAACATTTTAAAGATTACTCTTGTTAGAATTTTAAGGTGAAAAAAGGGCTCCTTAGAAGTGTTCCTTACCTTCAGAGATTGAGGGGAAATCACTGGATATCACCTTATATAAACATAAGTCCGCCACCTACTTAGTTCTCAAATAATTAGTGATGGCTGCACCCATAGGAAGATATTTCATACTTCTGTCAATTCTAATGCTAATGTTTTATAATTTTGTACTAAGACTAAATTTCCATAAGAATTTCTTAAATTATCAGAACATTTCTACAAAATAAGGTGTTCTTTGAAGACAAAAGTAGTAAGCAATCAGATTCAACTTCTAAAATAGTCTATAGAAACAGGATGAAGATGACTTGCTATTTGCATTTTAGATTGAATCAATAATCAAAGCTATGCTAAGCGCTTTATAGAGAAGGCTGAAATGAGGCTCAACCTCAAAGAGCCTGAACACAAACAGCAAAACAGGAAAGAAAAGATAATGAAAAAAATAATTGAAGTACACAATATTGCACAGCTAGTCATGTTTATGTACCCTCACCTTGGTATAATCAAGCCTTTTATGCTTTTAGTTCATCTTAAAAGTTCTTTTCAATGTTATATAAGAGTATACTTCTTCAAGTCCTTCCAGTAACTCATTAAGCCTATTTTCTAAGGTACCTAAAATTCAAACACCTGTGGTACAGGTGTTTAAACAGACGTTACAGCTAAATACTTCCAAAGGCCTGTCTTAAAGTTACACATCTTATAGAAGTGTAATCATATGGTCCTTATAACAGTCCTAATAATCAGAAGAGACTGGATGTAGCTACCTGCCTACAAATTCATTGAGAATGTAGAAGAATTTAAACCCATCTATAATAGGGAACTCAACAAGAAACATTAGAAAGTGAGAAAATGGATAGCTCCTCAGCACACTGAAGACCTCTCTTGAGGCTTGGCTAACAACTACTCTCCTTAGGTTTGCAGGAGATTGCAAGATTTACCAGTATTTTGTATACTTAAACCATAAAACAAGGTAAAAAAAAAAATGTATTTCCACAGTACTGATGGCCCTGAAGCATCCATATTACAGTACTTGCTATGCATTTACACAGAAAAAAATATTTTTCATTAAGATACTAAACAAATATATTGTAAAGACATGCCGACAACAACCTCTACAGAATCAAAATGCAGGTGCAACATTAGTTTTAATGAGTTTTCTTTTCATTCTTCCAGGTCAGTCATAGGTAGATTATTACATTGATACTATCCTACGCTTTAACTCCAAAGACATTAATGATGAATGTTCTGAACATTTTAAGATTATTTTGTAAATCTCACATTACAGGAAGCATAAGTCACATTCTTTCATCACTAAAAGTACTACCTTAAAGTACAATATATATTTGAATTCAGTTCTTCAGGAAAATGAATTTACTCTTTCAAACAACACCAGCAAACAGTTACAAGCCTCCTGTTCTCCAACTGAATTTAAAGGGAAGGATCTTAATAGAAAAACAGCTATTTAACGTGGCAGAAAATGAGATTTAATTTACATATAAAATATTTTTACAAAAAGCTTTCAATAAAACCAAAGCATTTATTACTTAATATCTGCATATTTATTCTGAGTTATGACAGGAGTTCCAACAACTCCCACAACCCTTCAGAAAATTAAGCAGAGCATGAGGAATTTTTTTTCCAAAAAAAATGAGAGGGGGGTATCAAAGTTGTGGTTAGACAAATTTGTTACATTTTATCATTGAAAGTCTATCCTCTAGAACCTTACAGAAACCGGAACAGACAGATGAACATGCAGCATGATTTACATACTTAAAATGAAGATCTTTGAAAGTAAAGTGAGTTTCCACTATTCCTGTGGTTTTCACTCTAGTCCTGAGAACATCCTGCTGGGTTGGAATGTAGCTGGTTTGTGCTATCCTGTCCAAGTCATTCAAGTAGCTGAAGGTAAAAATAAATACTGCTTTCAGTTATCATAAAACAGTAACACAGTAACTACAAATAATTACAGAAGTCCTAGGTCCATTCATTATACCATGCTTGACTTCCATAGAATAGCTTTCTCTAAGACACATTTATTTCCCTCAATTTTACAAGGTTTTTTGAAATAAGCTGTAGAGACAAAAAGATACTTCATCCTAGAAGAAAGAAAAGTTATGCAATTGATTCCACTACAAAGAATTCTTCTTTTGAGATCCCAAAATGCAAACATGGTTCCATGCACACCGATGTTATTTGCACTAACTAGAACTCCTTCATCTTTGTAAATTACTAAACTATAAGTTACTTTGAACTATAACCAAAGCTCCAACTTACCCTGGATACAACCCAGAACTTGGTTTTTCTAGGTTGTTGTGGTGAGAATTAATGTGTTTAACAAAATTCTTAAAACAAAAAAATTAACTTTCTATTGAGAATTTCTAATTGCACACTTTTTTTTTTTTTTACAATCATGTACTTTCATTGCCAAAATTCTTGTGACATAGGTCAAAAAGCCCAATGTTTCTAAAGACCTTATAAATCTTATTTGTGCTTTTCCCACAGTAAATAGGGAAGGCATTATGTTCTTCTTTCAGTCTAACCAGAAGTTAGCAATTTTAAGGATACAATTGTACAGCTAGAAGAATGGTTTTCCTATGAAAGTGGAGGCAAATCTATCTAAAACAACAAAATAGAACAGAGGAGGTTAGTAGAGGAAAGTAAGTCAGTGATCCTCCAAATGAAGTGCTCCATATTGAAGAAAAGTTTATGCAAGTGCTATTTCTAAGTCAAGAGATCTGTTATCGTGAGCTCAGCTTATTGCCATCTACATTCTGTACCCTTCAAAGAACTTCAGCAAACAAGTATCAATCATGCTGAAGTGTCAGCATTATTTCAATACAATCTGACCATGTTTCCATTCATTCACATGCCTATAATTACGCTACTTCAGCTGTAGTCTTCTCAGTAATCTTACCTGCATGTTGTTTATTTATGTACAGTTATTCTAAAGAACAGAAGCACCTTATGTTAAGGAAAGTGAAAAACAACTTCAAACACTACAAATCAATTCAGCTTTAAAAAATTGCCCTACAAGGCCAGTATCACTGCTGTGTCATTCTTTACCATCTTACCTCTCCCGCAAGGGACTCTTCCTTGCTGCCTTACCATTACTTGCTGCCATCATATCTTATTTCTTACACCCTTGATTCCTTACTATTTTATTTTTTTAATAAGCACCCCAGCATGGAAGACACATCCTGACTGTTACCTTTGCTCAACCCATTTATAACAGAGACCATTAATTAACAAAGAAAATGCAGCGTTGTTGAATAACAGAAGAAACTCTATTGTGAACATGAAAGTAGTATCCTTGGTTAACACAGATTTACATCACGTTTCAAGTTTCCTGGACATGTCCAGATACTAACAGGTATTGAGTTATATTTTTGTAATAAAAATGCTACGTAACATATTAAAGCATTTTTAAGCAATTTTTGTCTTCCTCAAGAGGAAGAAACAACAGCTCAGCACATGACTCAAATTCATAATTATACCACACCTCAACCTCTACAACCCCGAAGGTTCGTTGCAGCATTTTGACCCAAGATAGAGGACAGTATCTTTGTCTGGATACTTCTATATTTTCCATCTACATGGGAGCAGGGTTGCTGAAAAAGATGAGATTTCTATTCCTTTAGCTACTACTTACAACACAAAGAGGGTCTTGTTTGTCACATAGTACTTACTAGGCAGCAGAGTCATTAAGCTGGTATTCTCTGGATCTGTTGAAACAAGCTTGAACTCCACTGTCTTTCCACAGTCTCTTGATAACTCCAGCAAGCTCTGCAGTCATAAATCCTTCCTCTGCTGCTCCAGCTAACACAAAGAGTTGCCGAGCATCATCCTTTAGGATGTAAACAGAAAGTGGAGAGACAAATACTGAGAAATATAACCTAAGTATTATCATCTAAAAACTATATTCAGCAAATGAGCTACTTTCTTAACCTGGTAAATGTGAATGTAACCAAACCAAAAAATGTGAAGGAAAACAATTGGATTTAGTGTTCTGCATAGGGTATAAATTCCCATATTTTTCAACAGAAAGACTAGTTAACCAAATTTCTCATTAGCTGATAAAGCTTCTTCTGATCCGTTTATAACTTGAATTAAGCTTCTACAAACCAAACCAGTAACACATTTTGTGCACAAGTCTCAAGTTAACCTTATTTGTTTATCAAACATCACAAACCGAATAGAAAGGTTACAATGCATACTAGAACCTTCAGAAATGCGGATGTATTTTGACTGACTGAAGAGAACATATTATTCACTTACGCTTCAAAAACCAACTTTCTTTGAAAGTGACAAATGATTACTTCTTAAAGCCCTTCAGATAAAACAGTTACAAATATCCATTACCTTAACTTTTCTACAGAGACTAAGTTTTTTTGGTAATGCAAATTTCAAAATTTTTAAGATGGCAAATGCTGGATTTTAAGACTATGTATAATGACTGCCTTTGAGAGTGAGGCTAATGGAGTACAGGATGCCAATCCACCAGTGTCCTGTAGCAGAATTTGACCAGCTGGCTACCTTTATCCATTGATTGAGGAAAGAAACTTAAAAATGTTAGACCTGTAAGGCATTGGAAAAAGAGGATAGCAGCTGTGTAGAGGAAAGAGATCCACATTAGTACTCTCCTGTGGTAGCTGCTTGACCTTGGTTATTAGTCGTATGTGATCTAATGCCAAGGTATGTCAGCCAGAAAAATCAGCATACTTGTGGCTTGTAACTACTACCCAGAGCATGTACTGTTTGCCCAATAATTACAAGAAAGAAAACAGATGATACTAGAAAGGAAGGACGAGAAAACAGAGATTTAGGCACATCAGCTGTGAACTGAAAGTATTTCAAGAAAGGACTAAAACAATCAACATATAAGGTTATTCTCACAGAACAGTAAGTGTAAATATAGATACTAATCTGTAGAAAAATCCAGTTGTCACCTTTACTATTCAAACAATAAGCTGTGAAAAAACCCCACATTTTCAGGATAAGCACAGAAAGTACTGATTGTTCCAAAGATATTGTCTGCTGTAGACTTAAATAATCAAAGATTATGACAGCTAACAGGGAAATTGTTTGCAGATGGATTGAGTAATACTGATATTCACAGCCTGAAAACAAAGAGCTTACAGTTCAGTCAACTCAAAGCAAACTTGAAGAGATTTACTTATAACTGTATGTAAATATGCAGTTATACATATGAATGGCAGGTAACTGATATATAGTCCAAAAAGTCTTTTGAAAGCTAAAATAGCTACAAATCTAAAAATGAACATTTGTCAAACAAATTAACGGAATACCAATTACTGTACATGCATAGGACAAATTGTGGACAACTAATGAAAATTCAATCTATTGCACCAATAATTACATAAAAAAACAGAGTAGTAAAGATCAAAGAGTTAGATAGTTAGATCTCACTGGTTGTAGTTTGAGCAACATGCCTGCATTAAAGAAACCCGAATGACAATTCTGACGCTGAATAGTGTTTGTAGATGCAAATGCCAAGGACCTACAACTCATAAAAGCAGATCTTGAAGAAAAGCCAATATATTAAGACACATGACGGAAACAGCTTAGAAACTGACAGTCAATTTTGTCATGAATGATTAGTCATTTTATACCTAACGTGGTCTGACTTTCAAACATACAAAATAAACAGCTCTAAGACAGAGGGAATGGGAAAGGGGAGGTAGAACAAGAGAATCCATTTCAGCTTTTTTAAAAGCCCAAACATCAAAATAAAAAAGGGATCTCTGTTACCCCCATACTGCCTTTTCTAAGGATGGCAAGTACTACAGATACCACAAGTGAGGTAGTATGCGATGTTCAAATCCTATTTTCATTATTAACTAATGTTAGATACTTTCCTTTAATTATACTGGAATGGGGCAGCTTCCTCTCTAGGTGTCACTATTTTTATACCAGATTTCACAAATGAGATAACATAAAAAAAACTAATTTAAGCATCTCTCTAGCTAATTAGAGCAAATCTTATATTCAAAAAGTGTTCCATGGTCTTTTAAAGCACATTCACTACATGTCTCTCAAAACATACTTTCTGCATTAGTACTGAAATGTCCTGTAGGACAAAGGAAGATACACCAGTCTTGAGACTGACCATTACTGAAGCTGCTGGTGTAATCTGTGCTCCCTTGATTCAATAGCTTTAAAAAAGATAAAGTTCAACTCGCTGCTTTACCATTAGTCTTATGACAGAAATAAGAGTATATGATTTTTCCAAAGAAACTTACTCTATTTAGAGTAAAACCCTGAAAAATTCCCCCCAGAAATTTAAGGAAAAGTCTGAATGTAACAGTTTTCCTCAGGAATTACAATTTTGAGCTTTTTTTTTCCAAAAAATGAAAAAATTACAACAAAACAGAATAAAATTTAAAAGGCTATACTGTAATAATTGAGGAGTAACCATATTATTTTTTTTTAAACATGACTCTGATGCATAACAAAGTCTGAATTCCTTTTTTCATTTCTGACTTTACGATTGGAAAAAATCTAGTACTGACGTTCCATAGCAGTGTTGCTCTGAAAAAAGAGCTTGGACCACAAAAACCTGCATTAGTGCAAAGGGATGGACAGCTGTTTTGAGATTATCCCTGACAAAAATTTGCCTCATCATTTATACAGCTCTCTGAAGTCGACAAACTCAGATGACTTCACACTGATATCATACATAAAATAGCCCTCAAAATCTTGTTAGTCATTTTATCTGCTAACACCTAAATTTACTCCTCCTCCGTTTTCTCTTACTATGTATTTAGTAACATGAGTCTACCATCTGCCTCTTTCCAACATTAACTGCCAGACTCCAGAGAGGACTCCATTGCACAAATACTGAACTAACATGCGATAAGATACTGTTGCTGCCCTGGAAAACCTTGGTCTTAAAGGAAGACAACCGCAAACATGAGAACAAATGTAGAGAGGAATAACCAATGAAAATGAAGCTTTTATTATGTTTACATTTGAAGAGGTTTCAGGTAGAATTACCATATGTACATAAAATAATGTCTATCAAAGAGCAAAATGAAAATTAACTAATAATTCATGACTGCCAATCAGATATAGATTTCAGATACAACTTTATGACCCACTTTATGTAAACTTATGAATGCTTACCTTCCTTATGACAACCATACATAATGCACTTCACAAGGACACTGAAGGTATATTCTCTAATATTTATAAATTGCTTTTGCAGCAATCAATAAGATCTTGAACACAGGACTTTGTCATGAATGAAGACTTTACATACCATTTCTTATTTTTCAAGACCCTCCTCTCCTTCCAAACTGTAATTCAACCTTAACATAATGGAAAGAACTTAATTATGACAAAATATCCCTCCGACTACCTTACATACTTATTTCAATACATGAATAGCAAAAAAGAAAATCCTTCCTCCATCTTCCCTGCAAGACAGTGATAATGTGGCTAGGTCCTGCTTCAAAAACCATACTATTCAGCATTCCATACTCTGACATTGGTTTCTACGGAAAGAAACAAAGGCACACATCCCAGACTAAGTTGCAATGCTATTCAGACTAACAACTTAGTAATTTCAACACTGCAGCACAGAGCAGATTCCTGTAACCAGAGGTCAAGCAAAAACACTTAAGCTAACCATTTTAGAGATTCAGAGCCTCTAACCTCCTGACCAGACGTGGACTTAATTAGGGTCACCACAGGTAAGAGTATAGGGTTAGGACTGGAGAAACAATAAGCCAAAAGAATCAATTCTGTAGAGTAGCTTCAATAGGTGGAATGGCAAATAGACCCATCAGAGGGTTTGTATGCAGGACATGTCTCCTATTTCTTGGGAAAAATCCTTAATCTGTATGGTATCATGAAAAAATGGGATACCAGCAGCAGGGCTATGCCCGTGTCTCTGCTTTGAGTACAATAAAGTCCTCCACATTGGAAATCAGTATGAAATAGGATCAAGGTCAGGGGCCAGAAATGTTTTAGGCACCGCTGTACCTATGATCTAATTGAGAAGTGCAGGCAGTAGCTAGATGCCTACCTATTTAAGCTATGTTTTTTACGGAACATGAAGATGTCTAGCTTAAATGACTTACAGAACATAACGGCCCACAAGCCTCTACAAATAGAGACATGACTGCACAGTTTAATGTGTTTCAAAAACTTCCTAAGACTCAGATGTTTAGTTCCCCAAATTTAGATGGAATTTGGAGAATTGTGTCTAAACCAAATAGCTGTCATGAATCAACTCACTCTTGATTGCTCTGTAGGTCACCTTGCCATGTAAGGACCAATGGCATTTAGTTTTCAGTCAAACTTTGTACCCGACAAAGACGACTTTGGGATATCAAGAGATTTTTTTTCAGGAAATAGTAATGGACAAAAATTGAAAATGAATGAATATTTCAGATGTATATCTGTGTGTATACTTCAATACTCACAGCCCTGGTTGGATCACCAAAGTCTATCTTCAACCTCCCCATTGCTCTAATGATAGCAATAATGGACTGAATGGTGTTACTGTAGACAACAGCTTTGTACTGTTTACATTCTTCTTCTGAATAACCAGCTTCGTGGATAATCCTACGGAAGGAAAAAAAGTAAATTCTCTATTCAAATAAAAAATATATTTCTCTATCATAGTATTTTACCATACTTACTTCATTTGTTTGACAATAGTGCTTTTCCCTGATTCACCAGCTCCTGAAAAATAAATGTGTGAAAATTCATTAAAGTAGACTTTTATTGATCTTTGAAAAAAAATTTAGTTTCTGTGCTTCAAATACTTAACCAATATTAAAACCTTCAAGAGTTACAAGTACATTTGTTACAAATTAATTTTTAATACCAAAATGTGTCTTGAGCTGAAAGTTTCAAAATCAAGACATTTTAAGAACAAATCATTCAGCTCTAAGAAATCTTTGCTTTTCTTTTTACAGAAGCAAGCATCATCTTTACAGTCCTTTACACAGTGTGCTGGTGTTTCTAATACAAACAGATAATCAGTTGCTCAACTTCAAAGGGGTCTGAAGCTCCATTCCTCTAACGGCCTTTTTAAACAACATCTAACCAAAAACATCATTTGTAAGTTCTTCACACTGTATTAATGGTCTTCAGTGTTGTAAAATGAACCTCTTCAAACTCTTCAGGGTTCTAGTCCTTGTAACCATCTTTTGGACCTTGCAAGAATAAACCAATGCAGTCAGACTACTTTTTGTCAGAACAGATTGCATGAGGTTTGCCAGACATGCTGACAGCATTCTCAATGCTTAACAATTTTTTTTTTTTCAAAAAAAAAAAAAAAAAAAAGCAAGCACGCTATGCTAAAATACAAAGTTTACAAAAAACAATTAGTATGTCTGTCAGCAGACAGGGGAAAAAAATGCCGTTTTTTCTGTCTCAACAACCTTAGTTTACTTTATCTCCACTTTCTTTAGTCTGCTTCTTTCTCTGAAAAATGTACGGAACTCTTGAAGCTGTGATCTAACCCCTATAGACAGGGCACTCATGCTTTGTCTCTGACTTGCCCTGAATTCTCATATTTCCTCTTCCTCAACATGATTTTGCAGAAGCAAGTATAATCTTCACACAGTCTACAGGTGTTTCTCATACAAACAGATCACCAGCTGCCCAATTCCAATACAACCAAAGAAAACTCTCTTCTTTAGAGGTCACTGTGACCATGGGAAGCTACCGATAAAGGCTGTATTAATCTCCAAAAAAGGGGCAAAAAGGGGAATCTGAGGCATTATCAGTCAGCTTCACCCTGATCCTGTCACTAACTCTACAAAAAATACTCCTGGAATTCATTTCCAGGCACACGAACGAAAAGAAGGTGAATACAATTTGCCATCATGGATTTACAAAGTGCAAACTGTGCCTAATCTGGCAACTTTTCGTGAGGAAACAGCTGGTTTGGGGAATGAAGGACACCAACTGATGTCATTTACTTTGACTCTAATAAGGCTTCTGATGCCACCTCCCATAGCACCCTTGTACCAAACTGGGTAAGGTGTTTGAAAAACTGCCTACACAGCCAGACTTAAAGGTTTGTGGTCACAGTTTAAAATCTAACTGGAAACCAGACAGAAGAGGCAATCTTCAGGAGATGACACGAGGTTAATACAGTTCAACATCTTCAGCAATGACCTGAAAGCCAAGATGGAACACATCCACATCAAGTTTGCAGGCGACATCAGTCTGGGAGGCCAGGAAGTGGTCACAACATTGGAGAACAGAGGTGCTATTCAGAGTGTCCTCAACAAGCTAAAGGGTTGACCTGACCGCAATCTCACGACAGCGAATAGAGATAAATGTGAAGTCCTGCAAGTGGCACAAAATAACCCATGCAATAATACAGACTTGTGACTAACAGGATAGGATAGGCCTTGCAGAACACAACTGTGAGGATCAACAACCTGAAGAGCATGAATCATGGATGATTCATGGAGCAGATCCTCTTGGAATCTCTGCTAAGGCACATGGAAAATAAGGAGGTGATTGGAGACAGCCAGCATGGCTTCACCAAGGGCAAATCGTGCCTGACAAATTTGGTGGCCTTTTACAATACCGCCACAGGCTTGGTGGACAAGGGCAGAGCAACAGACGTCATCTACCTGGACTTATGCAAAGCATTTCACACTGTCCCGCACAACATCCTGGTCTCAAAATTGGAAAGTCATGGGTTCGATGGATGGACCACTCGGTGGATAAGGAACAGGCTGAATGGCCACACTCAAAGGGTTGTGATCAATAGTTCAATGTCCAATTGGCGGCCAGTGACGAGTGTAGCTCCTCAGGGGTCGGTACTGGGACCAGTGCTGTTCAACATCTTTGTCAGAGACATGGACCGTGGGATAGAGTGCACCCTCAGCAAGTTTGCCAACGACACAAGCTCGGTGGCACGGTCGACACGCTGGAGGGAAGGGATGCCATCCAGAGGGACCTGGACAGGCTTGAGAGATGGGCCCATGCAAATTGCATGAAGTTCAACTAAGCCAAGTGCAGGGTCCTGCACCTCGGAAGTGGCAATCCCAGGCACAAATACAGGTTGGGTGGAGAATGGCTGGAGAGCAGCCCTGAGGAGAAGGACTTGGGGGTGTTGGTGGATGAAAAGCTCAACATGAGCCGGCAGTGCGCACTGGCAGCCCAGAAAGCCAACTGCATCCTGGGCTGCATCAAGAGAAGCGTGGCCAACAGGTCATGGGAGGTGATTCTACCCCTCTACTCTGTGCTCGTGAGACTCCACCTGGAATACTGTGTCCAGCTTTGGAGTCCTCAACACAGGAAGGACATGGAACTGTTGGAACGGGTCCAGTGGAGGGCCACGAAGATGATCAGAGGGATGGAGCACCTCCCCTATGAAGACAGGCTGAGAGAGCTGGGGTTGTTCAGTCTGGAGAAGAGAAGACTCTGGGGAGACCTCATAGCAGCCTTCCAATATCTGAAGGGAGCCTACAGGAGAGCCGGAGAGGGACTCTTTGTCAGGAGATGTAGTGACCGGACAAGGGGTAATGGTTTTAAATTGGAAGAGGGGAGATTTAGACTAGGTATTAGGAGGAAATTCTTTGCTGTGAGGGTAGTGAAGCACTGGAACAGGTTGCCCAGGGAAGTTGTGGATGCCCCATCCCTGGAAGTGTTTAAGGCTAGGTTGGATGGGGCTTTGAGCAACCTGGTCTAGTGGGAGGTGTCCCTGCCCATGGCAGGGGGGCTGGAACTCGATGATCTTTATGGTCCCTTCCAACTCTAACCATTCTATGATTCTAAGAGTCAGTAATGGGCCCCTATGGCAATGAAGGTCAACCACATACCAGGCTGCTGCACTGGGTCTGGCTGGGATGGAGTTAACTCTCTCCACAGCATCCCGTACGGTGCTGTGCTTTGGATTTGTGGCTAAACCAGTGTTGATAACACACTGGTAGTTTTGCTATTGCTGGAAAGTGCATGCACAGCATCAAGACTTTTTCTCTTTTCCACTCTGTCCCCACCCCGAATGAGTAGGTTGGGGGTGGACAAGAGGTTGAGAAGGGACATAGCCACAACAACTAATCCAAGTTGACTAAAGTGATATTCCATAACACATGATGCTCAGCAGTAAAAGGTCAGGGAAAGAAGGAGGAAGGGTGGACATCTGTGGTTATGTGCTTGCCTTCCCAAACAACCATCATGCATGCTGAGACCCTGCTTTCCAGAAAGTGGCCGAACATCTGCCTCCCAATGGGAAGTAGGGAATTAATTATTTTTGCTTTGCTTATGTGTGCAAGCTTTTGCTTTCCCTATTAAAACGTCATTATCTTTATCCATGAGTCTTCTAACCTTTTTTCTATTCTCTCCTTATCCCGAGGGAGAGGACAGTGATCAAGCAGCTGTATAGGTGTTTGTGTTGACCAGAGCCAACAGCTACCACTGTTGCACTGGCAAAACTGCAGTCAAGTCAAAAGAAGCTGTTATTCCCCAGCAGCCAGCGTTCATGATGTTGTATGAGTACAGTGTACTGTTCCCCTCCTCAGCACCCAGTAAATGAGATAGTGATAAACTAGAGGAAAAATAGTAGAAGGACATGTAGTTGATTAAAGGGCTGGTGATCATGGCAGACAAGGAAAAGCTACACAAAACTGGGCTTTTTAATCCTAGAAAGACTACCGGGGGAAGGTGGTGAGGTGGGGTGTGTGTCCAATTGCTGTCCTCTCCATAAAATCCACTTACGAGCGCTGAAGACAAAAGCAAACTTCTCAGAGGTACACAACAAAAAGATGCGAGGCAATCAAGAAGCTGCATCACAGGCAGTTTTACAGAGATAAAAGGGGGCAAGGAACCCCATGCAAAAAGCTGAGTACCAACTTAAGCACCAATTGGAACCAACTGCACATAAAGAGTAGAATAAATTATATAAAAATAAATATATAAAAAATAATAAAGAGTAGATTGTTCTTTGAAGAGTAGAAACTCAGCTTTGGAGGTCTTCAAGATTCAACTGGACAAGGCTCTGAGCAACCTTATCTATTTTCATGTTAGCCTGGCTTTGAGCCAAGGGTTGAGCTAGTTGACCTCTAGAGGTTTCTTCAAAAACTTAAAATATTATTTGATGTCAGTATAACAGAATATTTTAATACTTTGACTACTAGATAGTGATGCCTTTGGGCTACGCCTCCATTAAACCTAATACATAGCCTCATGATAGGCTCAAGGCAGTTTAAGACTGGTTGCCAGAAGTTGTGCCAGCTCCTCCCCAGCACTGCTACTGATATGGCTAGACTTACCCTCCTCCAACACATAGTAGAACGAGTGTTAGCACCAACAGGAGCTAGCGTGCTGCAGAATTCAGTAGTTAAGGAATAGAGCAGACCTGTCAACATCAACCTAAGGCTGCTTAATGCCATCTTTAGCTCATGTCCAAGCAAAAAACTTTTTACAAAACTGCAAATTTCTTTCTAGAGCAGCACTAGTTCTCAGACTGTGGGCTGCCATGGAAATTCAATACTAGTATATTAATATAAACAGAAAACAGAGACACCAGTACATAAGTCATTTATTACTGTGACACCTGAAGCATTTATAAACCAAATTAACAATCTGTAAATACCGAATTATGCATTTATGCACAAATAGGTGACAAAAGTATATATCCCTGCATTCAACAGCAATTTTGGACTTAATAAGAAATACTGCTACAGCATTTAATTTGCATTATCTTGTGAAGTGCTCTGTTAAAAAAAATCACCACATTTGACTAACGAGCAAGTCAGTGTCAGGGCTAGTCACAGTATCAAAATTTAGTTATTTTGTAATACAGTTTCTACTCAGTTTTTCCTGAGTCAGATATGCAGGTTTCTCTATGGTGTTAGAATTCACATGTACCAAGTACCTAGAATTCTCACAAAAGTCCTCTCAGTAACATAACCACTGACACTCATAATACCTATTTTTTTAAAAAAGTCATTTATTACAGAGTACCTAATATCAACAGAGAATTCCTGGAAGATGTAGTCCCCTATTTTATTAAATGGAAAATAGAAACAGTTGTGTTTGATTTGTTGTTTGTTTTTTTTTTTTTTTTCTTTTTAACTGCATGCTAAAGTGCCTGAAGCTTGCCTAATAATCTTTGTGAAGTATGTAAGAAAATGACACCTTACTCACTGTCCAATACTGAAAGGAGATTCATTATTTTTGCACTCCTGAAGTAGAGCTCAGACAGGTTTTCTGATGGATGCATTTGTAAAATTTCCTCCTCTATTTCAGTGTAAGTTGTCCATACAGCAAAATGAGAACTCTGTTTTAGAAAGTTTTAGACAGGAGCAAGCAGTATTAAATATTTCATGTGACAGCTGCATATAAAATGTCAGAGATCGTTGTACTGTTAGAACCAAACCCTACCCAAATTTAGACAGACTTGATTGCATATTCCTCAATCGTCTAGTCAAGGATGCTATTTATTGCCTACTACTTGAGCGTGATACTTGTTTTCAGCTTCACTACTGCCAATAATTTGAACAGAGTTTTATTGGCTCAGTTACTATTTATGTATAACATAAAATATTAATAAAAAGACATGACAGTTCTGCTCAGACTACAAAAACAGCTGTGTATCAGTTCCAAATTTGAAAGATTGGTGAGGACTTTTTGTTTACTTAGTTTTAAATGAAAGTCTATGCTGTTAGGTCACTTTGACAAAATAAAGTTTTAATAATGCAAGTATTTTCACCTCTCTTGCACATTTTGTGTTCTTTGTGTGCTCCTCAAAAAAAAAAAAAAAGGGGGGGCAACACATCCTATGAAAATCCAATTATTTAAAGCACAGAATCTTAATCTTAAAACATTCATTCACGTGGTTCAGTAGGAAGGTAAGTTCAACTAGGTCTAATAGTCTTATTACATCTGCTTGCCAGAATGCTTCATTATGTAGACTGACAAAGTGTGAAGGCAAAGCATATCCAATTTAATCAGCACAATTTAACACAGGAAACAGCACGTTTTCCCACATAGATTCTACCATAATCTGAAGGGTCTTCTGCCTCAAAGTTTAGTAACCAGGGTCTACTTTCTCCTGTCAATACCTCCACAGCTATCCAAACCAGTCATTTACCTGGATCCTGGAGCATAAGTTATGATAACACTCAGTGAATTCATAACTCGCACCCAAACCAAGGCCTATGTCTAACCCCACTGCACCATCCATCACACAGTTAGTCTGAAGCTCGGCTAAATAAGAGGGACTAAATTTGTATTATAATTTTTCTTTCAAAGCCAACTTTCAACTTTGGAAATAGAAAAATGAAAGAACTTTCATGTTCAAGCATCTTAAAAAGGAAAAAAAAAAACCAAAAAAACAAAACACCCAAACAAAAAACCTAATTAAAAAAAAAAAATTTAACAGCTCTACCTCATGTATAGTGCTCTGAAGGAACTGAGTAGGGCTAACAAAACTCAAATAGATTTAAAAAACATATAAAGCAGTATTTGATTCCCCGAGCTGCTATTTGGCCAGTTACACAAGAACTTATTAAAAAATATTAAAAACACAGACTCAATGATTCTATGGTTCTATGACTCACTACTATGAAATTGTAGCAAACATCACTTTAGATAGTTTCAATATTCTTTTACTTTCCAAATGAGCTGGTTTCTGTTCAAAGAATTTAAACAAGTATTTTACAAATTAATTAAAAATAACAGGTCAGCAAAAATGTTACTGTAAACTACTCAGTGTCTCATGATTTATTATCCCACACACTGCTGCATAGCAAGCATTCCAGAACTACAAATTTCTGGAACAAATGTTTTGTGCACCCAAGCACAGAAACTGTTTTTAAGTGCTGAAGCATTTTCTAATTGCTTGCTGAAGAAACTAATCTGAAGAAAATAAAAAGCAACGCAAACTTCAAGTTCATAGTATCCCTCCTTGGAGGAAACCAACTGACAAATGCAGTCATTCCTGACAGCACAAATATACTCCTTGCAATACTAACACAGAAAAAGTTGTAGACTAAATTTTGGGAGAAAAAAAAAACTAGATGAAGAGAAGTGTAAGATAAAAACTGAAGAGTAGACCAGGGCTGTCTTTGAACCACCAACTAAATCAGAAAAAGGAAGAGAACTCACAAACAAGTAGAACAGTCTTGCATGTTGCCAGAAAAGAGTTCAAGTATGGACAAGAGTAATTAATATAAAACTTCCAGTGGATGCTTGTCAGCTTTTCAGACTGTAAAACGTGAGACTTGCACCATGAAATTTAAAATAAAAACACATTGACTCGTAGATTGTTGGGATTCACATTCACCTACTGTGAAGTCCTCTCCCCACAACCCTCCTACCCAGTCTGTCAGATACTAGTATTTCACAAGAGAAGGCACAAGATGAACGGTGCCTGTTCCTCAGGTGCCACTGGTCATAGCACAAGCTAAATGCCCAGCGATTATTACTGTGTCTGTATGGGGCCAGTAAACTCTTAGAAAAGCACATGGCAAGCAGACAGCTCAGAAATATAATCTCTTAAATTTATCACCTCATGACACATTACCAGACATGAGACTTAAATAAGAATTCAAGATGCTAATCACTGTTACTATATTCAAAATACATCAATGCTAGTACAAGAAACCCACAAACAGTGGAAAGTTGTTGCTACACATTCACTAGACAGGTTGACCACTAAATGAAACATGCTGACACCCGCACCCACACCACTACAGCTGCAAAATTTACTTTTGTCTTGTGCCCCCACTCCCCCTTTCTGAAGTCACCTAGCAACTATGCTTCTTATCCACCATCTTGTACTCTTCTAATTCTGAGGCAGCTGCTGCCACTGACAGTTTATGTTCCTTTTTCCCTTCCCAACTGTTTTCATTTAGTCAACCAAAGGTTGACAGCACTCATTACTTATAAAGTGGCATTCGTCTTGGAATTTCCATAGCTACTGGAATTTGAACATGCCAGGAAACCTTGAATGAGATAAGAAAGAAGTTGTGTGAATAATATCTGGCAGAAAATATTTCAGTAACTGAGCCATGTAGTAATAGAGTGTGAAACCCAAATTACATCACCGGTTGAAACCACAGGAGTGACAGATTCTAAAATTATGACACTGACTCAGATAAAAGATCTGAGATAATTCTCAAGGTTTCAGTAGTTGCACGCTGGCTTAGTTCTACACAAGAAGCACCATTAAAACCTATAAGCCACTGTCACTTTTGTAAATTCCCTAACAAATCAAGAATTAATTACAACTAGTTACTTCTTTCCTAGGTCTTCAGCATTGCTCTTAGGAGATGTTTGAAATCAATAAAACATAATTTAAGAAAACAGTTGTTATTATAAAATGTTACCTGAAGAAGCAATTGCATACTAACTCACATTAGCATTGTGTGTGTTTATTCAGGTCTAGACCTCCAATAAATTGCTTTAAGTTTCTTAAATACCAAGACTATTACTATAGTAAACACATAAGCAAGTGAAAAAGACACTATTAATTAGTTTAGTACTGAACAAAGAAAGTTTGGGTTTACATGCAATATAACTCTGGAACACAATGAATTCTAAAAAAAAAAATAAGTTTATGGTGAAACAAGCACATTCTCCATTTTGCAAACCTTAAGGTAACTTCTATTCACATCTTTATCTTTAGAAGTATGAATTGATGTTCCAGCTATTTCAAATTTTCTATCAGTGCTTAATATCTTTTTATGACAAAGGTTCTATGAAATCTTCATTTTGCATAGAATTTGATGCATGTGGTAAGCAGACACCTTAGCAGAAATTGTTATGTGCAATTTTATGTACAACACACTTGAATGCATGCAGCTTTTGAATACAAATTATATCTAGCTCTTCAAAACCATTCTTATATTTACAGCTTTCAACTGTTTAAAATTACTGGCTGTAGAGCTACTGATATATAGTAGGAATCCGTTTATCATTATGTGCATCACTTATACTATAACCATATTGTGGATTCATTGTCCCACTATAGGGGAGAGCACCAGTATAATCCCAAGTGTCAGATTTCAGAAACAGAGTCTCTGAAACATTCAAAAGTAAATATGGTACCTTGGAATTGAATCTACTTTAAAGAGACGTATCTGTTGAGAACATACAAGAGATTTTTTAAAAAACCAGCATCGTTGTCTTACAGAGGGACAGTGCCATTGTACTTTAAAATCTGAATCAGTTTCTTCGATTAAGACATAGCCGTAGCTTCCTTTGTATGAGGTGCCAAACCCAGCAGGACCGTGACAAACTGAAACTCAAAGGTTTGGAAATAAACTTCTTTCTTATGCCAGAAATTCAATAAGGGAATGGATGCACACTTAGAGATGAAAAACACATAGTAATCATGCTTGCTGCCTGGCAACTACATGCCACACCAACAGTGGGTAAAACATCTGTGGCTCCAGGTTTATCTAAAATGTCAGTGTTGACAGTAATTTGATAAGATTATCAGTTGATTACTTAAAAGTATCAAAGGCCAGCCTTCACACTACTATCCTATAAAAGATTTGTGAATCTCCTCAAAACTCAAAGTCCAGAAACTTCATGTTTCTAATGGAACGTCACTAATAGCAAATAACTGATCTTCTCTTCAAAATTAAAATAAGATTTAAATTTGTTACGTAAAAAAAATTTGAAGTGGTTATCTTCTTCCACACATAGTAATATGTTCAGAAACAATCACTACATAATTTGAAATCAAAGTATGAAAAAACATGATTAAAGACCTTAACAGGAGTTTGAGTAGATATGGTAGATGACCACACTGCACGAGATAAATGCTGAGTGCTCCAACAAAAACAACCACCACCTTGGATCTTAAGTTTACCAAGACAGTTACTGTCAATTTCTGCCAACAGAATACAGCCTGCCTCATCCAGACCTCCAAATATATATCTAATAAGCCTCTAGAAACCCACAGTGCCCTGACATTTTTCTTGACAGTGTGGTTGGCCTTCATGGCCTTTTACTGTTCACTGAGCTATAAATATGGCATGCAAAGATGGTAGGTTCAGTGACCGAGATACAGGGAGAACATCTACTACTAAGCAGACTATCATTAATCACCATCAAAGACGCTTTACAAAAAATTACCCACTGCGACGGAGGCAGACTTTATGCAGGTTATTCTGGTGGAGAGATACAACAAAAGAACTCAGAATTCACATCGTATTTTCATCTCAGGCTCCACTTGCAATTCAGACCAGCACTGCTGTTGTATTATCTACAATTGTGACAGATGCAACTTTCCCTGCTACCTCATATTACTATGTAACTGTACAAAAGAGTTGGGAAAACCAGAAAGCAAGGTGGATGCATTCATATCAAACCAGGAAAAAGATCTCTCATGTATATATCTCAACTGATTTTATTCAAAGCTCTACTTGACAGGTAACACCAAGGCATTATTTGCAAATGAGATAAATGGGTACTGTCAAAGTTTGTACCAGGGCAAACATAGTTATACTAAAAGTTAGCCTGTTATTGTAAAAGTAGTGCAATAAACTTCAGTTCACATAAACTCTCAGTCTTCATCCATGCCTAACTTGAGTGTTTTTTTATCTTGTAGCTTGAGAAGTAAGATGCACAAAAATAAGGAGAATAAGCACATTGAGAGTTCACTATAAAAGGTCTCCACCTCCACCAAAAAACTGTAAGGACTTATGAAGTGATACAGATTGAGATGTTAAATGAAAAGGATCTATCTATCCAGACTGACCTTTTTCAAAAGCAAACATTTTCAGAACTCTTATTTGTATTTGAATCAGGAAAGAAAATTCATGTGTATACTCAACCATATTCGTGTCACACACACATGCATTTTTCCACACAAAGCTACCTACAACTAGAGTATTTTTTGTGGTTAACAGTACTAAAACAAAAATCTGACTTTTTTGTTCTTGTTGTTTAAATAGACTTTGTATTTAACTGGTCTAAAATTAAACAGAGAAAGCTTTGAAGTATATGAAAATTTCAACCCATTCAAACCAGCAGTTGCACCTAGCAAGCCCAGAAGCAAGAGTAAGATAGATACCTATAGAAATAGCAGCTAGTTAGGCCTTAAACATGTTGTCAAAGCCCGATCTAATCTAACTCCAAAAGGACTTATATTCCAGAACAGGAGACAGAGAAAATAACCTAAGTGGTCTCTCATCTAGGAATTAAATGACAGCCTTTGCTAGCAAACACCGAGGCACTAAAGCATATTAGAGGAATCCCTGTCAATGTCTTTAAGAGCTTTAGAAAGCATATAATGGTTTTGCTAAGAGTTTACTGGATTTATTAAGGATCAGTAACTGAACCTGCATGCAGCTGAGAAATCCAGTTCCAAAACACTTCAAGAAGTATTTAATGCATGAAGAATACAGACAACACTTAAATGAGACTTCGCAGTTTATTTTCAGTCTATCCTTGTGCAGTACATTACTGGCAGATTCAGAAATCAATGAGCATTCAAAACAACATTTAATGAAATAAAATCTATAAATACTCAAGACAATTGTCATGTTTACTCCAAATTTTGCTATGGCAAGACATTCCTCTCCAGTCATAGCCAAGTTCTAAAATTACATTCCAGTACCACACACTGTATTCTGTTTATAAATTTGGTACAAATTTACTGTTTTAACTGGAGACTGTCTCCACTCTCCTCTCTATTGTTTGGACACTAAGCTGGCAGTTATGCTTCTTGCCCACTACCATCTTGTATTCTTCACAAAGTACTAGGTAGAAGAAGATTCTTCCTAGTCAAGCCTATGACCTGTAAGTTAGAACACCACTCAGAAAAATAACGAAACATAGGTCTGAGACTCCTTGGACTTGGAATGAAAACAAACTCCTGCCTTGATTTTCCAATTAAGTGTCCTAATCAAAGTGCCCTTGAGAAAGACTGGCATTATCTCCTATTCCTGCAATGAGGTTTTAAAATAAGTGGGTTTTGAATAGATTAACGTGTCTACCAACTGGACCTCGCAGGTGAACACAATTTCACATTATTCCTGAGCCGATTCCACAACAAACTGTGACACAGAAATGCAGGAAGAATCCTATTCTGCACGAGTGTTCTCTTCCACCCACTGCTATGCATTTCCAGTACTCCATTTGCATAAGGCATGTATCTCTGCTCGTCACCATGATTTGTTCAGGTCCTCACCAGACCATTATGAGATACCAGTTAAAATGACCACTCTAGCAGCAAAGTAAGTCCAAACAGAACAGCCAATCTGACTATTAAACCATCAAAAAACTGAATTAAGCATTTAAAAGTGCCAGGGAGAGGGCAAAACCATTCAGCCAGATGCTGGGAGAGCACTCTCCTTTTTAGCCACACAGAGCTTCTAGAATGGCGCACCTGCTTATGTCACTACAGTATCAGACAACATGCACTGCTTATTTCCAGCATTCTCATGCAGATTTAGGAAGTAGGCAAGAACCTCTTGAGTTTTGCTGGAAACTACTAAAAAAACCCAGAGATTCAGAATGTCCTCATGATCGTGATGGATAACAACAGGTATTATGAGCCAAACAGCTACAACAGCTTCATCCATGTAAAAAACAACATACAGCTGTATGCAAGCAATTATCAGCTTTGCAAAGGGAAGGTGGGATACAGGTAACCATGTAACTCTAATAGTATTCCCATTTCAAGAAACAGACCATATTAAATTCTACAAGGTATTAAGAATTATAAGCCTGCTTCACAGCTTTAACAAGAATTTTCATTACAGTACATTGATTTCTTCTTTAAAAGCAATCTGTTTAGAGCAATGATTGTGAAGACTTCCTGTCCATTCCAGTTGCCTAGATACTGTTATATTTCACTAAAGATTTAACCAGGTACCTTTGCTAAGTACATTACGCATTTCCAATGCAATATTACATTTCTAAAAAGCATATATGAAAAAGCAATGAGGTACAGTTTATTTCATAAATTGAAGCATTGTATACTCAAATGGTGTTGATCCCTTTAAATAAGTAGCTTTACAAAAAGTATTTTCTAATTTCAGTATCAATTTCTATAGGTATATATAGTATTGCAGTTCACATGCATCTCTAAATATAAACACATAGCGCCCTTATAAACATACAGATATACGTCTACAAAGCTACTTGATTTATTAAATTGATACCTAAACAGACAAGAAATTGTGTTACTCAGAGCTCCAATGACTGTTCAATTAACAAAGCTAGGAAAGGAAAGCAATTTCTATGCCTATCATATGTTAACTGGTTCTTAAATGCTCTATGTTAATTACCCCCATGAGCTGAGATCCTGAAAGAATATCAACAGAAATTTTTAAAAATTACACAGAAATATGGCTTCCAAGGAAGGGGTTAGCCATCACTTAAACCAAAAAGAAACAAAGTCAAAATTTGATCCAAACAGATAACATACTTTCAAATCAAAGAATAATGCACATGGGTATCTGTAGCACTAGGTGATTTTTAGGTCATTTTGCTGGGACAGCATAAACAGGTACATGATACTGTCCCTCCTGTTACATATTCAAGCCATAGACAATTCGAGAGATTTTGAAGCCGGCTCCATAGCTTTGCAAACACCAAGTGCAAAGGCATGGTAATGGGCAACGCCTTCCAAATCCCCAAACTCTAACACTTCTTACAGCCACATTTATTTTTGTCTTGTCTGCACCTACTCAATGGACAAGGAGAATAAAATAAGTTTAAGCATTAAAGAGAGACCAACAGTTCAAATCTTTTATTGTAAAAGCATATATTCCTAGTACACAAAAGCATCTAAGCAAGAAGAGTTCATCTTTGCCTTAATCATCTAATAAATTTCAGTATCTTAATTATCCTTCCACTCAGAAACATCACTAAGTTGAGCCATTTCAAAAACTGCATTTATCTGAATAGTACACTCAAAACTTCTTGCTCTCACAAGTTCAGAATACTGATTTTTCCAACTGCTCTATATGTACGCCTTACCAACTTAAATACTTTTTGGATACAGAATTTCTCAGGTGAAGCCAACTAAGTTCCATTTACAGAGTAACAAAGCAGTAATTTACACAAAGCCCGAGGTAACAGTAGGACACTGAGCAAACAAGCACAGTAAATAGAACAGCTGACCTCAGTGAAGCCAGACAATGACTAAGACTCAACCTCAGAATAGCAAGTTTTCATCAATACAGGTTCTCCTACACACATATTGGAAAAAAAATTTAATGGCTAATTATCAAGTTAATTTAGATCTTTATTTCAACATTTCCATGGCAGAAAAACTTCACACTTAATAGAACATGTTAAATATCTCTTTTATACTTCCAGTTTTCTACCCTGACATTTGCCAGATTTGCATATTACAGGAAACACTGCAGACGTCCATCAAGCTCAGCAGCAATACTGACTTCAGAGTTTCATGCCCTCTGAAGCCAGACCCATGACTTGGTTTCAGAATATTTAGCCAGACATTAGGATGTGCCAAGTACTCAAATCTTTCTTCTCAGAGGACCAAAGCAACTAAAGGGTAGAATGTGGCAGCACAAGAATAATCCACTTTGGCCATACAATTACATAAATCAGCACAGCCTAACTCTTTATAGCACAAAGCCCGAGTTCAAGTTGTGCCAACACAACTATGCAAGGAGCTATACTGTAAACTTTAGTTCTGAAGTGAGTTAAAAATAACTTCACAAAAGGAGGTTAGCTTAAATACAGAATCATTTCAGTAGTATCATCTATAGGACCGAAGTAAACTGTCATATCAGCACAATGATGATACAATAAACTGCGCTGCCAGAAAAAGTAGGAAGAAACTACTTAAGTCAGTATATTACAGAACTTACATGTAGTCTTGAGGTACCACTGATTCTGGGAGTGAACAGTTAACCAATAAGTACCTTACCAGAGCTTTTTGGTCTCCAATTCGGGGGGGGGAGGGGAGGGGCGGGCAGCACATTGTTTTTAAAAGACAACTTGAAGGAAAATTGTCTTTTAAGGTTAAAATGTTTGCTGTCTAATTCTAAAAATACAAAATTAAAAAAAAAAAAACTTAATGCCTGATGCAAAAGATAAGTAATTTTCATAGTCAAACTTTTTAGTCACGAGACAAAAAGCAAAGACGCCATTACTATGTACCATGGCATAGTACAAAATACACAGTTTCTCTTTAGCCCCTTCTAAAAACAACATGTACTGAAGTAATTTTTTTCCTAAGAATGTTAAAGAATTAAAATCATGACACAATCATAAATGGTGATCTTATAAAGAAACTTCCAAGATTTAAGATTTAAAATAATAAGGCAAAAGATTGCCCAAAATCACTAAGATCATTTGTTTTGTAGTGAAGTTTATACACACATTAAAGATCAACATTATGATGTTGTAAATTATTACACCAACATTGAAACAGAAAACAGACAAGCATAAAAGAACCCAAACTGCAATTACACAGACACAACCATAACTGAATGGCTGTGTTTTCTGTACATCCATGAGCCTCCTTTCACAAAAGCAAGGGGGATTATTACTCTGTGGGAATCTAGTAATTTTGACTTTGTTCTTTAAAATTACTGTTATATTTAGTACAAAGGCTTGAAGATTTCATTGACTTAAATGAAGATATGAAAGTCCACATAAATAACATTGTTTGCCAGAGTCCAACTGTACCATACTGAAATGCAAGAGAGCTCCTAGTTCAGAACTCCTGCTAAATCTAAGCAGACAGGCAGAAAATCGTGTGATGGGGGATTGAGATGGGGCAGACAGACAGGACCAACAATTTAAAAAAAAAAAAAAACACACACAAAAAACCCAAACAATGAACACTTCTTTTAGGTATCACAAATCAGCTTTTAAATAAGAGATGAACTTTGTAAATAACTACAGACAGTTGTCTTTGAAGGTGAAACAGGAAATATTTTGTCAGAAATGTTTTAGACTAGGCTGGCATAACTTACAAAGATGAGGTCAACATCTCTGAAATGTGCAATACTTGTTTGTGAGAATAAAGCTTTTTTGAGAGCTCCCATAAGTTCAGACTTCTAAAGTCTTTTTTGTCTGCAATTGTGGAGAAAGGCAAGAGAAGTAATGGTACAAACAACATATATGTATTTTTTTAGTCCAATGCGCAGTCAGGTCTGGAGGAAGGCAGGTGTTGCCAAGGACTATGAGGATCATGTTGAGAAGATGAGTATACAGTGGGAGTCAGTTGACTGAGCAGACAGAAAGATGCAGGTCTGCAACAAAAGAAAAACAGCCAGAAAAAAACGCCCAAGATGTAAAGATTTAGAAGAACAACTGAATAGAATTGTTCTAGTTACTGCCTTAAGGAACATGAAGAACTGCAACGAAAAAGATTAAGAACAGCACTCTGTCTTAAGTGAAAAAATGGGTATCTTTAAGAACGCAGCATGCCAATGTCCCAGTATGAATCACAAGGTTCTATTCAGGAATGGCAAAGTGGGTCTGTTGGTCCTGAGTATAAAGCTATCCATTGAACTTAAATCTACAAACGTGATTATCCAGAAGGAAGACAGATAGCTACAGTTATCAGATATATGGTCTGTGACCTCCTGGATCCCAGGATTCACTCCTAAAGAATGTTTACGACATACCTATTGCCTTTTTCATTCAAGATACTAAGAACCTGAACACTGAATTTGCTATATTAGGTGAAGAATGTGATAATCCACAAGACAAAGCGCTAATCCTATAAACTCATGCTGCCAGTTAGAATGTATTCATAAAACCTGATGAGTTAACCTCATACCAGAAGGCTTTCCACTAAATGAGGTACTGCCTGTTCTCCTGCAGTTGGCATAAATTCAGCCTTATGTTCTTTAGCTAATTCAACAAAAGTGTACTTGCAAATCCACACCTGATCTGGATCACATGTATATTAATGGGGCACAGAGATCAGTCACACAGAATCACTAGCTCCCAACATGAGTAGAATTACACTCATTCTGCAAACATCACTGCAATTTTTATTTGTTGAACCTTAAAAGTTAAGATGAAGAACCATGGAAGAGGAAAACAACTTGGGTCTACTGCTTTCTCTACTTGGAGGCCAGCCAAAATATACACTGCTTTCAAAAATCTCACTCCCACTAAGTATGTGACCTTATCCACAAGAAACAACAACAAAAAATACAATAAAACAAAATATTCCTTCAAATGACTAGGAAACAGAAGTTTAGGAACTGTCAACTTGACACAAATATTAAAGTGCTTAAGGAAATGTACTTTCCTATGTCAAATTTTTAGTGTTGGACAATATACTAGACTGAACTTATATTTTTTGTTGAGTTCCCATGAAATGTAAATATTTCTGTCACACATTGAAAATAATTTTAAATGAAAGAAGTCCGTTCATTTAATGATTTTAAAAAATAAAATCACCAAATTACATGCATAAACATGCATTTTCCATTTGGCTTACAAACTACATGCTCAAATCCATCTTATTTTCAGAAGTAACCTGGCACTCATAAATTTTCCAGAAAAGGTTCTCCTGCTGTTGGGATAGCACACTGAATTGCATAGAATTACAGGGTTATAATATTGTTATACATGGATAACATTCAGAATTCAATATTTTTATTCCAAGACCTGATGCGTGACCTGCAGTCAGGTTTGTACAAAATAATGCACCAATTTACAGACATGATGAAAGAAGTCAGATTACCCAGACCAACAGTATTTTGCACAGCTTAAATATGTCTGCTTCTTCCTAGAGACAGGACAACAAAATATAAGCCTAACGTGGATCAGTGATATTGTTCACAAAGTCATGGTTCAAGTACAGCAATGTCACATCTATCCCTCAATTAAATCACTGCAATTTCCTGTTAAAAAAAAAAAAACTTCAGAAAAGCACACAATGGCATAAATTAAATTTAAAGGCTAGAAATAAACTGATGACTGATTTTATAAACACAGCTTCCCTCAGTTGAGCTTTCTAGCTCAAGCTTCACCACAGAAAAATATAGTTTTTATAGATGCTGGAATTTATCTGTCTTATTGGGTCAAAAGTATACAGCTACATGCTCCTTTTCTACATAAGCAAGGTATTTTAGATGCCTCTCATACATGGCGTTTTCCTGGCAGCAAACCACAATTTGTACTTTTCCTTTTATTTCAGTATCTTTTTAACAGAACAAGCCCATAAATAGATGTAGGAGTACAACTGAGTAGATGATAAACTATGACATATGGGCTGAACAAGCAATTGGGAAAGTGAGCGGTGAGAAGAAAGTGACTCTAGTGGAAGTAACTTTAAATAGTTTTGCCATCAGAAAAGCATTCACATAACATTTAAGACATCTGACACAGTTGCAAAGAAAAGTAACAGAAAAACTTTAATTCTAAGATGTGAAATACACAAATGCATCCATGAATGTATATACAAAAACTCGTTCTGAGTTCAGTAAACACAAAAATTACCTAATTTTTGTTTAAATAATGATTCAAACACCGGTACTAAAAGAAGCTAGCCAGCTAGTTTTCAAACCTCTTTTTAATAGGGGAGGAGGAAATATCAAACCAGCTGAGCTACTGCTCAGAACACTATGAGAAAACACATGTATTTGAGCATTTGTTCCACATCCTAAGGTTCCATGAGATTCCAGAAAAAAACCCCATGCTTTCCTCAAAAGCTTTTCTGTATTTAAAACACAGAATTTATGAAATTTAAAAATAAAAGCTCACAACATAGGACTTTATACATAAGAGCATTAAACAACTGAAAATATTGACAAAATTTATTCTCAAGTTCAAAGCATCTTCTTATAGATCTGGACTTTATCCATATCCACAGAACATGATGAAAGATATGAAGACGACTACCAAACTACATCTACTAGAAGTTCCATACAGAACAACAAAATACTGAAAAATCATTTTAAATGCCTTGCCAGAAGACATACAAAGCATTATCCATGCCACCAAGGAAAGAGATGATAACATCTTCTGCAATATTGCTATTGATCACATACAGGATAACCCTTCCATGAAACAATCTGAGGATTCCAAAGGTGTACAGGACTAGGCACAGTACCAACCAAAAGCCTAACACTTTCTGGAAAACAGAGCAAAAAGAACTGTTTCTCTCACAAGTGAAATTTTCAATCTATAAACATTATTTTAGGACATTTGTTTTTCCCACACTAGGTTTGTTTCATCTCTTCATCTACACATGAAAGTTCTTCATTGTCCTCTACTTTTCTGGAGCTATTTTAGATTTAACAACAGATACAAGTTATTTAGGAGTTCTACAACGTTTGCTTGTCTACGGTGCTCTATTCACTAAAACCTAGCAAAATCAATGTCGAGAGGAGGGAGGTATTGGGCAGTCGTTTAAAGTTTGCCTGAAACTGTAGCTGTGGGAGGGGAAGGAGCAGCAGGAGGAAAACTGCAAATCAAAGGCTTTTTAACTCCGGATTAGTATCTAGTCTGGTTCAGCGATACAGAGTATACTGCAAAACTCCCTACAACATTAATATAACGCAAATCTTGCAGCATTCAGCTGTCTACAAGTTGTACAGCAGTTTTTGTCCTGCACAAACGTATTTCTAATTAAAGTCTACACGTCCTTTTTCCTTGTACTTATGTCACTTATATTTACACACAAACATGTCACTTAAAATACACAAAAAACTAGCTTTCAAGTACTTGTGAGCGAGACTCAAGAACACATGACAGCGTATTATGTGAGTCACTATGTTATACATTTAGAACCCCCATCCAGGTTGTACTTCCCGTTCTAAGCTTTCAGCAACGTAAGTAACTTCCACAAAAATAAAATGCCACAAGAAGTTAAATGGTGCTCTGCCTTCTCTTCCTTTGATGCTTTCTGCACTTTAATCTCACAGCAACAGTTTCGGACACGTTCGGGTCTACAAGAAACGTTAAGAGCAGACATCCTCCAGCCTAAAATTTCCTTCCTCTGAGCAGAGGTACACAGAATCCACGTACAAAGTTTGAGATATTGTCCTTTCATGTGTAAGTTCGGGCCCGCACAAAGCCAGGGCCCCAGGACAAACTGCGCCGTGCCGTTTCCCCAGAAGGGCCCTGCCTCTAACCCCGAGACGAGGCAGAAGAAGCCGAGGCCGCCCACCTGCCTTCACAGGCTGCTGCGCCTCCCCTCACCCCGAAAACTGAGGGGCCAGGAGCACATACCCCGCTACGCCGGGGCAGCGGTCCCTCTGCCACTTTATCCGAGGACGGCATCCCACCCCCCCGATCGCCTTCAAGCCCGAGAAGCGGGGCCCTCTCCTCAGCCACCCCGGGTGCCACGGCTGCGAGATGGCTCGGCGGGCACCTGCCCGCCCTCGCCTACACGGGGGGAGCTCTACCTCAGGGCAGGGGGCGAGGGGGCACCTTCCCTCTGGGCAGCGCTTCCCCTCAGGGCTCTGGGGGGGATTACCTCAGGCGGACCTTCACCCCACGGCAGCCCTTACCTAAGAGGAGCAGCTTCACCTCCCTGGCCGCCTTCTCGCCATCCTCCCGCAGGTTCCTGTCGATCATCTTGCTCCTCTCCACCGCCGCCTTGTCCTCGGCGCTCAGCGTGCAGCCCATCTTGGCAGGGGGGGGCCGTTTGCCTTCGCCGGGAGAAGAGAAGCGAGGGAGCGGCGGGGTTTCGCGCCTGGGGCCGCCGAGGAAGCGCTGAGGAGGGAGGGGGGAGCGAGTGCCTCCCCGCTCTCCGTCTCCTTCCCCCCCTCCCTCACCTGAAACGCAACGGCGGCGTAGGCGCCACACGCCGGGTTTACCTCACACGCAAGCAAGCGGCGAGGAAGAGAACGGGGAGGGAGGGAGGGGGCGGACAGAGGGTCGCCAGACGCCGTCCCTGGGAGAAGGCGGCGAGCTACTGAGGGAGGGCGGGATGGAGGGAGGGGGGGGGGGCGCGGTCTGGGGGCCGCCGCCGGCCTCGGGGCTGCTGCCGCTGCCGCCGCCCGCGCGCTCCCGCGACACCGCCCCCGCCCCTCCGGAGGCGCGCGCACCGCCCACACGGCGGCGGGAGGGGGGTGGGGGGGTGTTAGCGAAGAAAGGCGGGGCGACTGCGCGTGCGCCCGGCATCACCGAGCCGTTAATGGTGGGGGGCGGTGGAACGGACACGCAGCGGAACCAAAACGTTAAAAGAGTTAAAACCGTTAAACGTGAATGAGGTTTAAAAACGGGCGCGGGAGGAGGCGAGCGGCGGCCGCCAACTCGCTTTGCGTCCGCGGGACGCCATGGCGCCCGGGGAAAACCGTTGCGGGCTCGAATTTAAACGGTCCTGTGCGGGCCGTTCCATTCCTCGGTGGGGCGGGGGGCGCTGGGCACGGCTGTACCAACGCCCGCAGGCGGAGGCGGGCTGAGGGGCGACGGGGAGCGGGAGCCGGCAGGGGAGTCCCCTTCAGCCACAGCCTCGCCTTCCGTCGCCGTCCCCGCCTGCCTTGTGCTCGCTTCCCGACCCTTCGCTGCCGAAATGCGGTCAGAGAGCCTCGGGGTTCGGTCCCCGCCGGCGCTGGGGGCTTGTGGGCCGCAGCGCTGTCGTCCCCTCAGGAGTGGGAGGCCGGGATGGCGGCCTGGGTCAGCGGCGCGGCTTTCTGCTCTGGAGGTTCATCCCTCAGCAGCTTTTCTCCCTCGCGGGAAGGAAGCCAACCCAAGCCATCCCAGCCCACGGCTCAAAACTGCTCAGCCAACTTTTTCTGTGTGTGCCCGGCTGGCTTTCTCAGAGCCCAAGTGTAGGACTAACTGCATATCCACATCCTGTCCATGGGTTGTTTTGTTCTTTAATACAAAACCCCAAAGAAAACTATACGCGATGTCTCCAGCTCTTTACCCACCACGCATGTGTTGAGCCGTTTGGATTGCAAAAGAAAGATCCTATTGCCTTATAATAGGATCACGGAAGAATTCGGGTTGGAAGGAATCTCAGGAGATCATCTGGTCCAGCCTCAAAGCTGGAGGATCAGCTGGATCAGCTGAGCTCTGTGACTTTGTAACACCCCTGCCCCCCCCCCAACTTGTGAACACAGCCAGTTTGAAACACAGACGATTTCGCAGAATTTCTTAGATAGAAGAGCCTGCACATGAGATAAAACTGTGAATCTCAGAAGTTTCAGTCAAAACATCTCATGAGACACCAGAGTCTACAAGGCAAATCTGTTAAACTACGGTTCATCTTCCCCAGTGATGTCCTTAGGATTTTTTGTTTCTAAAGGATCTCAAGAATTTCTGCCCCCAGAACAAGCTCAAAATTTTACAGTACGGGAGGTGTTTTAGCATTAGAGTACAGAGACTTTTAAGTCAGATTCAGCTATTACTTGGTAAATTAAAAGGTTTTTCCTGTAATACTTGATGGAAAATTGTAACACGTGGTTTGGATATTGGCAAGTGAAAGTGGGCAGATTAAGGGATAAGAAAGGAGTATGGTTGATGGAAATATGTGATAATGAGAGAGGGAGATGTTATAAGGATGGAGATACTACAAGTAGGACATTCCAACTTTGCATGGATCTTGTTTCGTTTAATCATGTGCCTGGCACACCCATTTTTATACTTTTGACTAAGAATGTCTACTGCGGTTCTGTTTCTTCCTTTCTTGTCCTTTTAACAATGTCACTACCCCCATAGATATAAAGGGTGAAATAGGCCCATGTTCCTTTCTGGTTTTGTCACCCTGTAGCAGGAAAACAGAACTGCATAGTGTCTGCCTTTTTACACATTTAGCTAATTTTAAATATAAACAGATTATCCTTTTAGTCCTATTTATCTTAAAAACACTTTATTTCATAATTAGGGACTTTTCTACTACCTTTTTCCTATTACAATCTTGAGGATAAGGTGTACTGTTTTGTACATGGATAACATTAACAAAAATGGCTTCTCCTGAAGATCTGCTTGCATATCTTTTCTCTGACATGCATGTTACTTGTGTTGAAATTTGCAGCCAATTCTTACTGATTTTTAATTTTACAGGAGTAGAAGAAATACTCCTTGCAGGTTACATATGATTCACTGATATTATTTCCTTATGCAGTCTCCTTTGAAATAATGAAAGATCTTTTCAGCCGTGTTCACCAATGTCAGTTGTTTAGTTCTACTGGAATAATGGCCCAGGTGATAAATTATTATATTCTATAGAGTTACTTCACATCAGTGGAAGCTCTCAGGATCATGGAATAATATACCCTTTTTACAGTGCCGCAAAAGGCTGGAGAATAATTGTGCTAACTCACTTGTGGCCAGGAAACTCCCAGTATTCAGAGCAAAGTTTGCCGGTGGAGTGCTTTACAACAGATAATGTCTTATGTGATGCTACGTTGTAGGGCAGTGGAGGCCTGAATCTATATCTGGGACTAGTATAGATCTGGACATGATGTCTTAAAGTATTTTCTTACAATCTAAAATATTCTACTGCATGATAAAAGAAACTATAGTTAAATAGTTAAATATAGTCTGTATTTAGCCGGTACACCATGATCAGTTTTATTCCAAAATGTCAGATATACTTTTGCTCTAACTTACTGATCAAAGTTGCTTCACAGCAGTATGGTTATAGTGTATTTGATTCCTGTAGTTAGAATTGTACAGCCTTACCCTTCATCTGACAAGCTGGGAGATCGCTCAGAAGCTGTGTGTTTTGCAGCCTTGTTCCTCAGAGAGGATTATTTGAAGAGATTTTATTGTTTTGCTTGCTTTAGCAACAAAAAGCTGTTGTTTGGTGTGACCTCCTTTTGTGTCCCCATCACCTGCTCTTGGCCTTATTTTTCTGTGAGATTATCTTTAGCTGCTACTGCATGGGCTTAATAGATAGAACTTCTTGTATTTGGTATTGAATATACAGTGTTTTGAGGGGACGATGATCAGCCTTCTGCCTTCTATTTTTCTGTTTTTCAGATTTTAATTTAAATTATGTGATTCAGCCACCTTATTTGCTCTCATCTTTAAGGAGACACAGTACACAAAATCATATATGAGAAATTGAATACAATTGTTGTGAAAGAAATAGAGGAAAATGGGCAAGAATTTGAATTTCTATCTTTGGAAATGTGAATGGACCAAAATAAAATACTTTCTGAATAAAGCATGTAACTGTGTGCATAATTATAACTCAATGCCTTAACTAAATAACATTTTATCTAATTTATTTAATTTCTTTTTGTGTTAAGAAAACAAAATGTTCCCAAGATTCAGTGCACGGTATCCTGTCCCGTACTACTGCTTCACTTTTAAAGTGTGTATATTGCAGTTTTGCCTTTAGCCAGCTTCTTGACTTTTTTACAGTTCTAGTAACGCGCATTTTTTTCCTGATTAACTGGGGCCTCCCATGTGATGCTGTGGTCCCATGTGGCACCGTATCTAAATCATTACCAATGGTAAAAAGCTGTATTACACTATTTGAAATTTAATCAGATGAGAAAACAGTAAAACAGACATCAAAGCAAGCACAAATCTACAGTATGAATTAAATGTCAAATGCCCTTCTGCCCCGTTGCTGAATCTTTTGGCAAAATAGGTGCAGTCCGCCTTCGAGGACATCTGGATTACACTGTGTAGATACACAAAGCTGATTCTCCTCTCACATTAGTGTGATTAATTAATAGTGGATACTTTTTGGTGTTATTTAGCTATGATAATGTCCTTGTTTAGCACCGTCAGCAATGGCAAAGCAGACCTCAGGTGTCACATGCAATACCTCTGTGAAGGGCCTTTTTGACTAAGAGATTCTGTATGTTTAATTTAAAATGATTTTTTTCTTGGATCCACAAAACAAGTTCAGTTTTAAAGTTTCTTGATGCTGTAGCTGAACAATATTGAATTGATAAAGCTGTAACTCAGCAGCATACTAACACCAACAATGCATGTTGGTATGGATGCAAGTAATTATTGTCAGTGTCTTGGAAGATTCCAAGGAAATTCCAAGGTGTATATTGTGTGAGAATGGTGCTGTTGGGAGGGAGAGGAGACATAGGCCATGTAAGTCAGTGAATGCCATGTACTCGGTACTCACTGCTGCCCTGAAATATACAATGAGGATTCTGTTAATTTTAATGAAAGCAGTGCTAATTACACTAGTGTGGAAGGAGAATCAGCTTTGTGTATGCATGCAGTGTGATCCAGAGGTCCTTGAAGGTGGACTGCATGTATTTTGCTAGGAGAAGGCTCAGCAATGGGGCAGAGGGAAATTTGACATTTAATTCATGCTGTGTTAACCTTTCCAAAAGATCAGGTTTCCAACAAGTTGTGCAAGTCTGTAAGTCGATGATTTCAATGTTCAAAATACTGTAGATAAGTCCCTTACTAGAATATGATAGATCCAGGAACAAATGTTCAGCAAAGCAAATTTCTTTTTGTGCAGTCTGCATGTTTTTGAAAGATTATCTTGTTAGAACTTAATTCTGAATAGTTATGGCAAAAGAAACTGTATAATCTACTGTCCATTCTAACCCTGAGCTGCAAATGAAGTAATCATGATATGGACTTCATAATATAAATAAACAAAAGAAGAACTCATTGAAAAATTGAGCATGTTATTAATAAAGATTATATTAGTTTGTAAGAGAGGGACAGAGACACAGATACACACAAATTTGTTTCCATAGTGCCAAGCAGCCAGCACAAAATCCTGTAAAGCTTCAGAACATAAAGCCTTTACTGTGCTCAGCAGAAATGAATTATGTGTAAAATTACCCACAAAAAGTCAGGTAAACATGTAATACTATGAAATACATGCCTCTTTGTGGTGTGGTCTGGGCAGTTATATTATTCTTTGTTCCTTTGTAGGTATAGATAAATTGAAATTCTTTCACAGTAAGTGTGAAACAGCACTGTGAACCACTAAGCGTTGTGTTTGTGCATGTTATTATATATGAGTAAAAGTTATATACATGAATATGTATATTCATGTGAAATTGTCACATCAGCAAAAAATATAGAGTGGCTATCATTCTACTTGTATAAAACCTTAGTAAATCTTTTTTGTAGTGACTGTTTCAATTTTGAATTGTAGGAAGTAGACATCAGTGTTTATGCAAAAATATCCATCAGTAAAATGTTTATTCTTACTTAACGCTGGGTCATCATAAGTTGGTGTCTCTTTATATTAGTTTAAGATAAACATCTTTATTTGAGATCTGTAAAAGTATAGTGAGTGAAGCAACTAAGATGTCATACTAAACAAGACATTCAGTAAAATTACTGCAGGAATGTTCCATTTTTCTCTCACATAAGCACAGCGTAGCTATAAGAAAATATAAAAACTTTTTTACTGTCATATCTAGTGTCTTCACGTGTTCTGAAGGGCAGCTCTTAGGAGTAGGTAGCTTGAATAGTCTGTTTTCTTTTACTGCATTTGAAAATTACATACGAGCATTACTTATTGTGATAAATAGATTCTATGATGTATTAATACAAGGTTTTCATTCCTAGTTATGCCACAACTCCGGCAACCATTTTGGTGACAAAGCATATCAACTGATTACTTTTGGAGATTCAGAGACTCTTTCAATAATTGTAAATTTAAAATAAATTTTAGGTAAAGTCTATTGATTGAATGGAGTAGATTATGACCATGTTATCCAATCAATATTACTTGTTTTCTTGCAAATGGAAGGTACACGATATTTACATGTAAATGAAAAATATTTTTTTAATAAGTGATCCTTTTTATTTTTGCAAACATTAATGTGTGACTTATGGCAGTAGTCTTTCCATTTTAAAGTGCTGAATAACTGTGAGTCCTGGTCAATAAATATCAAGTAAAATAACTTTGAAGTATATATATCAAAGTGGGTTTGTCCTTCTCTTCCCCAGGCATGATGACATAGAATCATAGAATGGTTAGAGTTGGAAGAGACCTTAAAGATCATCGAGTTCCAACTCCCCTGCCATGGGCAGGGACACTTCCCACCAGACCAGGTTATTCAAATCCCCATCCAGCCTGATCTTGAACACCTCCAGGGATGGGGCAGCCACAGCTTCTCTGGGCAACCTGTTCCAGTGTCTCACCACCCTCACAGTAAAGAATTTCTCCCTAATATCTAATCTAAATCTCCCCTCTTTCAGTTTAAAACCATTACACCTTGTCCTATTGCTCCACTCCCTGATAAAGAGTCCCTCCCCATCTCTCCTGTAGGCACCATTTAGTTACTGGAAAGGGCTATAAGATCTCCCCCGAGCCTTCTCTTCTCCAAGCTGAACAACTGCAACTCTCTCAGCCTCTCTTCAAAGGAGAGATGCTCCAGCCCTAAATACATAAAAACCATAAAGCCTAATACTAGACCTTGGGATTCTCTTAGTATGAGTGTATGGGATTCCCTTGATTACAGCAAATGGAGAAGAAACAAAGTTGTAAAATTGCCTACCTCCTTTCAGTGGTTATTACTGAGCAGCAACATGAAGCAGGTCTGAAGGAAGGCCTTTGCTGTGGTTTTATGTCTACATGTGTGCTGAATCTCCAAAATGTTCCTGTTCATTCTCAGTCATACAAGGTCCCAGATTCAATCCAGAGTTATACTTACGTCTATACTTCCTTTTACTTCTGGCTTCTACTTTGCTTTGAATTCTACCACTTCTGAAGAAGGGCTTGTGTGCCCTAAAGATTGTCTTTTTTTAACTTGGCTACACCGGTTGATCTAAATAAAGCAACAAACCTTAGTTTAAAGCAGTTTATTAGAAACAACAAAGTTCATGGTTCAAATCCTGGGTACACTGAAGTCAATGGAAATGTTACTGTTACTCTTATTTTACCGTTACTGTACCTCAGCACAGCCAGAACTTCTTTTTTGGAACTGCTGGAGTGCTTCGTTATACATGTGTTTAAGTGCATTCCTGACCTACAGCCAGGGTGCTCAGCATCTTCCAGAATCCTTAAGTAGTCAGACAGATTATGCTGACACTTAACTGTGTTGCAAAACCATTGTTTTCACTGGGTAAATGAAAAAAGTAATTATAACTTTTTTGTCTAAAACTGGATCCTAAATGATTTGGGAGGAAAGATATAGTCATAGTTTAGGCCTTGAAATCGTAACATCTGAGTTCATTTCCATTTCCATTCAAAATTTTGTGTTTCTGTGGACTGAGTAATTTTCTCATTTAAGTTTCTCCTTAAATTGCCTAAAAAAAGCAGAACGCTTCCTGTAATTACAGAGATGCGGATAAATATGCAGGATATTCTCTAATGCGGTGGCAAGACGGGTTGTATTTTGTTGATTTATATGCAATGAATAATTACTCAGAGCAAAACAGATATTAGCCTCATTAGGGGAAATAGCAGTTTCTAATGCTTCTTCCTTCATCTTCCTAACAGGACAAGTAAACCCAGCCCGTAGTTGGTTATATTTCAGTGCTCCTTTGTTTGCCTTGGCATTTGCTTCACTTTATGTAAAAATCAAATTAGTCCATGTTGCCTGGGTAATGTTATTCATTCTATTGTTTGTTTGCATGTTCAGTGTCCTTAAAGCTTGTGGTAATAATGAGATGCTACTTTTTTAAAATAGACTAGTTCACTTTTCTCAGTTTCTGTGCAGAATACAGAAAACCAATGGTTGCAAAGTTATTAATTTTTAATTTTCAGCGTGAATTGAATGCCATTATGGTGTTTAACTGAATAATACATTAAGTCTAATGGTGCCTGGTGTTATAAATTACATTTTTCCCTTTGAAACCTAAGAAGTTTTGCCTTGGAGCATTCTGTTGATCTGTTTAAATCTCACCCAAAAAAATATCACATGGACCAGAGGAGGATTCTGACAGACGATTTTTTCATTAATAAAGTTTGCAGAATCAGTTGTGTGAACAGAATAAAATCAAGTAACACAAACAATTTTTTATAAAATTGCACTGTTGAAATGGGCATAAAATCTATCTGTAAAATACCAACAAAATATTTTCAGTAATATTTTGTTTTAAAAATATTATGGTTAGCAATAGAAATAATATACATTAGGGAAATACTGTCAACATTATAAATACCAAGTCCCAGATCCACTGTAAGGAAAGAAGAACGCTGTCATCAGTATCCATAAGACTTGGTTGTAACTTCGGATTACACAGTGTTGAAGAAAGTGGTGAAAGAATCAATAAACAAAAATCTTGCTTAACAAAATAATTTCTTCTCCTCTCCGGTATGCAAAAATAATTCTTCCTCGTCTGTCACAAAATCACCTGATTGAATAATCTGGCAAACTATTCTACGTAGTTTATTCCATCATGTTGAGCTTTGGCTAGTGTATCAGGGCTTTATTCCAGAGCAAGTATATGCTGCTTTCAGCTTCTCTCATGAGAGGCTTTTGGAAGATCCAGATATTTCCCTAACTGAAGCAGAACTATAAAACTGAGTTGTGAGCTTTTGCTGCAAGAATTTGAGGAACCCAGATTAAGAAAACCATGTATTGATAAAACTGTCTAAGGGAACAAAAACAGGAAATGTTTTCAGATGAGAAAGAGCTATCAGGAATTTAAACAGGAAAGACTGAGTACTGTTTGTTACTGCAGAATGCGAATGCTGTGTGCGGAGTGACCATTGCCCTCATGACTAGAGCTTTAGCAGAAACTCACTCCAAGGTCACGCAATCCAAGTCAGCCCTGCAGTGTGGTCCACAAGGTACTTCGCTGGCTAAAAAAGGTGAAAATGGAATTAGAGACAAAGGAGTCAGAAGTAAAGCTATCCCCTAAATTAGTAGGACCTAGAATTATGGTCAGAAAAAAGATCTAGGGCAGTCTAAAGAAAGCAAAGTATTTCAGCTGGGGTCAGAGAAGTCAGAGGCAAGCTGTGACGAAGCCCAGAGAAGTTGTGGATGCCCCGTCCCTGGAAGTGTTTAAGGCCAGGCTGGATGGGGCTTTGAGCAACCTGCTCTAGTAGAGGTGTCCCTGCCCATGGCAGGGGGGCTGGTACTTGATGATCTTTAGGGTCCGTTCCAACTCTTCTAACCATTTTATGATTCTATGATTCTATGTCCAGACAAGCGGTGAGCTCCAGCTGGAGCAGAGTAATACGTTCAGATACAGAGATCCGAGATCGGGAGCTGATCATGAATGGTGGTACAAGCAGGTAAGGTGCTGGGTCATTGTCTGCAGGATAAAAAGCCTTGGAAAAAAGGAAGATGTGGCAATGGTTTAAATGCCATCATGATGGTGTGCTCTGTGGTGTGACTCAGGAGCTGCACTTCCCTCAGGTGTGGCCAGGCAGGTAGACTATGGACAGGCACTGGTGTGGCTGGTGGGCTCCAAGTCCTGCTTATCACTAGGAAACGCAGGGAGTTGCAGGGCTCACTGCTCGCTGAAACTTGTCAGCAGAGAAATCATTACAATTCTTAGCAGCTCCTTTGCTGATGGATAAGAACTATTATGTCAATGAATAACTGCAGTTCACAAGTTTCCACTTCCTGCGGCTCACAGCAGTCACGCCATCTCCCACTGGTTTCAGAGCAGACCTGCCGGCTTAGACTGAAACCAGATAGGTAGTGAGCGAAACGGTTTGGAATCCACAAACTGCATTTTTACAAAAACAAAACAAATCAACCTGACAGAAAACCAAAGCAGAAACAAACAAACAAAAAAACCAAACCAAATCCGAAAACCTTATAACATTCTCATATGTTCTAAAATAACCCATTTGGTAGGTTTCTTTCATCTTAAATAATCCTTCTCTCTCACTGATCTACGCTTCCTTTGCATATTGGAGCAAAATAAGAGTAATTCCCATCACAACCCTTGTTTTTACTGGGCAAAGTCGGCATGAGTTTGGGCTGTTTTGTGCTTTTTCATTTCAGGAGATATTCTGAAGTGTGTTCAATTAATGTATAAACAGTAGGTTTCTACAAGAAGTTTCTGTTCCTACAAAAACAGATCTTAAGTTATTGTACTATCAATTAAAAAGTAGCAAGAGGATGATATATATATATAAATATTTAAGAAATATGATCTTAACATTGAAATAGCGCTGTTAAGATATCCCCTGCTACCATAGGCTGGTCAGCCTGAGTCAACAGAAAGCAGATATACAATTCACTTCCTTATGATTTAAAAGGTAGGAATAACATCCATTCCAATCAACATTTCACTGAATTTATTTTCCAAAAATAAATATTTTTCTAAAATGAAATCCTGCAAGGTTTTTGACTAAGTATTCCATGACATTCAGATTGGAAATGCAGCAATATGCCTTATCCATGATTCAGACCTTAGAGATATTTAAGAGAAATGAGCTGGCGGATTTTTAAAATGTATATGATTTTTTTTTAAATCTATATATAGATAAGTATTTTTGTCATTTGTGACACTTATGTAAATATTATGTCCAGATTTCACCAATGGATGGGATCTGTAGAAGGGTTCTGCAGAAAACAGGACTCATTTCTAATCTGTTCAACATTGTGCTTGATAACTTTGAATTAATTATCATACCATATCTGATAAAACTTGCACATGACACACAGGCCAACAAGACGTTAAGTGATGATAAGGCCAGGGCAGATACACTAAAAAAAGAATATGTTTATATAGCTAAACAGACAATAAGTGTATGAAGAGGCAATTTGACCTCTTCTTGAAGTTTTTATGAGACCAATATTGAAATACTACTTACAGAGCTAGTGTGAGTGAACCAAAAAAGGAATTTGCCTCCTGCCAGGCAATGCGCTGAGGAGACTGAGGAAACTTTCCACCTCAAATAACAAGTACATAATTTGAGGGTCGGTCATAGGTGGAAAATCAAACTAGATCATCTGTTTTTTATGCTCCTTTAATGTCAGCCTATCTATGATAAAATAATTTAGCAAAGATCTGTAACAAATGGCTTCTAATTAGAAATTACACGTTGCCTTAATGGGATCTTGCGAAAGACCCTGTAAGTGAAGCTGACTCGCAATACAGCATGGTTGTCTCTTAGTTAAACCACAGCTGTGTGACTTGTTACAGAGAGCTGTGATACACAATTCTGTAATTTGAATGAAAGGAACCTTTTAATTCATTATGAAACACAGCGGAGGTACCTGGCAACTTTCATGTTCCTTTGAACTCCTTTTCAGCTCATTGCTAGCCTACGGGCTGCTAGGTCTTACAGTTATAGTTCAAAGCCTGATTTGTGTTGCTGATTAAAAATAATTTAAAAGCCATTGGAAAAGAGAAGTATGGGCACGTGAGAATGCAGTACAGGTCTATCCACCAGATTTACCAAGCCTTTTACTAGATCTGGCAGCTGAATTTTGGTTCTGAGTCTCAGAACTTGGTGACTGAGAGAAAAGAGAAGCTGGTGTTGGCATTGAGAAATCACTTTTGTAGTTATATTATTACGTGGAGTAGTCTGACACTTCAGTCTCTCATGTGATATCTAAAGCGGATAGTATACGTGATTGATAAACAGGATAATGGAACTGGGGAGAGAACAGATAGCACTTTCCAGTTACGGCATCATGAGTGAACATGTGATGCAAATACATGGGAGATTGCAGAGATGGATTTGACCAGATTGACCGTGGAGATTGCAGAGACAAAGGACACTGTGACCAGCTCTGGTAGCGCGTTGATTTTACTCAGGGGATGCCCACACAGTGCAGTGCTCAGCAGCACAGCCATTTCTGAGCTAACGGGGCCATGCAAGAAAACTGCTCTGCACCGTGCTTCAGGGAGGGCTTACGAGGTCGGGCATGCTGCGGTGACTTGCCTAAACGGCAGCCTGGGCTCCCAGCTCCTCCAGCTCCTCACCACGGTTTGAAACTGTCTGCGTGACCTGGACACCCTCTACCAGTGTCCACACTACAGAACAGTAATGAGCGCTCAGAGCTTGCTATGCCCTATTTAAGGCCATAATAAGAGAGCAAACAACCCAGATTTCAGGGACAAGGAACAATAAAGGTACCGTACAAAGGGCGGGTTTTCAGGAATAGGTGCTGCGGTACTGACCTGGCCACACAAGCCTAGCCTATCCAAATATAAATGTTATTTTTCACACCAAAGTGTTTCATTTTAACTTCCTCTTTATATATGTATGTATATATTGTTTATTCACAAGCATGTTACATCTTCTAGTGGGCTGAAGCAGGCAGTGGGATATCTATCTATTCATACATTTCTGCTTTTTAATAGGATCCATTCAGAGCAAGACAAAGCCTGATTGAATGCTGGGAGAAATTTTGTATCATAGAGTCATTTAAATGTGAACTAGGACATTCTCTGGACAATTGCATAAAAATGGCAAGTGACCCTCTGTACAATAGTTGCTTTCAACAGGATCCAAGGCCAAGACAGGCTTTTGACAGTTGCATAATGCAGATGGGTCATGCTCAGCCAGCACAGAAATGTTGGGCATTGTGCAAAATGGGAATCGCATTTAGCGAAGTTGGAACCAAAAAGACAGACACACAAAAAAGCTCTCATTTTCAGTATTCTGATCAATTTTATAATTAATGATATTCAAATTAAGAAATATTGATTTGTAGTCTGAAAGCTAAATACTAATAGGAAGGTTGGAAAAGGCTGAAATTAGAAATCTGGGCTGTCTTCAAACTTTGACACACCTGTTTGCAGGAACATCCGCAATATTTTGTAAATGGTTTATGAAACTACAGATTAGTGACCATATATGCTATGGACCTATATGAAATACATGTATTTTTATTTAGAAGTGTTTTACTATGCCTTTAAAATAGCTGTAGACTAATTTAGTTACAGAAATGAATTCCAGAATTCACAAATCCAAATAATTTAGCTCACTGCTAGCATCCTGTCACCTATGTGTTTCCTCCTGCTTTTTCCACTGCAAATCTTGCTTAGTACTTTGTGTTAATGTTTATTTGCTCTTTCTTATGCCAAAACAGTAATTTCACAGAAAAATATCAACAACAGATCTGAAAAATACACTTGCATCGGTAAATAGCACATTGCAGCAGTGTGAATTTTCTCTTTTCCCAATGGTAATAAGGTCTTAAACTACATGGAATTGTGGCATTTCAGTGTATTTAATTTATCCTGTAAAAGCCAAAAGCTTTACATATATATGTATCTCTCTCTATATATATATAGAAATAAACTACACTAAAAAGCCTTTTTTATATAATTATATATATATATATATATAAATCTGCTGCGTGGGAGCACAAGCTTCTTTGCTATCTCTACTATTATTTTTTCACTGTAGCCTGAAGAGAAATCTGTTGATATTAAGTATAATTCATAGTCTTCCTTTGCATTCTCTATTTCACTTCCAGGATTAGACCATGAATTTGAATTACTGAAATACAAGAATTGTGATATAATTTCAAATTAATTCTCCTTTTTGGTATCCGTTCTTTCAGAACAGCTGGCCCCTAATGTTCTCCAGTAAATATTCCAAAATATTGTAATGAACAATCATGTAAAAACACATCAACGAGGAAACTTTTTTGTAAGTGAGGCTAGTGAATCGTTTGTTTATACAAACTGGTGGTACAAATATTCGCATCTTGATTTTGTGCAACTGAAGAAAATATTTTATTATTCTCCCTGATCTTTTTTTTTTCCTTAAACCTTGTTAAATCCACATAAATACTCTATAGTAGTAAAGAAGTGAATTATACGTTGCATTAAAACCAAGATTTCCATATCTGCCCTTAGGTTCCTGCTTTTAATATGTATAAACTGAATTACAGTGGTGAATTTTATCAAGAAGCAGTTTTTTTATGCTAAATCATAAAAAAGGCCTCTATTACTTGTCATGCAGTTCTGCTTTGAGGTTAGCTAGTTTGGGTTGCTACTTCTTTTTGCCAAGAGGTATGCTGTCAATCTGTGGAACAAGTATACAAAAGACTGAATCTAAGAAGAGTGAAAATTAAATTTGATTCAAAACAATACTGCACATTGAACAAGTGTTGTATAATAAGAAATGTTTTTATAACTAAAGTTGTCAATCAGTGCCTATTATCAACATGATTGTCCTGAATTTGATACTAATTAATCCCTCAAGGTTGTTTTTTGTCAGAGCTTTTTTTCCCAAAACCTAGTTAGGTAGGGAATTTTTCCAAAAGAGTTCCATCTCTCAACAGAGTAATTATGTAAATGGATCCTTCCTTGCTATTAAGTAACAGTGAAGATAAACCATAATTTGATCTTCTTGTTAGAGGTGGCTGTTTCCAAACCCTCTTTCTGCTCTTCCAAGTTCATTCCCTCCTTGTGGAATCTTCTATGAATAGACTGCTGGGAAAACAACATAAGTGGAGCTACATGTTTTTGCAGAACCCTGGTACCTGGTCCTTAACTGAACCAGTGCCTCGTCTCTGTGTATCAGTGGAGCTGTGGAATTGCAGGTCCTTGATAGTAGGAAATGTGTTCACTACGAAAGTAGTATTGAATCAGTTCATTGCCAAAAACACATAAAGAAATCACAAAGCAATCAAGCAGTGGTTGACAACAAATAGTCAAGAGCCTAACAGATTAATCATTCCTTCTTTAATTTTAATATACTCATTGATAATAAAGACCTTTCCAACTATAAAATCCCCAAATCCCATAAAATTTGGTAGAACTTACATGAGAATAAGCTGAGAGATATGAAGAGAAAAGCAAGGTTTCCTCCAAACTGTGTTACTTTTCAAGAGAAAGGACATAATGATCTCATTGAGACCCTTATCTTGATCGTGGTGAATTTATAATGAATATTTAAATAATTGCAGTGAACTTCAGATAATGTTCTTGCTGCACAGAGTGTCTGATAGTGGTCTTATTTACCTCAAGGCAAAGCAAAAGTGCAAGTTTACAAATATTTAATAATTTTCCCTTAATTTGGTTGAATGTATAGACTTTGAGAAATAAGGTATCATGTTTAATACCACAGTACCCTTTGCTGTGGTTTTCAAAATTAGGTCTTACGATGCTGGCCGAACTTCACATTAAGCTCTATTTAAATTTCCCTTGTGGTTCTTCCTAGTTGGAAAATGTTATAATTCGCTGTCCTTTTTTGGGGCATAGCTTGCTTTTTCCATATGAAAAGTAACTACCTTTTCTATCAATTTTCTGTTTGTCAACCCTTTTTGGCTTAGTTACTGCTCACTGTTATTATATATAAACTTGTCTGCCCCTACTGTCATGTTTCTATCTATAATGTTTAATTAAGGCTCATGCTAGAGAGCAAACTCGCCAAGGTATATCCTAAAACTCGTTGTGTTCTAAAGAACCATCCACAATTAATTCACTCTATAAATAATAATATAAAATAAAAAAGACTTCATGGTGACACAGGTATTACTGTTTCAGCTGTTATCTGGTAACATTTCAATCAGTGGTAAATGTGTACATTACCCAGCTTACTCTGTTGCAATAAGCTCTAAATGCAGAGTGTCATTTTTGTGCATACACAAGGATTGTTTGAACATGGAAGCAGAAACTATGATCCTTTGGATGATGTTCTTAACATACACGTGCAACAATATATTCTTTCTCATAAGCTTCGGATTAGTAGTGAATGATTCAAGGAAAAATAGAAACTGTTGTCAGTTGTGGAGAGAAAGTACACTTTCTTCATATTCTCAATACTAGGTGTGTTGTAAAAAAGCCCAAATGGTAGTCAAGATGTGGCAAAGGTTTGTGGGAGAACCTTTTAGTTTGGGATTTTAATCAGGTGATTTCCCCCCACGTTATGGGAAGGATAATTTGTAAAGGCCTCTTAAGACCTGTAGCGTAAATGTACCATTGCAACAAAGGAAGCAGCCTCAAGAGGAGAACACAGTATTACTAAGTTCATATTCTTAATGATTATAAAATCACAGAATCACAGAATCACAGAGGTTGGAAGGGACCTTTTAAGATCATCTAGTCCAACCAATGAAAAAAAAAAAAAAAAAAAAACCACAAACACAAAAAAACAAAAACAAAACCACCACACACGCAACCCACACACACACCACCACACCACCCAACACTAATCCCTATTCCCAAGCACTATGTCAACTCCTCTCTTGAATACCTCCAGGGATGGTGCCTCAACCACCTCCCTGGGCAGCCCATTCCAATGCCTGACAACCCTTTCAGTAAAGAAATATTTCCTAATATCTAACCTGAACTTCCCCTGGCGTAACTTGAGGCCATTGCCTCTTGTCCTATCATCTGTAACTTGGGAGAAGAGACCGACCCCCGCCTCTCTACAGCCTCCTTTCAGGTACTTGTAGAGAGCAATAAGGTCTCCCCTCAGCCTCCTCTTCCCCAGGCTGAACAGCCCCAGCTCCCTCAGCCTCTCTTCGTAAGACTTGTGCTCCAGACCCCTCACCAGCTTCGTTGCCCTTCTAAAATGTGAGCAAAACCAATGTTAAAGTAAGTCAAGAAATATGAAAATTTGCAAATGGTTGATGAAACATGCATATGGAAAAAATAACGCACATAGTGATGCTATCCAAAAGTGTCAGAAATGCCATATCCCCTGCTGTTTGCACTCCTGAAAGCATTCAAATGACACCTTGCATCTAAAATCACAATTACCAAGCCTCTCCTTTTGGTTCTGTGCTGAGGAGAAGAGAGGGATTGCTATGGAGACAATATATAGCTAATAGCTGGAGGGTAGGTGGAATAAATTCAATAAATAAACAGTCACAGCTGAAAAGAAGGAACGAGGGATGACAACCAAGTCTGACAAAAAGCTTCTGATTTTATATTGAAACTTTGAAAAGGATGTAGAAATCAAATACTGTCACTAAAAACTGATAAGGCCATTGAATCAATCAGGGAAAAACATCAGGAAATGATCTGCTGTTCAAAACGGGAAGCTAGCAGACAATCATAGGACCTTTTACTAAACTCTGCAGCTGTTTCTATGGCTTCAAACGGGTCATTTATATTATTGCACTCTCTGAGCATCAGATTACTATGAAATCCCTCTAGGTTTCCAGTCTGGGCATTGTGTGAATGCTTGCCCTCTCTATTTAGCCAGTTCTTCCTGTGTGTGCTCTTAAAAACAGCAAAAAGGTGGGCTGGTATGACGAGCCAACTCCAAGGGATACAATCAAACAATCTTACAAATCACCTGCTGATTTTAAAAAGCAATTATATGTCTGAGAAAGGTCATTAAATAATGCATAGCATGGCAAGTGACATAGAGTTACGTTAATGGAAACACTTAACACTGTTACCATGGTTAGTGTGAAAAACATGCCCAAAAGGGGCTGGTGCTGTTGACTGCTACTATTGATTCCAGAAAACCTCATTAGTTCTGCTTCTCAACAAGTTACGAAATACTGGAGAAATGCCTGTCATTGTTCTGTCAATTAGAATCAAATATAACAAAAGTATAATTTGGTTTTTGTTACCGTATCTCTGTTCTGTATATAGCTCCTGGCCACAGTATATTATTTACTATTGGACAACAGAAATATTTTAATGGTGGGAAAGGAAAACTCTGACTGCAGTCGTTACCTTCTGAAAGTCTTTCTGTGTACCTGGTCTGGCTTCACATCTTCTGTTGCAAAGCCAGATCATAAATACTTTTCCTTTAGTGACTTTCCCCTTCGCAATCAGATGGCTTTTAATCATTAACCTGGGCAGTTCTGTGGTGCCTTTCCTCAGATTCACCACCTGGTTCTGATGCTGTCACAGGCCATGTCACCATCTGACTTCCCAGGAAAGGAGGAGGGTCTTTTTGGGAGGGGTGAGGAGGAAGGGAAGGGCGGAAGGGTTGAAGGGTTGTTGCAGTTTTTTCGCTAGATCCACTAATTCTACACATCTCTTCTGTTATTCACCCAAACTGTAGCTAATCAACATGAAAACTTTGTTAATTTTTGCTGTAATTTGCAAGAAATTAGCTTTGTCCTTTTTTATTAGCATATAGCCTGAATTCTTTGAGTTCATTTGAATTCCTCGCTACTCTTCTGTAAATTAATATGAATCTTAATAATCTGCAAACACAACTGACAAGAGCTATGGTTAGAAGGTTGTGCTCAGCCCATTTTTCTCCCTGTTGTCGCCCAGTATCCTTCTAATCAAACCTGGCTGGCAGTGAACTGTAGCAGTTGAGAAGCTGACATACATTAACTTTTGCTCCTCCTATTGCAGATGCAATAACCAACTGCAAAGAAGCTATAGTGACTGCGGAGGGCAGTAATATGCTGACATGACTAGACCCAACAAATACCGTTTACCAGAGAAACTCGTGAGCTATTCAATTTAATTGCTGTCATAATTAGTGGAGGAGAGCAAGTGGGTGTGCCTGGGAAGCCTGGACTTTTACTGCTAACGTGTCTTCATTTTAACACAAAAAGCATCAGGAAGAGCCATATTACTCCAAGTTTATTTGACAACATATTGACGTGAAGCGGATGTGAACATGCATTGTAGCATTTTGTATACAGAGAAATACAAAGAATGCTCAGATTCCCCCAGGACAATAAAAGCTAGATGTGCACAGTTCAGTGCACCCTGGTGTGCAGTAGTGCTGCCACTCTTCTCTGCCCACCACCTGACTGTCTCAGCCTACGCTTTCCAACTCTCTGACCTCTGCTCCTGGGTGGCCCACTTAGATGCTCCAGCAGCACATGGCTAGTGCTGAGTTACTTGACCTGCCTTCGGACTCCAGAGAGAGGAGCATGGAACTGGCCAAGTGTTAACCTTCTCTTCGCCCGGGATGGGTTTGCAGTGCATGCTGTCATCTGTGCTGCCACAGTGGTTAAAGGTAGATCAGCTACAGCCAAACTGTACTCCCATCACTAATTAAGATTTTCTTTTTCTTCTATAGCTATCTTTTCTTTTCTTTTCTTCTATAGCTTTCTTTTAGCTATCTAGAAATCAGGTGTTTGATCTAAGCAATTTATCTAGTTGGTGTTACCTCCATATAAGCGATAGGAAAGACAGAAACTTCTGAAGGACAATTTGTCTCCTATTCTATTCAACCATTTTGGGATGAGTCATCACTTCGGTTTATCAGTCCCTCTGCACCGATTACAAAGGAAACCTATATGACTAGCCTAGATGACGCCACTTTTCAGATGATAAGAGCTTGGAGACAGGAATCCCACCTAACCTGAGTGACAGGGAAATCGATTGAAAAAGTACTTCACTGAGGGAAGCTGAAATACAGGACTGCGTAGAAGCTAACAAGTAAACCAACAGAAGTAGTAAAACAACAGATCTACATGTCATTGTAGTAAAGTACTGTAAATGAGTTAGTAGTGTAATGAACCTTTGTTACAAAATGCTACAGTACACCCCAGAAGTGGAGGCATTACCTCGTGTGTTGAAATTCTTGTGTTTTCATTGAAAAAAAAAAAAAAGAAACTCAAAATTAGCTAATGTCACAGTGTTTTGTACTTTTCTTTATATGCACTGGCAATGTTCCAGACTATTTTAATGGTGTCAAGCTATGGATGCCAATGTCTAGGCACATTAACTTGGTGAGCAAATTATCAACTGTACAAATAAACATAAATCCACTGGTGTAAGTACAGCAATAGTGATTTATATCAACTGTGATTTTGGAGCCCTGTATTTTGATGGAAAGCTTTGAGAAAAATAATTCCACAATATAAAAAGTATACAGAGAAATCTAAACCCAGAAATAATTCACTCCATTTAACTGTCCAAGATGAAACACAATTGCATCTTTTCTTCTTTTGTGCATTCTTATTTATAGTACACAGTAAACTATCGAATGGAAACAACTGGCATATTGTGTAGCTTCTATCAGTGGCTGACACTAGTTCAAATAGATGATCTTGACAGCGTGCCCAAAGAAATGTTTCAGCTTTACAGTCTAGAAAATGTTGTGTTTCTTCCGTGAAATAAGTGCTTACATGAAGCACATCTAGAAATGTTTTTAAAATTAAGAACAGACTCTTTATTTTGTTGCGGCTGCATTTTTCAAGCTTGCGGCCCCACAGGGAGGAAAAGGAGTTCTCGGAGAAATGGATGGAGTGCTGGTTGCAGCATGAAAACGATGAATACAGCTGGAGTAGCAGACTTTATCCCATGTTTTCACATATCCTCTAAGAGCAGTGTTAGCTGCCAGGGCTTAGAGCAGGAGGCACGATCAAATCCTGAGGCTTCCCAGATGAGGCTGTGTGAACTCTCTAGGTCTGCACCAGAACTCTGGCAGCGTACGGACTGCAGCTGCGGGGTGGCCAGGGATCAGGCTTTTGGGGTTTGCGTTGAGCGCATGTGAATGCATAGGTCTCTGATTTCGGGAAGTATCAACTCCACAAGTAAACTACAGAAATAAAATAAATTCAAGATGCCCCCTGTATCAGGCTGTGGATATTGTAAAGTTTGTATCAGATTTGCGTGGTTGCACCAAAAATGTGAGAGGTGCCTGGTTCTGGAGTGCTACCAATGGTAGAATGGAAAATTCAAGACTGCTAGACTTTCATTTCTGGTGCATTACATTCATAGGTCGTTGACTTCCTCTATAAACGTAAAATAGTTTGGTCAAACAAATGATGTTTGGCAAGCCCTAAAAAAAAAAACCTCGTTTGCTGAAAGCAATTCTAATTAGAACAGAAGTGTGTGATTAGATCTAATTCTTCTGAGTTTTCATCCCAAGTATCTGAGTTTACATTTATTCTTCTGGTAACGGTCCCCTTCAGTCACAGGGATGAGGAGTCCCAGTGTCACATTGTAACAGGTTGCAGCCCAAACACCTTCCCAAAAACTATGTGGACAATATGTGGCCCAAGAGGTGTGTTGGGTTTACAGTAAACTAACATCAGCAGAAGGTTCTGCATGTGACCTTGCTGTGCAGGACAAACCGACAGCTGCCAGGGCTTATGATTTCTCTCGGTTTTGTAAGAAATGCTGTGGCTGTGATATGTCTAAGTATACATTTGGCTTACTTTAAATGAATAAATATTAACTTCTGCTGGAATGCTCACTCCAAAGTAACTATGAAATGGTGCAATGTCATATATTCCGACGTTTCAATTTTTGAAAGCATTCAGCCATTTAATAAAACGCTAGGGGCCAATACTTTGTCTTCACATGCAGTGTTACATTAGCTATATGCATTTAGTTATAAACAGGAGTATATCTATTAAAATGATCCGTGGTGATAGTTCAGCCTATGAATCACTTTCAGACGGCATGGGAAGTCTGCACCAGCTGATGTGCTGTTAGAAGGGCAACCAAATTGTGCACTGCTGTGCCCAAGCGTGACGCATTATGGCACACACAAAATGCAGTCCAGCCCAAGGGGAAGCTTTTAGGCCACTCTGAACTAGCTATTCCTGGGTCTCAGCTCTGCTGCTTGCTGGATTGTGCTTTCAGGACTCTTTCTTTCCCTCTCTGACCAGCACTCTACTAATTGGTTTTGCTCAAAACTGCCTATGGTTGCTGTCAGCCTGACAGCTCCGGTTCTGGCAGCGGGAGTTGGAGTCTTGTCCCCTCCGGGGCTCCGGTGACCACTGGCAGCTAAATCGTGCCTGGGCTCTGCTCTGCCAGAGGGCCAAAACTCAGACAACTTCTACAAAAATCACCTAGTGATAACCACGATGCATTACATCCGTCAGTGAAGTGCCCAGAGTATAGCACAACTGCTGTTTTCTGTTATTGACATAATTTCAGCGTAACGCACATGTGTCCTGCTGGCACCCAGAGGCCAGCTTATGTTAGGTCAGATGCTAAATAAGAGTGAAACCTGCATTTTCAGTCTCCAGCCTTTATGCAGATATAGCCTGATTGAGGTTAGAAGAACAAGAAAAATAATCAGGCTAAGTGGTAAGATAATGAATATTATCTTTAGGAAGGTCATTATTTTATTTCATTTGCATTTTTATATTCCAGACTTTTTAAAAAAAGAGTCTTTTATTCAGCATGCCCACTCAAGGGAGAACAGACTCTCCATTAGCATGTCCTAATTAAGAAGGTTTTTTACTAGATTACAAATGTGACTTTTTAGCCTAATTACATACAATAATATTGACTGATTTAGCTCTGCATCTGTCAGTGCAGTCCTTACTGCACCCTCATTCTCTTGATTTTCTGTAATGTGAGTACTCCATAAATAACATCAGTTCTTCTGTTCCTGGGACAGAGCCTGCCTGGGGCTAGTTAAGTTTTATCAGTGTTTTGGGTTGGTTTGCAGTTTGTTTCTCAGAAACACACTGGGAGAAATATACTGGCAAGTGTGGCAAATATGCTGAAAATAATTTACCTACCATGCCACAATCATGTAAACTCTCTTTATCTTATTGGAAAGAATTTTGGATGTATATTGAATTTGAACCATGGACTTTATAACATCACTTGTATGATGTGCATTTATCAAACTAGAAACTAAATGTTACAAATCTGTTTCCTGTCCTCTGTTTTTTCTTCACAAGAAAACCTAATATGGGTCTTGCTTCTCTGCTGTGTAAATGTGTATTTAAGCTTTGGAATTAAATCAAAAAATAGAGGAATTAAATCAAAAAATATAGGAAAAAAAAAAAAAGAAAACCCTCAAACATTGTTGAGTGTTACCTTTGGATTCCTTAATGTTTTGTTGAAAATGGTCTGTGAATGAGGCTTTACTGGAAATTAAAATGGGGACTTGTATCATGCCTGCTGGTCAGTAACAAACATCCAGCCTCAGTCCAAGATACAGTCCCCACTCCAAAACAGTGACTATCTTCTATTGTAAATAGAAAGTGAATTTCCCCTGCAGACCAAAATTACAGAATCAAATATAAATTAAAAAGTTTATTACAAGAGATTAATAGTATAAGCCAAAGGCACAGATGCCAGCCAACAATATAATTATGAAATCTTGCTCAGAATTTGCAAAATTACAATCTTTCAATAACTAATTTGAATCAGTAGGTACAAAAGAAGTATTTACAGTTGGGGTTTTTTGGTGGTTTTTTTTTTTTTGGTTTGGTTTGGTTTTTTTCCATTTTCCAACCAGCTCACCTTGATTTCATTTTCCTGATTTTCAGTATTTACACTTGTCCATCCATTAATGACCTGATTTCATGACTTCATGAAATAATTTTGGGATGTGGGTACATAGGGCCCGCACGAAGTCACTGGGAAGTTGCAGTGCAGAGCTGAGGGTTATGTCTTGTGGGATGTCCATTGGGACCACCGTGTATTTAAAGCATGCTCTTCATTTTATTTTCTCATGTGAGCACACCGTGTTGATTTGACAGAGTACAGTGGAATGGAAATCCTTTAGACAAGATGTCAGAGGGTTTTTACTGTCTGAGACTGAAGTTGCCTTTGGGACTGGACCTGGTGAGTACAAGCTGCCGGATGCCCATCATCTCACTGACAGGCAGGGAACGTCCTGCAGACTGGAGCAAACTCAAATCCTGCTGTTTTCTTTAAATATTAGCTTCTTGGGGAGTAAAAAAAAAATTCAGAGGAAGAGAAAGCTGTGCTTGGCCGCTGTTTGATTTGTGACAGTTTTAGTACAGTATTCACTTTGCAGGTTATTTTGCTGTATATAGATCTATTAAATTATGATCATTCTTTAGAAAGCCAGGTACTTGGCAACTAAGGCAGGTTTCTAAGGGAAAATTTAGTTTGTGGAACAGATAAAGGAGTGATTCAAGACCAATACAGACAGAGAAGAAGAAAACAGACATGTGAAGTGGACAGGGCACACTGCAAAGGAGTAGGTGGGAACATATTGGCGTTGGCTGGACAACAATCTGCAGAGAAAAGGTTATTCCATCGTCAGAGCAACTAGAAGCCAGGAGGAAAGAGAAATAAGCAGTGATATGTCCTGTGGCCTTAACAGTATTCAAGGATGTCCCACGATGTCTTTTTTCATTTGAGTTTCAGATTAGATATTAACTGCAGTTGTTCTGTCACTTCGCTGCAGTGTAGTGCTTGTACTTTTTGCACGTTACCGGCCTGTTTCCGTGGAGAGCTGGATGCTTCGGAGCCCAGGGAGGTGGGGCTGCTCAGCAGCTCAATGCAACGCATCCCATGCCAGTTTACAGAGGAAATTTCACTGAATTTCACTGAATTTTTAGAGTTGGAAGGGACCATAAAGATCATCTAGTCCAACTCTCCTGCTGAAGCAGGATTGCCCAGAGCATGTATCTGCATACATAAATAAATGTGTAAATACATAAAAAAAATAGATAAATCTGCGTTATCTACCTTGTAGTACCAAAACTTTTTATATTCTGTTTCACAGCATCTTTCAAATGTTACCTAGACTCTGCCTAGAGCTAAATCTGACTCTTCTCTCCATCTCACCTGTTTCATACTTGCATAATTCTGCTGAGGTCAGAGAGGTTCCTGTTTATACTGTGCACGAGACAAAATGTAAGAAAGGCTTTTAGGCTTCAAGCCTATGGCTGGGAGTGGTTAGTACCAGCTGTCTCATCAAACTTCTTATGTCAGATGGAAATAAAACTGAAAAGCTCGGCATGCAAATGAGCGGATATGCGCTACTGACTTCTGAAAAAGACTAGCTATGCTGTAAAAGAAATCCTGTCAGTAGCACTGTGAGGTAAGGCTACAGACCGACGCTGGGTTTCCAGCAAATGGAAACACGCTGCAACATTACAATGCACTATTTATTGCTAACCGTCCCTGTTTTGGCAAGCAAGGTTTCCAAAAAACAGTGTCAGTGAACTTGGATCCCGGCGTTAGTGCATTGAAAACACCATTTTGCCACCTAGTGGTGAACTCTCTTTTCATGTTTTATGTTTTCACTTTTCAAACTTGCATCTTCTCACTGTGCTGTGAACTGTATGTTGTTCAGACAGACAATTCTGCCTAGAAGGGGTATAGTAATTTTCTAGAAAAGTAGCTACATGTTCAGTGTAAACTGAACGTTTGTTGGGATGAACTAGACAGCTCATTTATTTTGTGTTGTCTAGCTTCAAAGTTTCTTAATGTTCAAGATTTGTATTATTTTGCTAAGGGTCAAAATAATTAGTCTTTTAGCTGTGATGAAGGTTTTAACTACAGAGCACCTTCCAAAATTTTACTCTGTTGTGATTTTCAGAGTAGATAGAGGATTTCATGCTGTAATATAGCCAAGCAGAATTCCCTCCCACCCGTAGCTTTTTGAGACTCATTGGGCACTGCACCTAATTTTGAGGGAGGTAGGAAGCTGCTGTACAGCCCAGCGATAAACCCTTCTGAAAGAACTGCATCTCTAAAAAGAAGTCCTTGCAAAACCATGCACCACATGTGGGATTTTGTGCATGGAGACGCTCCCCTCTGGGATATATTTAGTTATAACAAAGCTGTCTTTTGTTTAGTGTCTCAGAAACAGCTGTGTTTTGTCCATGAGCCAGGGAATGAAACCAAGAAAAAAAAAAAAAAGGTGTATTTTTTTTAGTCTATGTAGTTTTATTTTGATGTTTTCTGCTTGTGGGGTTGCATGGAAGGAACATGTTTCCTGAGTGGTTTGCCAAACACTTTTTTTCATTTAAACTTCACGGAATTGTCAGAGTTGGAAGGGACCTCTAGAGATCATCTAGTCCAACTCCCCTGCTAAAGCAGGCTTGCCTAGAGCACATTACTCAGGACTGCAACTTCTGAAATACATTCCAAAACTCCAGTGACCTTTTCTCTTACCATAACGGCCCTTGTCTTAATGGAGAGGGCTAGCTAAATCACTGGTGAAATTATACCTTACCAAGAGCAATATGGTGCTGGCTAAAAAATGAACCACATAGAAAGGAAAGCCATTCAATACGTAAGATGCTAATGAAATTATGTACACTTCTTCCCAAGAAAATGGCCTGTTCTAGGTTTTCTCAGCCACTGGCACCACTATGTGAACTGACGAGAAGTCAGAAAGGGCTGTGTAAAGACCATGGCAGTTTCAGTCTCGATCTGTGCTCTGTTGCATTAAATCCCTCGGGGAGGGGCTAAGGGCGAACTCAGGTGTTTCAGGGCCATCTGGTGAGTGAGGATGGCCTGGTGAGTGAGGACGGAACTACACACAAACGTTCAGTTCTAATTTTTGTTTGCCTAGTTATTCATTCACAGCATGGCATCGTGGTGCATATTCCACTAAAGACATATAAAGACTGACTAGGATTTCCACGTGAAAGCAAATGACTGATCATCAGCTCCCGTAAAAATCCATCTGAAGTGGCACAGCTTTCTCCGAAAGGCTAAGATAAAATTCAGGGGGAAAGAATCCAGAACTGGATGTGGATTGATATAGGCTGCACTAAATTTTATCAACTTTCTAAATACATTTAGAAGCAAAATATCAAAAAGGTCCTCAGAAAACTATTTTAACTCATGCTGACAAATATGAATCCTAAAGAAGACTTATTGTTCAACTTTTCCTATCACTCCTCTCTCCCCAAAATTAAAGAATTGCATTTATAAATAAAGTTGAAGTTAGGTCCGACTTTATTAATAGCAGACCTCATAATAAAAATAATTATTTACTGCATTAATGTTTCAACTTTGGTAAGATTAATGAAGGTTTGTATAAGTTCGCAATAAGGATGTTTACTCTATGGTTCTTCAAATGAATTATTTCATGACTCCTGTAAACTGTTAAACAATGGTTTCTTCCTCGTACATATCATATGCCAATTAACCAGTGAGTTTTACTGTGGGTTTGAATCAGGTTGTCATGGTATAGAACACTGAAACTATGACCCTTATTTCCGTCAGCTTTATCTCTTTGGTATACAGATGGTACTCAGTTTGGCTGAGTGAACTGAGATATTTCTGGAATGACTTTAATGATCCATCTGTGCTAGTTGTTTTTCAACAAATTGTGGGATCATAGGATAATTCAGGTGGGAAGACACCTCAGGAAGTCTCTAATTTAACCTCCTACTCCAAGCAGGGTCATCTATGGGGTCAGATCAGGTTGCTCAGTGCTTTGTCCAGTCAGGTCTTGAAACCCTTCCAGAATGGACATTGAAACAATCTCTCTGTGCAACTGCTGCTACTGCTTGATGGTGTTACCTGAACACTGACTCAACACAGATGCCTGGGAGATATTACCAGTGAAGACTGAGGCAGAGAAAACACTGTGAACCTCAGCATAACCTGTGTCTGCTGTCACTAAATCACCTTCCCATTCATCAACCGTCCCACATTTCCCTTGTTCAGCCTTGTACTACTACTGTAGCAGAAGGACCTCTTCCTTGTTCCCCTTGATGTCCCTTGCAAGTCTAAATTCCAGCTGAGCTTTGGCTTTCTCAACACCACCCATGCATTCCTAGGCTATGTTTCTTAAAGTTGGTGTCTCTTTACATGTTGTATTTATTCTGAGGTGTCTCGTTTCTGTGACCCTGCACCCTTTGCTTTCTACACATGTTCACTGCTACTTCCCTTAACCATGGGTCGTTATTTCCATTCCTCATAATTTCAAGTTTAAAGCTCACCTCACTAGATTGGCCAACCTGTGGGCAAACACCCTCGTGCCCTACTTTGACAGGTGGATCCCATCTCTCCCTGGCAGTCCTCAATCCTCAAAAAGGATCCTGTGTTTTTTAAAGCCAAATCACTGATGATGACACCAGTTGCACAACAAGGTATTGATTTGCAGGACCATCTGCTCCTTCATAAACATTTCCCCTTCACCAGCAAGACCAAGCAAACACCACCTGGGCCCTCATGCCCTTTACCCTCATGCCTGGAACCATCTAGTCACTCCTGACTACCTGTTCACAATATAAGAAATCTATTTTATTGCTGAAATTAGATGCTTATATTTGAAATATAACTTGAGTCTAAGTTTCTTATAAATATAAAAATATTATAATTTCAAGACTTTAAATAATTTTCTATTTTCCATCCAAATTTGATCAAACATCAAGCCCTGGAAAATCAATTACTTAGAATTAGATACAGTCATAGAAATCCTTTTAACTTAGATCACTACATTCATCTTTCCCCACTAGGATTTCTTGATAAATTTCTTTTTCTTGTGAATATTATAGATAAAGGTATTATTGCCTGGATAGACTGGAAAAGTCTATATATCTCTCTACACCTATAGGTTGACTTGTTTGCAGAATGGTGTTTCTTGATTTTGGTCTCCTGAAGCAGAGAAAACCGACTGTCCTTTTCATAAAAGATGACCTTTCTGTTGCTGAAATATCTGTTCCTTCAAGAATCTAGAAAATATTTTCTGCCATAGTTAAGACTGTTCAAAAGGGAAATGAAACGTTTCCATTGTAGCTCACGTATTTTATTGGATCTTGAGCCTCAGCTTGCATGCAATGCAAAGCAGTTCCCAAAGAAATCCTGAACTACTCCTGCCTTAACGCTTCATGCTTTCTGTTTTACAATGCAGTTTCCAGTGGGAGTAATTTGTTACAAATTAATTCTATGATTTCACAACACCTCTGCAGTGCCATTTAGTAGTGTCTTGACTTCGCATTAACTACAGTATTGAGTGGGTTTTTTACAACAGTATTTGTTCTCAGTATTTTAAATCTTTTCTCTAATTACCTCTCCTGTTAAAATAGCCACATTGTCAAGTTTAGTGAAAATTTCACAAACATTCATTGTCTGCACCAACAGAATGAAATCTCAGCTATAAAATGCCTGTTGATTATACAGCCTGGAATGGAACATTATACTTCTTATTTTGCATTATTATTCTCATTTTCTTTTATGTTATGTTCCAAAATATTCAGAGCAGCATTTTTTTGTTTGTTTGTTCAGTATCTATACAGAATATTTGATATAAATTCCAAGTTATGAAATGAACACTTATCTCCGTAGGTTTTAAGTTTAGAGAACCATATGGCAAAAAATTAGCAAACCAAGAAGGGTGTCTTAGCAGAGAACAAAATACACATTCTTCTGTAAAATATTAATTTATTATAGTACAGGGGGGATATGAAAGTTATAGGGTATGAGGAATAAAAAGGTGTTGTTTGTATTTACGGCCTGATGACTTTGTACAAGAATATACACTGATCCAACCAGCAATAACAGGCGAATAAAGTCCCTAATTTTTCCCTGGTAAATCTCTGCCTATGTAAGGCTCCGAACAGATTTCACAATTAATAGATAGTTATATTCATTATTAGGAAACAGTCTGAATTGCATAAAAGTATTGAGTGGTGCTCTGTACTCGCAAAGAGGAGGAAAGTTTACCTTTGATTCTGTGTTATCACAACTGTAAATGCAAACGAAGACAGGTACATCTTGCATGCCCCCTCTGCAAACTCACACAACAAATGCAGTGATGGGGGACCAAAATGCAGTGCCAGTCACTTTTTCTTACACATGGATCGTCTCTTGATGAAACAAAATTGGTGCTTCAGCAGTAACCAACTTTGCCTTTCTCAAACCTCTCTGGATGGAAGAGATGAGAACTTCTTGTGCAGAGAAAGGACCAATGAGAGAAACAACCTGCCTGATCGTGAGAAACTTAGAAATGCCTGTGCAAGCAAGCAGAAAAAGTTTGCTTTCCCTTCAGGGAAGAAAGCACCATGCTTGCTTCAGGAACAACTTTTACCACATTCCCTGATAGCAGTATCCCAGTAGCCATTCCATTTTTAGCAATGTGAATGAAATTTAACTTTAAACAGCTATCATATGCCCAAAGTCCAGAAGTAATAATATCCTCTTCTTTTAGGTGAGGGACTCCTGAGGTAGTTGGTGATAACTGTAGCTTCCCTCAAAGCCATTGTACTCAGCTTTCAAGTCCTGGGGCTCAGTCACCAACTCCTCTCCATCCCTCCACCCCCAGCCTTCCCAGGAGCTACCCTGGAGTCTGCACCCTTCAACTCCTGCATAGCGTTGGGCAGCTCACTCCAACACAGCTTGTGCTTAGACTTCCCATGTCAGCTCTCTCAGCTTTATGGCATGGTGATCTAATTAATGTGGATGTCTTCACTTGTAATAAAATAGGAAGGTAAAAAAGATGTGTAGGCCTGCTTATTGGTTTCTTCCATTAACCACCCTCTATTTCTGCTATATGTTGTCAGTCTGGACTTCAGTCCTTCTTAAGCTTCTTTTTTCTTATTTTAGGCCTCAGTCATCAAACTCACAATTCTGGTAAGAGCAGTAGTTTTAAAGAACTGGTTTTAGTTTAAAAAGCAGCTTTAAAGCAGGATTGATTTATTTTAATGGTCATCTTTCTAACAGCCAGCAACCTTGTAAAAAGTTGCTCTTGCCCTCTGTGCTTTAAAAGGAATAATTTTTCATGAGTAGAATTGCCTATGAATTCTTAATATGCAAGCTTTATGAAAAGCCAACTTAAAATGCTGAGCAGCAGAGAATACTAAGACAGACTGGATTATGCTGCATAAGGAAAAGCAGTCAGAAGACCAAAAATTTATTTGGGCATTGAAAATCTCAAGCTGTGACATTATATGGCCTCTTTGTTCATCCTCTGTACCAGCCTTTTCCAAACATCACATCTGCAGTTCCCGATTCACTCTGCAATTACTAGAGCCAGCACAGGACTCCTATAAATAGGCAAAGCAGAAGATATTTGGGATCTTGAAGGTCCTTTTGAATGAGAAAGCGCCAATCCCAAGCTGCAATCTTGGCACTCTTTTAGTGCACATTAAATCCTGCCTCCCAGAAAGAAGAAAGAAACCCCAAATCTCCTCATCCACCAGTTTTCGAGTAAGCACCTGTAGTGGGTATGTGTATTTAAGCCCTCACACTGTGTCCTAATTGCTCATAGAGAGAAGGGAGCTGAGCCCCTGCAGCTGGGACAGTTACAATGCCTTGGAGCTCTCTCTTACCTAAATAACAGCCATATAGATGACAAAGTAAACCAGGATTGCTATACATACGTTATATATTTAAAAATCTCTCCATGATTACTTCCTTGTGAGCCCACCCTCCTTCTAACAAACTAAAAGAAAATTGAAATGGCCTCAAGTTGCACCAGGGGAGGTTCAGATTGGATATTAGGAAAAATTTTTACACTAAAAGGGTTATTGGGCATTGGAACGGGCTGCCCAGGGAAGTGGTTGAGGCACCATCCCTGGAGGTATTTGAAAGACAGGTAGACATATAGCTTAGAGACATGGTTTAGTGATGGTTTTTCATCAGACGTTGATGGTTGGACTAGATGATCTTAAAGGTCCCTTCCAACCTAGACAATTCTATGATTCTATGATTCTATGTATTTACTAATGTTGGTTTTAAGTGTTTGTGTATCCATGCAGAACTCCCAGCTTATGTGTCATTACTTTCCTTACTCATTCAGCCCCCATAGCTTTGAAATCCCTCAGCAAAATAAGAATAAGAACATTTTGGAGATATGTTGAGTTATGGAAAAAAAATAGAAATCACTAAAGCATGCAAGTTGGTAATTTCTGAAACACTTCATTATCCTTGTTTTTTGTGGTTTGTGTTTGCTTTTAAATGAAATTGATGGGGAAAAAAAAAAAAAAACACATGAAAAACCTCTGTGGTTACAGGGATGAGGTACAGCATGGGAAGTTCAGTTGGATCAATTTGTTTTAGGGAGATAGAAAAAAAAAAAGTCTGAAAGTTCAGCTGAATTCCTCCTAAATTGCAAAGTTTTGAATTGAAATTGAATTTGAAGAATTGCAAACAATTCTTACTATAAATGATGAACTATTTATATATATATATAAAATATGTATATAACAAGTCTTTATATTACGATCACAGACATGTCTTGAAAAACCACTCACCTTCTCACACAAGAGTTTCACAAATACCCCACCCTGAAGGACCTTCATCACTCATAATAATCCTTCCCCTTAGTACCATACATGAATAAAATTCAGGGGTTTTTTTTGGCCAAATTGAGCACAATCCTTCCCCCCCCCCATCAAAACACTGATTTTATTGATTAAATAGGTATTCAGAAGAGAAAATTGTTGGGGAGGCATTATTTTGATTGAAGAAAAACTCTTAAAGAAGTGTTAACTGTGCTTAAAAGTGAGTGCAGAAATAGGCATGAATAAGTTTTTCTATTTCATGCAAAATGTGGGTGCTGTTGGAAGAGCTATCTCACGAGAGAACCACACTAAGCCAGGAAACATCCAATAAGCTTTTAACACTCTGTATTTTATGAGATTTACTTTGAGACTGAGCCATAAAGTACCAGTCTTTAGGGACTTAACCTCTTTCGTGTATTTAGTTGAGCAACAGTCGTATTTGGAAGCAGAATATTTTTCTCTACTGTTGTCCTTTAGTGACAGCTGTAAATGTTTACTTGGAGAGGCATATAAATATGGCTATCTGTCTGAAATTACAGAATGAAAGGAAAATAGAAACTGGGGACCCCTTAACGGGCTGAATCACTTTTTCCTGGCACTCTGTAGCTATCTTCCCATCCCTGGGGGTAGACAGCATGTATCTCTGTTTCATGTTGTCTGGATCCTTCCAAAGCACCCTTGAAAAATTGCAAAAGGTTTCTTTTTACCTTCTGTCCTGAGCTGTGTACAGCCCTCACCAGCTATTGCTGATCATCTGTCTCAAAACATGTCAAGCAGATGTCAGAAGAGAGCGTTTCCCTATATTATTTGCAAAAGGAGTTTACTTCCAAATAAAATTCAAGGCAACTGCACCTGAACACCAAAGCAACTTCCTCAGAGAAGTCTGATTATTTGAACTGAAACTTGCTGTGCTGTATTTGGAGCTCAGCCTTTCCCTCTCATTTGTTTCTTTCTGTTACTTGCCATTATCTCAGGTCTGGGTTGCTGAACCATCAAGGAAATGGGCAGATTGACCAGGCAATCGGTGTCTTCACACCACTGTGGCACTGAAAAGCCTGCAAATGTCAGAGCCCTCGGGCTTCATGGCATCCTGGCACTGCCCTATAGTCCTCAACATTATACTGCATCTCTGGATAATTTCGATTTTTGGGGACCCATATTTCTACCCTGATAAATGAAAACTGTCTCCTTGCTATTCACGTGGGATACAACAGTGTTGACATAATTTCTGTGTATACACTGCACTGGAATGCGCAGATGAGATTTGGGGATTTCAAGTATCTCAGATTATTTGTTCAACAGTGCAAACATTAACAGCCTTTATGAAGTTCTGCCTCGGGAACAATTGCAGAATGTCATAGCTGACTCAGAAACACGGGATTGTAATAGCCTGTTGCAAAACAGACAAAATCCTACCCATCAACTTGTTTGCATATTTAGAAAATACTGATCCCAAATCCTTTTAATTACAATTGAGATAACAAGGCGGATGTTTAAAGGAGTATTTGCTGTGCAAATACACTCCAGATTAAATTTAGACCTCAGTAAATTCCAAATGAAATCCTTAAACCTAGAACAGTTAAGTTTAAGATCAATAAACATTTAAGGTCTTTAAGGTATGTGGTATTCTTCCCTCCAAATATCTGAAAAATGTTGTGTTATTTGGAGGGTTAGAGGTGTGTTTAGGGTTTGCTGTTGAAAATTTTTTTGTGAAATAAAGATGTGAATGTAGGCTGACACTGTGCATACATTGGAAGCAATTGCAAAAGATAAAAGATCTGATGTTGTTCTTTATTTTCACTGCTGCAGACTGTTCTGTATGCGCCGCTGTGCACTTCAGAGTGATAACCAAACCTCTCCCAACAGCACTCCAAGCAATCAGGCTAACATATCTGCCCCATCCCTGGAAGTGTTTAAGGCCAGGCTGGATGGGGCTTTGAGCAACCTGCTCTAGTGGAGGTGTCCCTGCCCATGGCAGGGGGGTTGGAACTCGATGATCTCTAAGTTCCCTTCCAACTCTAACCATTCTATGATTCTATGATTCTATGATATGCCACGTACGACTGGCGTTTCTCAGCCAGGAACCCCATTGTGAAAGACAGGCATCGTACATGGACATAATAAAACAGCATACTTGTGCTAAAAATCTTGCAATAAGGAATCATTGAAAATTTCAGTTGAATTTCTTGTAGTCACTACGAGGTTGCTGCAGTCTCTGCTGAGCATTAAGGTCTGAGCAGTTCTCCTGAAATTGGTCACTCCTTCCTGCCTCTGTGCTTTCCCCTGTTTGATACTGGCACAGATTGGTCATGGTGATCTCATTTACAGAAGGGATTCAGGTTAAAACTAGCCTTTTTTTTTTTTTTTTTTTTTTTTTCATATGGCCCAAAAACATAAGCTGGAGGGGAGAGGGGAAAGGAAGTGGAGGGACAGAGACAAATTGCCAGTAGTTCAAGAAGGGCCAGAGCACCTTTTCCTGCAGCGGTCTTTGCTCATGGAAATACAAGGACAGCTACTTGTGCTGGCTCTTTGTAGGCAAGGGAGAGAGATAGGCACTTCCAGAAAGTGATTTTAAGATTCCTTAACAAAAGGTGTCTACTAACATTGGTCATCTTTGAAGGTGCCTATTCCTCTCCACTGACTAAATACAAATTACATGGAACTAATTTAGAATATACAGCTAATTTATAGATTCCTGAAGTAGGTTAAACATCCCTACAGGACTCTAATGTTAACAGTGTTGCTTTGATTTCTCTGTACTATATGCTTACAAAATTCACCTGTGGTCATTTGTGTAGCGGTTAAGGACATCTCCTGTTTCTTTTCCTGTCATTTGTGTCAGAGTCAGTACTCAATCTCTAATCCTCTTTGTTGATTTGTAAAACAAAGATTCAGGTTTGAGAAATTATTTCTACATCTATTTAATTTGTTTTGCATCTTTTTTTTCTGCGTTAAGTTATTACTGCATTTTGTTCTTCAAAGTCTTGATAATTTATTTTGTGAAAGGCTGTTGCAAGGACAAAAAAGAAGAAAAGTAGCTTAAAAACAGAACTTTGTGCTGCTTTAAAGCTGCTGTAGTTCATTTATGGAGTTTCCTGCCTACAAAACTTGATAAACTGCCTCTTTCCTTGGATAATATACAGTTCCATTACACAAATGGTACATTACATAAATGATACCCAGTGAGCCCAAGCATGACTTGTACTTTCTCATGTCCAAATTCTGAAGAATGAATCACCAGCACAGGCTCATTGCTTTAAGAGTACATCTCTTCATCACTGGTTGCACCCTGCTTATATATGACCAGACTGCAGGGCTCTGGTGATACTATCTGGATGGACATCCCACCTGTGAGGGGATGTCTCTGCTTAGCATCCAAGATCTGAACCATGACTGATCACGTTTCTCAGCCCTGAAGTCCTCAGCATGTTTCCTTTGGGCAAACCTCATCTCTAAGCTGAGCTTGCCTGGTCCCCCTATAACCCATGCAAAGACATGGGCACTCCTGGCTTGATTCACCTCAGCCCAGAGCAGTTACTTGAAACAGGTCAAACAAATTTCTGCCTCCATCTTCCTTCTGGGAAGCATAAATTTCTCTTGATTGACTATAAAGGGAAATAGGAGTTACCGCCTGGTGACCCTCTTAATTAGCTCCCTCCAGACACAGCTTCCTTTCAAGACCGTATGTAAGAAGACCTCTATAAATTCATTTAAAATGGCTCTCAGCATAGGGCTTGTTGTCCACAGGTTACAACATGAAAAATTTATCTTTCATAAGCTATATAATAAAATGAATTTTGCGAATTGCCAAAGCTATTCATCAAACACCAGCAGTTATCAGATCCTGAGAGCTTCTTTAAGAAACATTGGGGAGATTAACTCCACAACACCTTCAGCTGATATCTCCAGCCATGGACATCAGATTTGTAATATGGCTTCTCATTACAGGCAGCAGGATGAATAGGTTGGGATACAAACCCAGGGTCCTTTTTGCCGTTTCTGCTGGAAGACTCTGATAAAGCAGAGAATGACAAATCAACATATCAGTTGCTAGAGAGCTGGGAATAAACATTGCTTCTTAGACTTCTGGCTGAATTAGGAAATAAAAAATTTCTTTAGCCACTTTCAGGTCCTGAAAACAATTTAAAGTGTCCTCTTACAAGTCAGTCTCCTAGAGTGTTCTCAAAATTTGTCATCAGAAACAACTGCAAAATATGGGAAAATATTTAGTTGACCTATAATCTTGCAAAATTGAACTGACTTGATTTTACATGTATTAATTAACAATTTTTGAAATATGTACAGTAGTCTTGTTTTAGACCTTTTGGTTTAGTTTCTCTCAAGAATATCTGTTTCTAACTAAACATTAACTATATATTAGCATTTTGGTTTTTTCATATATTATAAAAATGCTTCAGCCTTTAAAATGTTGCAATCACTTCATACAAAAGAATCATTTAAAAAAAATATGCAGAGCCTACTTCCAGTTACAAACAGTGACTGTTGTGAGATGACATCAGAAACATTGACAGGGCACTGATTTGCCCTATTACTATTCTCTGTTAAGAAAAGGAGCAACGGATAAAACAAGTTCCTATATATTAAGCTATGTGTGGTTATGGGCTGCTGTGTATTAAGACTTCCTGTTGTTGCCACTAGATAGCAGTGTATGTCTTCTGAGTTTAGAATAGGTATTTCTTACCCAGCTAACCTATAGATCTCACTTCTTATGTACTATTTTTTATTTAAATTCCTTCTGAATAGTGATGTAGGATTTGTGGAAAGAGCTATAGAATAGCATATGCTAAATATATAAAGTAATATTAGCTGCTGTTTGCTAATTGTTATTGAAAATGATGAGCTGCAAAATAGGAAGGATGAAAAAGGTGTAGACCTTGTGATGTTCCACTTACACAGACTCACAGAAAATCCATTGTTTAAAATGGAGTTCCTCTGATTTATATTAGTATAGTGTGTCCCACAGTTTATGAGTTTCTGAGCCTCCTAAGAAAGTGGAAGGGAAAAAAAATTTACCTATCAGAGGTTGAAGGGAGACCAAGGTTGTCTATGCTTGTCTGCTCTATTTGTTGCTATAGTCATTTGAAAAAGGTCCTGCTTTGGTCAGCACTGTGGTAGTCAAAGGACGTAAGAGCATTGAGCTTAAAAATGAGTCACTGTCAGTCCATTACGACATGTTGAATAACCTGATTTAATTGACTTCAGCAGTTCACTCTCCCTGTTCTTAGAAGTATTTTGAAGCAAACTTTTCCCTGTTTAATGCATATGGAAGTTAAAAATGCAGTCAGCTAAGAGGTGACTCAGGTCTGCTTTCCCACTGCCCATCTCTGCTGAACTAAAACTGAAGTGCTTGTTAATGCAAAATTAAGAGGCTCTGCCTTCCAGAGCTTTACTCAAACAAGTCATCACTCTGATGTGAAGTGGGCTGTGATTCAAAGATTGCACATTTCTGATGAACACCATTTAAAAAAAAAACTGCAGAAAAAATTAATGCCAACATCGTTACAAGGAGATATTGCTGAACAGATGGGGAAGCTTCTGGCAGGAGGACTTTAGAACTAGCATCAGTGGCTTGGCTGCAGGGACGGAGAGAGAGGGAGAAAGGAGGATAAAGAAGAAGAAAATAAGGTAAACAGATGCTCAAACTTCAGCAGAATCCTAGCCAACCCAGAGCAGAAAATAAAACTGCCTTCTCTATTAATTTAGAGAAAGAACATTAAGTTTATTATTAGGTGGCTCCCTTTGTTGGTGTAATCAGTAGTTCAAAAGGACTTGAATACATTTAAATATTTGAATATGAGGGTAAATATAAATATTTGGGGATTTTTCATTTTGTGATCATTGGCATTTTTTGTTTGGTTTTGTTGGGTGAAGGAGATGTTCTTTAGGGAAGCATAAGCCTGAAGCCAAGGCATGTTTGACTCTCAAGATTGACTGGATCTGATGGAAGGGTATTGTTTTAAAAATAGAGGGATGAAAAAATCTACAATTAAAAGCTTTTGAATGTTAGAGAGAGACTGAGCAAAAGAACCGGTGCTGCCACTGGTCTTGTCCTTCCTGGGGTAAATGGCATCCTGCAAGGGCAGCACTGTAGACTTTTGCTTCTGTTGCCTTGAGTTTTCTGAGGATTTTCTGGGGTAAACCATTTATTCCCCTCCAGGGATTTTCTACAGCTCTTCTTTGCCATCGACCATATAAATGTGATATTCCCCCATGGTGCAATCATTCATGGGGTCAGCTGGAGGAGATACCTGGGGGCAGAACCTGCAGCCACCACTATGGATGGAAACCTTCCCCTTGAGCAGGGAAGCACAAGGAAACCACCACCAGTGGTTGAAATCCGTATTTCTAAAAGTGATATTGACTAAGGCACTGTGCAATACAAATGGGAGCTTATGCTTTGTGTCCAGGCCCCCTTAATTTCTCATCATTTCAGAATAAGAGGAGTCCACTGCAGTCAAATTTTGATTTTTGTGTGATGATGACCTAGTGCTGTTGGAATGAGGTTGATATAAGTCAAATGAGAAGCAGGAGCACAGCTTCCACTGCTGACTGCAGAGCTCCTATCCACATCTTAATCATATGCTCTCTGAAATGTTTCTCTTGATTTCCCTTGTGGCCGGCTCTTTTAAAGTTTTAATATGTGACCTGTTGCCATCTACTCAAATAGCTCTTTTTTTCCTATTTTCTCTTTTTCTATGCTCTTTGGAACGTTATATTTCTTAGCTCCAGCCCTTTTAATCTCTTGATATATTAATGAAAAGTATTCTCATAAACCTGTTCTTTCATTATACCTATGTTATGCAATGGACCTGTATAGTTTATCTAGGCCAGATAATCTACTTAAATAGCATTGAAATAAACGAACAGATAAATGTGAACTTCAATCGGGTCATTTATTTCATCTCAGAATGTTACGTACTACACTGTATTGTAACTAGAGCTGGTCAAAATGAGTGAAAACTATGTCAATGAAAATTGCTTTAATTTTTCAAGGATTTTGATTTTTCAGAGGGTTTTTTTCTTCTGTTTTTTTTTTGTTGTTGTTTGTTTTTTGATAGGAAAACAGTATAGGTCTGCACCTATTTTCAAATGTAAAAGATTTAAGAAAGAAGAAAAAGAAAATAAGTAAGAAATCACATCTTTCACAATAACTTCTGAGAATTCAGACTTTCTTGTATTGGCAGAATCAATCACTTCTAGCAGCAGAGGATCTGGGGGTAGGATTGAGCTATTTTGGTTCTGTACACCTGAAATTAGTTGAGCAGAGATTTGCACTGGCTTCTTAACTGAGGCCAAACAGAAAAGCACTGAAGTCACTTCTAAAAGAGAGGGAAGAAAGGAAGAACGAAAATAAGATTATATTTATGTTGCTATGAAACTGGAACTGGAGATGGGGACTAACTACACTGTCTGTCTTGTTTTCATTTAGAAAGCTTCACCTTAATAAGCTTTTTTTATCGGCCAACAGATCTTTAAAATAATAACAACAGCCCAGATGTATTGAGAAAAAGAAGGTCAATGTTTGCCTTCTTATTCCAGTCTGAATATATTGATGGGTTTATTTTATAAAGCCACCCAACTAAATAGACAGCAAAGTGGCCTTTGGCTATGCAAATGGTAAAATTAAATCTGGGAAGGCTCCATACACACTGGAAAGCCATGCAGCTTCCAGTCAGCCCAATAAACTGAGTCTGAAACTGCATTCTAGTTATTCTAGTTAACTGCATTCAATTAAACTAAATCAGTAAAAACACCCAACTCTATGTTGACACTTTTAGGGAAACCTGAAAGCTGATAATTCCAGGGCAAATCTTAGCCACTGCAGTTTGGGGATTGCTTATGTTGACATGGATCATAAGAAATCAATTTAAAATATATTAATGAGATTTGGAAGACATTAGGAACATTACATAATTTATGGATTGCTAAGTTTTTGTCCATACCCTTGACCAAATTTTCCCAGAAACCTCCACTGCCCTGCTTGTGATGGAGCTTCTGAAATCTGATATCTCTGTGCGCTTTTGCCTGAGCCTTGCTAAAATGAAGTGTGCCGGGCCTGTGGGCACTGTGGTAGCAGTTTTGGAGAAGGAACGAGGAGTGTTTGCCTCCTGTCTGCCTCTACTACCGCTGTTTGCAGTGCTCAGGTTCACATGCTGAACAAAACATGAATTTTTTACAGTGAGGGTGGTGAAACACTGGCACAGGTTGCCCAGAGAGGTGATAGATGCCCCATCCCTGGAAACATTCAAGGTCAGGTTGGACAAGGCTCTGAGCAACCTGATCTAGTTGAAGATGTCTCTGCTCATTGCAGGAGAGGTTGGGGAAGATGACCTTTAAAGGTCCCTTCCAACTCAAACTATTTTATGATTCTATGTTGTAAAAAATTATCGTGGCTGCATGGCCAGATAGATGCCTCTGCTCATAGGTGTTATCAAGGTCAGTGGACACAGACACATTTAATGTGTTGACAGTCATGACTGCGGTATCTAAGCAGGAGCCAGATCTAAAAGAGGCAAAAGAAATTTCCCTTCCTGGAGTTTGTATTTTCTTGGGTGAGCAGCACAAGCCTGGTTTGAGTCAGAGCTTTAGGATGTTTCTAACCTTGTAGCAAAAGCCTTCTATAAAAGTCAGATTCTGAAACACTTAGTTAGAAACAGATGGGTACATCAGGCTGTGCTCTGTGAACCCAGGAGGGAAATGGGGCAGGAAGATTGGTAAGGAACTGGAGGTTACGCTTCATATTTCCTCATGCTCTTTTCTTCCTGGTAAAGGATCTGAATTGGTAGTGCTATGATAATAAAATTAATTTGCATCATCTGAACTTTCTCCAGTTATTTAATAGATTACTCAATAAAAGAACGAATCTGACCATGGTTCGAAGTACTTAGTGAGCCGGTAATTAACTGGTATCCAAGCAAGTAGAAGCTGAAAGACATCAGAATACTGAAATAAAAACTCTCACACAAAATGGAGATAATTTTCATTTGCAGGCTTAGAATATACATTCCTTTTATTTCTTCAAAGTAATTTACAAATTTTAGGTTTGGAAAGGTTACCTTTTTGGAAGTGATTCAGGTTTTTCTGTTTTTCATCTTGCTCTCTCCTCTCTTAACCCTCTCCACTGCCGCCCTAGAGAGGAAAATTAGTGGGAGGGAGAGAGAAAAGACACGTAGGGGAAGAATAAACAATTATTATTCATTTTCACATTTCATCAAAACAGCAAATTCTTTTTTTATTTTTTTAATAGTTATTATTTTTTCACAGTTTTCTGGTATAAAGAGCTCAAACGAAGCATTTATTAATCCTGGCTGGAATCTTCTTTTGTTACAAGATGGGGTTTTGTCTTTTTTTTTATTAAATGTCAACTTTACAAATACAGTGTTTATGGCTTTAGCACAATGTTATTAAATAGCCATGTCTTATTGGCTGTTATGAATTTCTGTGTGAAAAGCAAATGAGGCTGGAATATTAAGTCTAATAACATTATTTATCACTGATCTTGATAAACTGTTCTGATAAAAATTTTAGTCACATTAATTCATTGAGGACTAAGATAACCAGTTCATTATAATGAATTACAAAATAAAGCAAACCATAGCTTTCTCTCAAAAAATACCTCAAAATTTATCTTCTCACCACATCGTTAATAGTTCTAGCTTATATCTTTAGGAAGCAAGTTGGTATTGACTGGCAGACAAAGCAACAGATCGTAACAGTATTTTATGCCTTTTACTAAAACTATTGGAGAAAGTCTGATAAAACTTTTTCATAAAAGAATTGCTTGGTCAAAAGAGAATTTGTAAGTTCTTATATTCCAGTTTCAACATAAAAGGCTTTCTTCTCCAAAACAAAATGCCACTCCAAAGAAGGCTAGAAGGAGGAGAAGAGTAAGCAAGAGGAAAAAAGCTAAAGCTAGCCAGGGAGGTGGTGCACATGAAAGCAACTGATGATGCAAAGGTGTCCTCGTTTGAGGAAAAACAGAACCAATTTTCTTTACAGTAACTTTACTTTTCAGTTAAGCATCTTCTAACTGAACTCTCCGAAATTAACAGCATATTTTTCAGACAGGTGTTGGCTTCTGGCAGTGATAAGGTCTGATGTTTATAGTGAGTACCAAGGAATGGTATGCAGAGAGGCTCCTGCTTATACTTATTGCTATAACAACCCAGGCCAGCTAAGTTTGTTATTTGCCTCGTTGGAGGGATGGAAGTAGAAGAGTGTAAAGGGAGGAGAGGAGAGGACAGGTGACCCAAAACTGACCAACGGGATATTCCATCCCATCTGCATCATGCTCAGTATAAAAGCTGAGGGATCAAAGTGGTCAGACTCACTCTGATGGCTGGTATCCAAGGAGGACTCTGTCTGTCAGTTCCTGAAGCCAGTTCCTGAGTTCAGCTCCCATCCATTGCTGAGTCCAGTCTGCGACTTCCCCAGTGCCTGCTGGTGACATGATCATCATCCTGGGAGCTCGATACAGTTTTGTAATATATTGTATATTTTTCATTATTTCCTTGTTAATATTATTTTATTTTCTTTTTATTATTTTATTTTTAATATTTCATTAGTTTAGTTTCTTTTCAACTCATAAGTTCTCTCTTCCTCTCATTCTTCTCTCACTTGGGAGAGAAGTTAGAGAGCATCTGTCATTTGTTTTAGTGGCCACCCCAGCCCAAACCACAACAAAGGGGGATGCAGCTCTAGATTCAGACATGTAGAACCGAGCAGGTACTTGCAGCTGCCCAGGTGGGAGCAGGGCAGTAGCAATCTGGTCTGTCCAGTGGAAAGCAATTCAACTTGCCCTGGATACCACAGGCAGGACACCCTGTGGGTCTGTGCATGGGGTAGCTGATCAAGCCCTCACAGCCACCCATGCCGACAGCTGTCAGTATCTTGAGAAGGGGAGATATTATGCCAGGTCTACAGAGAAGCATAGTAAGGCTCAGAACAATGGAATTGTGAGAGCTCTACAGGTGAATACTGGCAGCGCTGGGCCTAGAGTCTGAGGAAACAGTTCTACCAACACACAGTACAAATTTATTTGGTGGTTTCAGCAACCCCATCTGTGACAGTACATCAGAGCATAGAAGGAGCAACCAGTCTATTCTAACTTTATCTAAGTATGAATAATAATACCAAGGATGCTTGATGCTTGGAGTTACTGATTTGTGAAAGTTCCTCCCTCTCACACATACACGAGATTTGGAGTATATATACCAGATTTGGGGATTTAGTAACCAAGTTTTGAAAGTCCAAGTTATCTACATCCCAAGGAACTTGTGAAAATTTCTACTTTAAGCTCTGATGAAATTCTTTCATTTTGTTTAGGAAGGTACAGAGGTAAGAAAGAGAGAGAAGGTGCTATGCAAATATTAAATGTATGCTATAATATGCTAGTAAATGCTTCAGTACACTGCCAGCATATTTAGAAACAATGAAACTCAGATGCCCTGGAGAGGACACGAACTTTGCTCTCATCCATGCTTGATTTCATAAAAGGAGATAAGTGCTCTCACCACACCCTAAAATATGTTCTTCTACTGCATTGACAAGATCATTCACAACCATAAGTTTTCTCCCAAATTTTTAATAAATGAACCTAATCCACTGTAGAAAAGAGGTTGCAAATGGCTTTGCTTCATTACACTGATGGCAGAATAATACAATTAAGAATCTGCAATAATTAAGAATCTGCAAATGAAAAGACTCAGGTCAGCGCTGTTTTAGGATTACATCTAGAGGAGGCTGCTGAGGTTGTTGACTTTATTTTTAGCTACTAACACATTTGTTTCAAAGACAGAAGCTGCTCCTCAAAAGAGCTCTGAGAACAAACATTCATTGCTTCCTTTTAGAAATAAAACCAGAAAGCCTTGAAGATTAAGCTACTTATCAACACTTCCAGGGCTATGCTCTCCTTTTTTGCATGGCCTGTCTAGCTGGAGCCTCAAAATCAATTAACTAAAAGGTCTTCATCACCTCTGGAATTCCACTCATTCACATCAGTAATTACAGAAGGTCTCCATGAAGCAGTGGTTTCTCAAAGAGTTAATTGAAAAGCAGGAACAGCTTAATACCGATTCAGCAGACTTAGCTCTAAACTTCAAAGGAATTGTGATTTACCATTTGGTTCTTTATTTGTCTATTTAAATTAATCATGTTGCTCAAAGGCAAGGGAAATGAATCTCGGAGGCCCCAGAGTCATTCCAGCATAAATGTTAAGATACATTAGTCCTGTGAGATACAAATTCTGAATTTATATTTTATTTTTATTTCTTTTATAAAATATTTATTTCACAAAATATTTATTTCATTTATCTTTCCTGGCAACCGTGGGATTTGCCCCCCAAATCTCTGAACTGTGCACCACGTGTAGATTTATTAATCTTAAATACAATAACATAAGAAAACAACCCCGGGGCCTGGTTCAAGTTTTACAAAGGTAATACAAAGCCTATCGGATCTGTGGTTTACTTACTCTCTAGAAGGAGTAGGCTGCCCAGCAATCCCAGCATGATTCATGACTTCAAATAGATACGTAGGACTGCTTTAGACGTCCTGACATTTGTCAGCAATTTATCTCAACGCACATGAAATGAATCTATGTAACACCTGTACTGTGGACTTGTATTTTGATCCCCAGACATGCAAAGACATAAGGCCAGAGCGGGGAATTTAAGGGCTGCCACCGGGTTTATATCCATGCATGCTGTCTCCATTCTCCATCTGAAAGAGTGAATGATGGGAGGGTGAGACTACGCAGAGACCTTATCCAGCTTCCCAGCTCTTCCTGGCAGGGCAAGTGTAATATCAAAGCCATGAATTCTTCTGAGATGGACTCAACCTCCATCACTCCCCAGCAGCCAGGGCACATGTGATTAACAGACAGCCTTCCAGAGCAGGGATGGAATCATGACCATCTTTAGCTAGGTGTGTATCCTCCTGCTGAGAAGGGAGAACACTTTATCTACTTGTGGTGTCCAGAAATGACCTGTGCAAACTTGCTCACACAGACATGGTTTCCCCAGTGTGGTGCCACAGTGCAAGGCATTTACATCAGTATCCAGAAGCCACCCTGGGAGATCGTCACCAAAGGACAAACACCAAGAAAAAATGACTGCCTGAGGTCTGGTCCCCCACCTTTGCAGAGACCTCTGCCAGGTTCTCACAGCCCCTCCCCAATGCTCGTGGGTGGTTCCAGTCTGCCTTCAGCTGTCACTTCACTGTGGTCAGCAGAATCGCTGAATCCTCCTTAAGACACCTGTGTAGCTTTCTTCTCCACCCATAACCTTACTCCAGGCAGCAGGCATAGGCTCCATGGGTGACAACCTTGCTGGACAGAAGAGAGTGGACTTCAGCAGAGGACATTTGCAGCTACAAAACTCAGCTCCCTCCAACCCTTAATGATTTGTGATCACCAGTAATGCCTCATGCTATGGACTACTTCCCTCACTTTACACCATATCTCATGTTTCTCCATGGATGTTCAGGTCTGGCCATCAGTAAGTCCCTCTGTTTCTGCATAAATCTGTTTATTTCTTTATAGACTAACTGCTACTCAGAGCCAGACATGGCTCTGCTTCCTTCTGTTCTCTGACACTGCTCCAGAGAGTCTACTACTAGGAAAGATCCTCATGCTACTTATCCTGCACCATCACAGACAAAAAATCTCTCTTCCACTGTGTCTGCCTGGCACTGTATGAGCAACAAAAGATTGTTGTCAGCCAGTCAGCAAGGGACATCTCAGCCACACACAGACATCTATCACATGTCTGTGTTACGATGACTCTTCAGGACATGCCATCTAACATGTGCTTTGAGTCACTTGCTTCCTCCTTGCCATAGCTTTGAAGCTTGACGGGCAACTGTGCCCTCTCTGGTACGTGGGCCCATGCCTGCAATGGGAGGAGAGGAGCTGGAGAGGACAGTTACTGGCTGGCACCATAATTATGCTGAAAATCTGTAGCTGAGTGCCAGAAGGGCTTGGCAGAGATGTGGGTCAGGGGGTGTTGGAAAGAAAAGCAATGTGTTGGGTTCTTGCTTGCTCTCCAAGCTGGCATAGCCCTTTGGTCACCCCCACAGCTGACCTTCCTGCTGGTAATGTCTCATGGCAGAAGAAGAGAAATAGAGGTGGAACCAAAAGGCCCTGGGGAGGTCAAATAAACCCAACCTTTCTCACCCCTGACTCCAAGGAAAGGCAGGAGACATATGTCTCATTTCTAACTGTCCCCTGTCCTGTGGGAGGACAGGAGCATCATGTCAGCCGCTGTGCTTGGCACAGAGCCACATGCAGCAGCTTGAGGGGTGGGCCGTGCCTTGGCCATCATTTCTAATTGGCAGTGGGATACTAGAAATGCACGTGGCAGTGTTGTGCTTCTCCTGAAATGGCATTCCCCTGATGGCAGTGTTTGAATTTACTCCCACAAAAGTTTTCCTGTCAGTGAAAAAATCTATCAGTATTGGCTCTGACTCCTTCCTCATGTGCAGCTGAGCCACGTGTCCTCTTCAGGGCCCCTGCCCAGAGCGTTGACCAGCACAGTGGCCAAGCAGTCACCTGCCCCATTCTCCCAAGGAGATGCTTTCCCTTACCCCAGGAGCCGGTGTCTGGGGATGAGCGAGTCACTTGAAGAGCAGCTGTACGTAACCCCATAGCCTTCCCCTCTGTGAAGTCCAGTATGTGCTTGTTGCACTGCTAAGGAAGACTTTGACATTATTCCTGCCCCATCCTCTGAAATGATGGGAGAACTGAGAGAATTTAATAGCTGTGCATCTCCTGTCCTTTCTCTCCTCTAGCCTGCTCCATCCTGTAGCACACCACAGTGACTCCCTTGGTTGGATGTGCCAGTGTGTCTTTCCACCAAAACCACGAACAACCCTGTGTAGCTACGACAAGAAGCTGCGGTGTCCCATGCAGGAACATGTGCAAACCTGCTTCCTCAGGCTGACGATGGGGGCCCTTGTTAGAAGGATTAGCGGTGTTAGAAGATATGACAGGGTGGAAGGAGGATCTGCCTCATCTTGCAGAAAAGATAGAAGCTGTTCTATCTAAACAGAGTGTCTCTATGTCTCGCTGGGGTCTTTTACAAAATGATTCTCTGTCCCCCAGTAAAGAGCAAGCCCTGGAAGACTCATAGGGAAAGCAGAGATGGCCCTTCTTCTCTTTTCTGTGAATTAAATTTAACTCTTTCTTATAGAAACCCTCAAGAAGGGTAGTTGCTTATCTTTCTCACTTCTTATATATGCAGTCTTCTCATTACAGCTTTCAGGATGAGAACAAATCTGTAATTAGGTATTTGACTTGGAATGAGTGCAAAGTCCGCAGTGCCCTTAACATTCTTTGGAGGGAGAAGGGTCAGTTCATAGCACTGTTGCTCTAGTCATCATCTTTGTCCTTGTATTTTCTGTAAATACAAGTTTAATTACTAGCTCAAGATTATTAATCACTGTCATTGCAGGATAATTCTATTCTGAAAAAAAGCTGTGGTAAAATGGTTTTTTTACTCACCAGCACAGCACTCTCAGTTTTCACAGCAGTACCTCAATGATTGAGACTGGGATTTTCAAAGTATCTCCAACCCGCTATTGAATTTAAATGAGATACAAGCACCTAACCCCCTTAGAATCCTTTGAAGATCCTAGCTGGAGATTATTTTTCAGTGCTTTTTAATTTTTCTATCTGCTACAGAACCATCATAGCTAAGACCAACTATTCTTGCCTGAATCATCATTAGCAGACCTATTTTTGACTGGTGATAATTGTGCAGTTCTGGAAACCTGATGGGAGCCGTGGAAGCGTAGAGATGCGCTTGCAGAGATGATGTGAAGAGGCAGAGCTGATAACTGTCCCTGAGCTTGCTGTGTCTGCCAAGGAAACCTTTCACATTGAGCAACATATGGATCAAACCAGTTGGCTCTTGGGACATTGCTTACTGCAAAACTGACTGTAAAAGTGCCACCAGACCATGGTAGGTAAAACCTCCTCCGTTTTACCCGGGTGTATTGCTTTACCAAGGTGTGAAATGCAGCACAGGAGAATTCAGACCCTTTCTTGAAAATTAGTGCAGAAAGTCAGGATGTTGGGAGGTGTCACTTAATGAACAGTACGTTTATTGCAGTTATCTGAAGCATGCAGTAATAGTTGCACAGTACTGAAGAAGCATGTCATAACCTGATCCTGAGAAATATGGATCTGTGTTCCAGAGGTCTAATGGTTGCAGCATCCCTTGTGATTGGTGCTACAAACAAGTCATCTCACTCCTGGTGTGAGTCCCATCTCTCCTTCCCTTCAGTATCTCCACTTTTTCAGCCTCAATTCCAGGTCTCCAGTTTACAGACCATTCTAGAGATTTCTTACCAGAATAAAAATCATGCCACAGATTGTTTGCTTAACTGAGCAGGCTATGGATGCATTTTTAAATGGTCATATACTTGTCTGCTTGAGTGTGTAGATACCCCTCCACCCTATATATCCATATCCCTCTTCTAAGTAATCTTCTATAGAAGTTTCCTACTGCTTCTTGATTGTTTTCTGGTTTAGGTACATGATTGCTTTTGTTGCAGTTTAAATGAAGTTTAAAATGAAGTTTAAATGCTGTAAATACAGTTTTACATGCAGCAAGTCATTAAACGTCAGTAATATTAGGAGGTTTAGAAAAGCTTAAAAGGCATAATTTCTTCCCTGTTTTCCCCTTTCCTCTCATAGAAGAAAACTGATCTAGGGCAGTGATGGGGAAATGGAAGTGAGGGATGGCAAAACAATCATCAGGGCCCCAAAGACTCCAGTGCTGGAGCACAGACAGCCTGACGTGGCGCTACATCTTACCATAGGGTCACAGCCTTGCTCTGGGTCCCTGCCCAGAGCCTGACCCTGTCAACACCAACTCAGCCTTCCTCTGTCCTTTCCAGGTGACCACAGCTCTATGACCTGGAACAGTGAGAACATCAGAGTGGTGGTGCCTTCTGTGGTGGCTCTTTGCCTGCTTGGTCTGGGTGGGGAGGACACCCCCCAAACCAGCCTTGGAGCACCAGCCGTGCTCCAGGTCCTGACATATGGACCATGCTGCATTTGCCACTATTTCATATCCCAGTCACACATACCTGCTCATTTGGCTCTGAATTCTAACATGCTTCCTGCTTTCTAGTTAATTTTATACACACACACACCCCCAACACACACACTTTTTTAAAAGGAAAGTACATTTTTCCCTTGTATCTAAAATATAGTACAACTCTATTTACCTGAATTCTGTGTATCATTGCTGGGGAGAGAGGAAAAGAAAACTGTCTTCAAATAGTAATATGTACATTTCATCCCATTTTATAAGCAGAGCTATTCACCTGCCTAAAGCAGAGATGAGCCTGGGCACTGCTGGGCATCCAAAGCTGATGAAGCCATTGTGAGGGAAAGGAGTGAAAAGAGCAGCCGGTTCTAAAGACCTCAGTATTTTTCCAGTAGTTAGACACTCCCAGAGAGGTTAACCCATGTGTTGGACTTCATAAATTATTCCAGAAGGTCACAGACACTTTCTTGGCTCGTTAAGTATTATCTTTTCCATGCTTTATTTTTTTTGGGGGTGTTTTTGGTCCCACAGATTTAGATCAGACTATGACTCAAGGTCATATAGAAAAAAAACCCTATGTATGTAATGAAGGGCCATAGCACAGTGTGACGAAATGGAAAAAAGGACTTCACTGAGAGGTTCAAATTAACAATTTATTTGGACTTCACTCACAGGTCCAATACGTCACTATTGCAAGTTCTATGTGTACAATGGCGATAACACTATTGCAATTTAAAAGAAATTGGCGGAATACACTATTGCAACCTACAAGTGATCCCGAAAAGTAACAACACAAACCACAAGCGCGCTAGATATTAATACCTTAAAAGAGTGCACCAATCACAATCTTAATAGCATGCCATATACCATACTTATGTTTCTTAATCACTTACCCTCTCTCTCAGGTAAGGCCGCTCAATCCCTGGGAAGTTACTCTGTACAACATCCTGGACAAGAGGGGAACAAATCTCCTACAGGCCAGCTGTATCAATGGAAGATTCCCCATTTTTCTCCCCAAACCTTACAGTTTATATTTCCTGATTCTGTGGGGGTGCAGGATTATGCCTGAGTGGATTACACTATCTGGGATATTTACCTCTGGTGGTGTGATGGCTAAGTCTCTGTTGCCAATTTTGTGATGTCTAGCACTCAAAGTCACAGGAGTAGTGGTGGGATGGGACTCAGGGCATTTTGTTTGTTAAGGGAGTTAAGGCTCCATTCCGTTTCGGTTCTTATTGTGATGCAATCTTGAGACAACCCTGGGCTGAGGCGTTCTGCAGCTCCCCACAAGTTATCTCTGCATAGACAAGGCAAGGCGGAGATGAAGCTGAGTCAGAGATGAAGCTGAGTCGGGTGACAACTCCCTGCATCTTACCTATCGGTTTGGCTGGGTGCTCCCATACACACAGACCCTTGGAACTGCTGGATGGTTCTACCCAAATGCACAATTACTGCAGAGCAGAGACAGCCCTTGGCTTCCTGAGGCAGGACGTAGCAATTGTGAAATTGTCAGCATGACTTTAACTCATAGCACCAGTGACCTTTACTCAAAACCTAAGCAGATGGAAAAGTAACTAAGGTGTATCTAGCCTCAATGTTGTGCATTACTTTAAATTACTTGTACTGTAGCTCTGTTAGCAAAGATTAACATCAGTGGGATCCCTCCCTTCTTGAGTATGTGTCTGGTGAGGAGTTGACAGTTTTGGCTGTATTAACCTGTCAGAAAAAATAGTTATTATATAATATGACACATCTGCCTTTGGACTAAACTTTGTTATATGTGCCTCTGTAAATATGAGACAGCCAAATTATCTTATTTAGCTGCATATGTAACAGCCTGAGGCAATTGAGAGGGGAGTTCTGCTACAAAATGTATAATTGCTGGAGGCATGTTTGTCTGCAGCTGATGTAATTTCGAGCATCCCATTTTATACTTCCCAGAAAGAAGTACCTACCCTGTTCCCAGCCCCTGATATCAGTGCTGGCATCTCATCCCTCCCCCTTGCCATGAGATCAGTCATGCGTGCTGTGTTTCCACTCAGGAGCAAGGTTGGTCTGAACTGGGTTTCCCAACTATTGCTGTTAAGTACCACCTTTTACTACTGCAACACCTTGTGCTGTAACAGTTGTTGCACAGGAGAGACTAATATTTTAATTTTGTGTTCGATACTCCTACTGCCATGAGTCTGAGCAGTCCAGGCATCACACACAGGCTCTTTGTGGTGTTAGTGGTGATGAAATCAAACAATCTGGGTGTTCTCCAGAGTGTTTGTGACTACTACTCCTCTATTGGAGTATCTCTTGCTGGCCAAAGGTCCAGGTTAGGATGGAGGAAGCATTTCCTAGATCATCCAAAAATGTTTCTAACTGTTCCTACATAAAGTGGATGGTGTCTTGATTTCCAAACCCAATGTCCTACTGGCACCAGTTGTATATGTGGAGCTTGGTGCCATAGGCAGGTTTCTGCAGTTAATAGCTTTTTTCCTGTCTGGATTAATTCTGGACATTGGGTCTGAAAGCTGACCTAGTGGGATAACACCTACCAGCTATGGAAGAGATAGGTCATATATAATGATACATTTGTAGGAATCGCAAAAATCACATAATTGAAACCCCTCAGGCTGAGGAGATGGTCAGACCTAGCTCTGTTTCTGCTGATTTAGTTCCTTAATTAACGGGCAACCACCATTAGATCAGATTTTTAATGTCAGGCAGTTATAATTGCTTTGTCTTATCCCAATAGATGTCCCCTGGTATGGCAGAGCAGACTCTTCACAGGATTAGATGAAGTTTATCTGCCTCCCGAGCATGCCTGTGCTCATGGCAGAGCTTGCCAGATGTGGGTTCCTGCGGTGCAGCAGAGAGCGTGGCCACCCCACCATGTGCCCAGGCCACCCTGTCCCTGGCGCTGCTGAGGGAGGGAGCAGGGACAGCCTCAGGACCCACCTAGCAGCTCATGAGGGGCTGCAATATCTCGTAACACCCCTCTGAAGCTATCCGAATTAATCCTGGAAGCGACAGCTTAACTGTGATACCTACACATGCCTTCTGGCACTTGGCTGTACCCAGGTGCGTCCAAAGCAGACGTCGCCCCGCTCCATCCTGCTTCTTCCCGCAGAGAGGAAACCTGGTGCGTAGGCTGGAGGCAGCGCTGCTGTACATGGCAGCAGCTATCTGCCTAACAATTTTGACATAGCCTAAATCTATAAATCCCTTGATCCGTTAAAGCTGGTTTTGTCAGGTCAAAATATGTTTATTTTCCTTTCAGAAGAAGCTTAGTTCACTTAAAACAGCCCGTAGAGCTTTTTTCTCACTTTTTTCCTGGGACTCAAAGTGTTGTTCCTCCAAGGGATGAAACAGCAAAACAGTTTCTGGCTATTAGAGCAACTTAGAAGGAAGGGAAAAAACAGTGTAAGAGTGAGTTGTCAGCTGGGTGACCCTGTCATCTCAATACCTGTCTGTGTTATGAAGCTAAGGCACAGAGCAGTAGTTTTCTTTTGCTGCAGGGAATAGATGCGGTCTGAGGAAGGGGTCTGCTGGCTCTTTGCTGGCCTCTTTTGGGAATCTCAAACTATAAGAAAAAATCTGTGCTCTTCCCTCTAACTGTCAACACACTTGCCCTCTGCATTAGGGTATTTTTGGCATCACTCTGATGAATTTATTTTCAGGAATGATTTTGGAAGCAGGATGAGGTCTTTGTGTGTCTCCTGCAGCGCATCCAAGGCTCCTTCCTACACCCCTGCTCAGTGGTGACCCCTCAGGAGCTGCTCATCTCTTGCTTTCTGCTGAACTGCTGACATCTAAAAGATACTAAACACACTGGACTGTCAAGGACTAAATAAAAGTATTTTCCAACTGCAATTGAGTTACTGAAAGCAGTTTTCTAGCTGTAACTGTCTTGGGTTCTGCGCGTATGTCACATTTGAATATACCCTTTTGTAGTGCTAATAGATACACTTTGGAGATAGCTGCTCACAACAAATCAATGAGACATTTCAAGACAGAATTCTTACCAACTAATTAAATTACCTGCCTAGCTTACTAGCTTTAATCACTCCTCTCCCAATACATCTGTGTAAACAGCCAAAATTTCATGTAAATTAGGTGATGTTTGAGATGGCTGATGAGCACCTTTGAATCTCTGTTGGTTGGTGATCCTAACACTTAATACAGGAAAAAAATGACTAGAAATCATTCTTGATTACTGCTTCCACAGATTCATAATACTTTACCAGTTTCTTTAACCTTACATCACACAAAGGGACTAGCCTGCACCCCCATAAAAAACGAGACACATTATAAAGTCTTATTTCTGACACTTAATGTCAAGCATGAGAGCAACTGTAGCTGTCACAGGTATAAGTTTTGGAGACTATAACAGACTTAAGGTATAATGGAAGTCTTTTGTTGGAGATCCATGTTTCTACAAAAGATGACTGAAAAAGGAAAAATGTATTTCATAGGTATTAGACCTAAACAGCAGAGGGCCTAAACAGCACTTTTCCTCTAAAAAAATGGTTCTGATATTTTTTAGTTCTGATCCACTCACTGCTTTTAGGGATGCCCACTCCTCCAGTAGAGGAGGCAAAGTTTTTAAGATTTTCTATCAATAAAGGTGCTAGAAGAGGAATGAAGAAAACTGAGTTCTTTGTTCAGCCCTTTTTCCAATTCAACTGCATGAGTCTTTTTGTCCTTCAGTGCCTCAGCTTCCTCTCACCATCTCTTCCCTGTGTCATCAGTTGTAAGCTTCATCCACTGTAAATGATCTTCTACTCCCTATAAGCAATGAGATAGCAAAAAGAATGCAGTAAAATAAGACAATCTTGGTTTACATTGAGCAAAAATGTAAAAATCCAACCAATTTCAGCCAATTGAAATTTTTTCAGTTATATTTTGGAGGATGAACGTACCTATTTCTGGATGAATAAAGCTTAATTCAATCTCAAACAAATGGTTTATTTTTCAAGCACTAGACAAAAGTGCCTGGAAACTTGAAAAAAAATTACTACTTCCATAAACTCCAGGATAAGGAGGTATTTGGGGTGTCTCCTTTCAGTTTGGGGCCTCATGTTTCCAAAGGATGAAGAAAGCCAAGTTCAGACTCTTTCTCTGCTCTCTTTCAGGTATGGAGCAATTCCCTGTCTCATAGCCAATACTCTATAAACAGCAGCAATAAGATATTCAGGTGGGTTGTTTCAACTCTTCTAATTAATTTCTTCCAGTTTATATGAAAATACTTTCATTTCAGTGAGACAAAAATAGGGGTCCCAGTGATTAGAAGCCCAGTGATTATGGGACACTATAGACAGATGGAAGAGCTGGATTAAAAATTGTGACTGTTACTTTACTAATGAAAAATTGATTTTTTTTATACTTCAGGGATCAAATTTTAGATTGTAGGGTGTGAATTTTGTTGCCTGCGCTATGTGGGGGCATTCCATGAGTAATTTTGCTAGATGTGAAAAGATTAGGCAAGTGAGAGTTATCAAAGTCTTTACAAGGCTTATTTTTCAAGTAAATTTTCTTGTTCACAAACAATTCATAGGGGAGGAATTTATTATAGTTTCTGTTTTTACATTTCCTGTAGATCTAAAGATCCACATGTAAAAGTTTTCTCTCTGCAGCTGTAGTGACACTGAGAGATTCAGCACTGGATACAGCTGTTGAAATTGCTTTTGCCCCAGCAAATGTAGGAAATTCATACCTTGAACACTCAGGAGCAAAGCTGATGTGGTTTTGATCCTGTGTAGTATTTCCAGATTAAAGAATCAAAATTCAGACAAACGTCACTCCTGGGGCTTGATTGCATAGTCCTCCTAGTGACAAAGTCTGTTCTGCTGCCTCTTGCATATTGTGGATCAGCATTAGTGTTATTATAGGCAGAGAGGAAATTCAGCCAAGGATGATAGAATGATTAAATTATTGATTCCCTCTTCATCAGAAATGTGCCATCAATCTCAAATATTTGTTCAATTGCAAGGTTTCCTGCATTTCCATTTTCCAGAAGGCTCCTGCATAAGCAGGATCAAAGATTGTGCTTTCGCATAAATGGTTTCCTTTGCGGAACATTGTTTCTAACACATTCCTGTCCCAGAACATTCAGAACCATATTTGAATACTTCTGTCGGTGTTTTCATTTAAAGACTCATATGCAAAGTGTATCTCCTAGGTTTATGAAACCTGATCCTATTTCTGAATATATTTCTGTGGCTTTCAGAGGTCAGTTTATAACATGCAAAGTTCATAATGAAGTTCTTTAAAAGAACACAAAATTCAAAAAGATAAAGCAACCTGGGGATGCAAATCAGAGAGACTCAAATAAACATCAAGGAGAGAAAACACATCAGCAAACTCAGCATGCCAGTCACAGGAGGCACATGAGAGAAGAGAGAATTTCAGGTAACCCAAAACTGGTGTAGATACAAGAGCTGGTAAGGGCTCAGAAGAAACGCCCATCAGCTTACTTGTGGTGAGCCCAGCGAGGAAACTCTTTGGCTTTCTTTCTGCTGCTCTAGTCAGGGCTAAGAGCAAGATGTTTTGTTTGATGGCAGGCATTTCCTTCAAAGGAAGGAAATGATGTTTATTCTTTCTTCAAGAGACCAAGTGGAATACCCCATACTAACCTGATATCCATTCGCATGTCCACAATGCCATCAGCAGGACAACAGCGGCACAACCAACCAATGTCCTGACTGTTGTAGGGCAGCCCAGCATCCTGCAGCGTCTGAATCTGCCTGCAGGGTGGCTGGGATTATCAAGGCTTTGCTACAAGGGTCATGTAAAAGGACATTCCAGATATAACACTCAAGCTAATGGAGGGTGCCTAATCCAATTCATCTGTGTTCTGGTTCACACAAAGGAATCAAGGAAATTGCATTTCATTAAATGAGCTATTTCTAGTGCCTACATGTGTTAAATTAGGTGTTGCTCTGTTGCGGTGCAGTGTAGTGTACACAGACTTGGTCCTTTCGCGTCACGCTTGTTGAGCAGAGGGAGAGGGCAAGAAGAAGGGAACTTGCAGCTCCCACTCCAGTGCAGACGATGGGGTAGTGACACCCTTGCACTAATGCAGCCCTTTGTCTCTGGAGACACAAATGGAGAAAAATGGCTTGTGCAGCAAACAGACCAATTTTTCTTGTGACGATCAGCTACATTGGAGTTCTTGATCTGTCAATGGCCACCAGAATAAGAAGATAATTTTTTCTCCAATTTCCTTGGAATTTCTATTGGAAAAATAACCTTTCTTTAAAGCAATTACAGTAGATGAACAACAGAATTTGCAGCTTGGGTATTTGAGTTTACACTCAGCTGGTTTAGATTCAGCTTCATGGAACTTTCAGGATTCACAAATATTTCTACTGACAGACTTGGAGATACTTTAGTATAACAAATAACGAATAGGGTGTACTTCTGCCAGAAGTCTGACAATTTATTTCTTCTACTTGTACAGCTTTACAAAGTATTTTTATACTCTTTGTCTAAGCCTGTATTTTACGTGGATACTATATGTTTTGTAGTGGATGACAACACGTAGTTATAATTGCATATAAAAATACTATTCTGAGTGTTTACCTAGCTGCCTCTCTGTGATTTCTCTTTCAATGCAATCATCTGAAGTATAATTCTGCAGGAAGATCTGATAGAACATCTAATTTCAGTTCTATGTAAGCAGCAGGTTTCTGCCCACAGTGGGGTATTCCAAGGCCAATGGGAGCTAATCTGTGTGTTTCAGGGAGCTGTGCATAATAGTCGTTGTCAGTTTTAGTAAGCTTTAATTGAGTCTGTCAGACCCCCCGTAAGTTTTCAGTATAAATTGAGATTACTGATATCGGCCTATCATCTTAAAAAAGAAGTTTGCAACTGATGGGTGGATTTCCTCTTCTACCTCTTCCACGGTAAATTGCTGACAAAACTTCCACTGGTCTTCTGAAGCAATAAAGCACTAAATTTATGCATCGTATTTTAAAACAATAACTCTGCTTACAAAAACTAAAGCTTGCAACATTTTGCAGAAAGCGAGCTTTCTGGAAGAAAATGGATGCAAAGAGGAATCTGTTGGGTGTGCTGTCTGCAAGCAGTTTGGTTCCCTGCCCAGGAACACTGAAGTGGCCCTGGCAGTTTGCCTGCCTGGCTTTCTCCTGAATGCAGCATGGTTAGGCAACACTGCTGTCAGAAATATTTGGGCTGATTACTTTTTTTCAACTAGAAGCAAAACATGGAGTATCAGACCCCATCTGGACTGATCTTACGAGTGGACTGGCTTTGTTTTATAGCTTAAATCCTTCCTCTTCCCCTTTTCTCTTTGTTCCTAGAATATTTACAGAGGAAAATCATGCTGCACTCAGACTTTTTTTTTTTCCTTAAGATTAAAAGAGTTTAAGCCTACTCTTGTGAGACAGCTTCCAATCTTCCTAGCAGCATTTCACTGCGCCTTTCCCAATATTAATGACTTTTTTTTGGCCTCGAATCAATTTGACCCAAATGTTAGATAATATTCCAAATAAGGTTTTCTTAAGTGTCTTGGATGTTGTCATCAGTGCTTCCCTGTCTCCACTGAAATCACCTTGCCTGATCCAGCCTGGGTTCACATTTTCCTTTTATATGGCCTTTTTCTCATGTGAGAAACAGTTCCTTAATACTGCTGCCATGAGATATCTGTTCTCTTTGTGTGTCATTTAATTTCCTTTTATGTGATTTCTGTTTGACTAATTACGATGCCTTTCAAGAACTTTACTGAAATAGAATGAGACCTTCAGTATCACACACTATTCACCACAAAAAAACACCGGCCACACACAAAAAACTCCATGTAGATTCCCTTATTAATGAAAGCAAGATTATTTTTAGCCAAGTATAACAAGGGTGGGGTGAACTGTAATTAAATTGCTGTAATATTCCAAGGAATTATGGTGGGGTATAATGTATTATTTGTACTGTCTACTCGGGCTACTTAGGCATCTTAATTAAGCTGTGATCCAAAAGACTACAGGAGCATGATTTGAAAGGCCATGCTCTATGAAGGCAATGTAAACAAATAAGGACTTGTGAGGGGCCAAGTTGGGCATGCTGATGCCTCGAGTAGCCTAACCCTAAATCCCCTCCCCAGTACCACCACAGAACAGCGCTGGCCCCAACTGGCTCCAAGTTCATCCTTCGTGAAAAACTCAAAGAAGAGTTTTCCACCCTGAGGTACACAAGGGCTTATGAGGCAGATGTGGATGCAAATATAATGTAAAATAATGTAAATAGAGATGATTTTAAATTATTCCTATACCTTGCTTTCATGACTCGCCCGGTTTCTGTGAGATATTTCTAACTAACTGCTCATGTCCTGTCCACTTGGGCTGATGTCTTTTCAGTGCTGGCTGAAATTGGCTTAAATATTAATATAAAAGTACAAAACGTGGATCATTTTTTAATAAAGCTTTGCTGTGTGTATTCCTTAAAGACTTGTGGGATGTGATAGTGGTGGTGAAAGACAGCCAAAACAGTTAAGATTAAATATTTAATAAATCTCTGAAGATTTTATTTTCACTTTGCTTGAAAAGTGACCAGGTGGGGAAACACAATATCTAATGACTAATTACTTCTCTCATTAATAACCTATTGACTGCACACTTCAGAAGATCTGTCCACTTTACCCTTTTTACTGTGTTTTTGCCAAGCAATCTGTTGTTTTCAGCTTACTTCCTAGCAATAAAACTTAACTGATATTTTTTTTTTCACCCTGCCCTCAGTAAGGTCAATCTCTCTGTTTGCCTGACACAGGTTATAAGTCCTACTACAACCCTTTTGATCATAACACCAGGATTATTGACAAGCTGTCAAAACATGCGTTATCACTAGTGCTTTTCTCAGCTTCAGTATTGAATATATGCCCTAACAACAAAGAAGCAGCATCATAATAATTTCAATTCCCAAACCAACAGGTTGTAGGTCCCAACCAGTGAAAGACTGCCAGTCTGAGCAGAACAGCAGAAATAGCTATCTTACAAAATGCAGGAAAGTAATAATGTTTGTGAACAATTATGTTTCAACACGGAATTTTAGAAGAATATGGTCCATCAAGGTTTCTGAACCTGCTCTGGCACCGAGCAGTTTCAGTTTCCATTGCAAACCTTTTGAAATAAATGGTCTTAATAACTCTTACTCCTTTTCTTCTGCTCTGCAGAAAAAACATTTATCTCAGTTTTGTAACATATATACTTGATATTGAAAAAAAGTTGTCACAAATCAACATGATGCTCTTGTATTCTTCTGTCTGCTAATATCTGCTAACATTCATCAATGATAAGAAAATTTTAACTAGCAGTTATAAAAAGATGGAGCCTAGATGGATGAAGAATGTGAGTATACTGGAACGTAGAGCCCCTGGATACTGGATGCATTCAAAGATTGATGGCTCAGGGCTGTTTCCAGCCTTAATTCTAGTTTCCAGGCTCTGTCTGGGAGCTGGTAATGTTTGAATTATCTGTCTCCTGACCACCTCCTTGCCCAGGTTACAGGGAGAAAGAGTGATGATCTATGTCATGTTCCATTCTTTCACCTTTGCAAAAAGTCTATTGAAAACCTCATGCTGTGGCTATTTTCCTGACTTTTTTAGTAAATATAAAGGAGGAAGAAGTCTGTCCATTCTTGTATTGGAAGGACGCAATTGAAAATGTCAGTAGCTGGATGCTATGAAAGACTTAAGTGTGTAGTTAAACTGGTATCCAAGGCCCAAGTTTAGGTAATGCTAGCTGCCACATAAATAAATTACTATGGGTGGCTATATGTTGAGTGTTTGACACTGATACTTAGGCCATCTGGAGCTATAACCTTTATTAATTGCTCAGCTCATCTTTAATCTCTACTTTAAAAACAAAAATCCCATTTTCTATAATGTTACTGTGGTGTGAACTTACACTGCCAAAAGTGATTTATGTGCTCTGCTAAATCAGATCACACATACTATTTTAGGGCCAATGCATTGCATGTCTTCTCAAAATACCAAAGTACTTTAGAGACAACTAAGCTGAACAAAGTAGACAATTCACTGCCTTGTTACAGCTTTGTTAAGAATACCTCTAGGTGCAGTGTAGCTTGACTAACTCTGACCATTTTTCCATATGAGATGCTAAATTTACTCTCAGACTGTTTCAGAAGCATCTCAGCCCCATGATCTCAAGTACTAAACTACATCTTGCTGGTTCATAAAATTCCCAGGAGATTTTCTGTGGAATCGAGCATCATCTGACTATGGCTTCCCATCTGTGTGCCTGGTAGGCTACCATTTTTCTGTCTCCCCACAGCCAACACAAAACCACCATGAACAACGCCTTGCATGGTGTGGGGATGATCACCAGGTAAAGATTAAAGACAGTGGAGTGTCTCTAAGAAAGGGAAAATCTGGACGATGAATGTGGCCGTGTACACCCTGCCCCACTGGGAAGTGCGGGAGTAGATAATGAAGCAGCTATGTCAGGAAAGGGACTCTACTCTACTCTTTTTGCAATACTCCATCAGCAAAGAGGAGTCTGAGCCACAGATCCAGAAAGAGGAGTATTTACCAAGGTACAGGTAAAGGCTTTCAGGGAGTTGCCCACAATGGTGCAAAAGGTGTGCTCAGAGATGAAGCAACCCAGCATGGTACATCCCAATCGCTGCACTTCCGAGAACAGCAGGGAAGAGATCATTGCTTTTTCTCTCTGTCTTTTTTTTTCCATTTCTGGTTGTTTGGTATTGGTTATCATTTAAATAAGATTTCAAGAGGAACAATCCAAAGTGCAATACCTCAAACCCTGGTTTTAGTTCTCTAAAATGGGACATATGCATCTTTCAAACACCCAGGGCAAACAGCTTGGTAAAGACTGCAGTCCAAATTCACATTCAGTCTCTGGGTAGGCTTCCAACTTTACAGAAGCTTTAATAAAACTACAAGAAGGACCTGCAGAGTTGTTCTGCTTCCATACAGCTGAGCTGGGAGTGGCTCAACTTACAAATGCATTTTGTGAACCTCAGGGCCTCAAATAGCTTTTACCAAAGTAATAATTTTTGAGTGGATTTTGTCTGTTATTGTCCCTTCACTCAAAAGCAAATATAGCATTAGAGGGGGTTGCTTCTAAGAAATTATGTTTTTTTCAAAATATATTAAATTGGTTCTTATTCAGCATTATAGCTTTGACAGGAAAAAAGGATGGGGAAGCTCAAAGCACTCTTAGGGCTTGATTATGTGTATTGCTAAAGTGCAGTACAAACTGGCATCAATAAACATTTTTGAGTTTGTGCATATGAAAGGAACCAGATGCTAAATAAAAGGAGTTAAATTAACAATATTTGGAAGATAAAATCCCCTTTATATCCAGAGAACAACTTTATTCAGGTCTCTTCTCAGCACCTTCCTAATCAGTTTGAACTCTAACCTGTTGGGCTGAGTATTTTGGGGCAGAGGCTAAGTCTTTAATCTGCGTGCTGAGGCTGTCATTAGCAGTTTCCCAGTGATTTTGGCCCAACTACCTGTTGTTGCAGGGACTGTTAGACTGATGTTAACAGGAGCAGCTGGATGGTGGTACAACCTGCACCAGTGTCCTGGAGAGGAAAAGCCTGATGGTTCTTCCCTAGATCCAATTTCCTCAAGGATGACTTTCTGATGCTAGACAGATTTTTTAATGAAAATTAAATTTTGGCAGATTTGTTTTGCTCCCTCATTAGATCTGATGGTCATGTGTAAAATATGACCCTGAGTTGCCTAAGTGGGATCTGTTAGTTTACCCAGTAACTGCTGTAACCCGGCAGCAATAATATGAGTTTAACAGATAACAACTTACTCAGCATTCCTCAAAGGCTTGGGAGGAGGATGAGGCAGCTGACCCCAAATGCTTTAAAAATACTCCTCCTAGCAGTAATGCACTAAAATAAACACTGAGGGGAAAATGCTGTGAAATGGTTTCTTCAAGGACAAGTGTAATAACAGCTCAAGTTAGGGCTAATTAAATTGTTTTAGCTACCAGAAGGATGGTATTTTCCAGCTGCGTGCAAACCGCAATAACAAACTTTCCTTAGGGTGCAGATTCTTTCCTGATTCTTTAGCTTTACACAGATCAAATGTTATTCCTGCCCATGACAGTCTCATCAGCCATTTGGCTTCAGAAACGCTTGTCTGGCTGCAGCAGTCGTGGAAGGAAGGAAGCAGGGTGAACGAGATAAAGAAGCCAGTGTCCTTGACAGCAGTGGGGTTCTTGGGGGTGAGGTGGGGAGCAGGGAAGAGATGTTCCTGGTAGCATTTTTTCTGTGAGATGCTCTAGCTTCTTTGGGCTTTCTTCAGCTGTATTAAGCCTGGATGTGAGATCCAGACTTTTCTTTTTCCCTCGTATAATCAATTCTTATTCGTTTTTGCAATCCTTTGAACTTCAATATTTTCAGAAGAGGCTAAAATTTGGGCTCCGTTTTAGATGCCTGGCTGGTGGTTTTAATATAGAATGAAAATATTGCGACAGTTTCACTGCTCTTTGGTCGATTACTCTCTAGAAGTAAAAGGAAAAATAAAGAGTATTTATTAAGGGCTATGTGATAGCTTCTAACAAAGGCCACAAATTTTCATAGAGCAATAAACTGGAAAAAAGCTCAAGAACTTTTGCCTGTAGAAGAATTATACATATATACATGAACAACAATGCAGGGTTTAGTTTCTGATTTTAGTCACCAAGCAATTACACCTGATGAGTAAGGACAGAACAGATGGTCGGCTGTACTTTCTAAATGATACAGACAGTGACAAGGCTTCATTCATCATAGTAACTAAGATCTTCACTGTCCAGGCTTTAGTTGATAATATGTCCAAGGGAGGCAGCTGTAGCTCTACTCACCTGCAACCCAGGAGGAAAAAAGGCAATACGACTCTGTGAAATACGAGTGACAGCGATGCTGGGATGAATATGTGCTTGTGATCAAGAGCAACCTGGTTCTTTATACCTACATTCCACAAAGAAATGTGGCTGCCATGATAATTTTAAATGAAATTTATTGAAGTTATCAAGAGACATAGAGTTGGAAGCGTCAAAGCACCATGGTTCTTTTTACGGAGTCAGTGATCTAACTTTTCTACCTTACCCTACTCTGTAATTTTCTATTAAATAGACCAGTGACTTATACTATCTATGAAGTGCAGAGAAATTTTTAATCTCTTTTTTTTTCCCAATTACAATGAAAAAAAATATTAATAACTTAGGCAAATGTCAGGAAAGAGTTGAGCAAAGAATTTACAACAAATATGTTATTATTGCTTAGTTTCTCTTGCTGCTTTTGGAACTATGCAAGTGTAAACTATTAGTCAGTGTCTATTATATTCCCCTTTGCATTTAACCCACAGACAATATTTAACTCTTACAGATTGTGGCTGTGAAGGCTGGGTCTTTAGCTCAGCCTGGAATCACTTAAGGTGATAGTTCAGGAACATGTTCCTGTTTCAGACTTTGGTGTGGTGTTGGGCTCAACATAGAAGTATTCTGAAAATTTGGATCAACTGATTGCTGACTGTAGATTCCTTGAGCCAAGATCTTGCAAAAGTGCATTAGAAGTTCATCAAAGCTTTGGTAAAAGGTTAGAAAAGCTCTGATAATACAAGCTAAGGTTTGTATTCAGGAGAATGGGCACCATTTTCAGTTTATGTTGCCTGGGAAAGAATTTAATCTGAGAGGACCACTAATTTATTGGAATTAGAATATGTGTACAAGGCTCTGTATCAAAAAAATTGCATTGATGAAAGTATGCTGGATACTTACAGTATGTATGTGCAAATGTGAAGAGAGGTCTCCAATTATATTTACATTTTTAATTATGGTAATTTATTTTGATTGGGCACATATGCCCAAATTAGTCCAGTTTAGCTGAGGCATCCTCACCAGAAGCATCCCTGGGCTTCTCAGAGCCTAGCATGGGGAATTGCTCTTTGGAAGTGCCTCTCATTCCTCAGACTGTACAAAAAGTTTTGCTGAAGCACCTAAATATCCTGGGCTGGGCTAATAATTTTACTGCTTGAATAAATAACCTAACTGGGCATGAAGGTGCTTCTGGTAGAAGTGTCCTTGTGTATAAGGCCAGAGTCAGATTCTCTCAGATTTTCTCTAAGGGATGAAACTTGCTGTGACAAGAAAGGTCCCAGCTGAAGTGAATGAAGCTTTAGTGATGGTTTTATTGGAGGATTTTTATAGATAACGTGGTCATTAAATTTTCTGCTTTGGGTTATTGCTCTAGTCCTGTGTATTTCCCTCCTTAGTCTAAAATTTCTCTGTGCAACGCAGGTGGCATTCAACATGAAAACCCAACCTCATGAGTATACTTTACAGAGTTTCCACCCCATTCCTTGGCATGCGAGTTTGCCGCCCCTCTCCTGTTTCTATCCTTGCTTCAGTAGTAAGGACCTTGCTCTGCAGTGCTTTCAGGACCCCAGATGACTCAAGAGAACCTTCAATATGTGGCTAACTACACAGAGCTGTTGTTCGGTTGTGAGATTATGAAGCGATAAACATTTCCCAGATATTCAGGAAAAGCAGATGCTTGCCCTGAGAAGTTTCCAGCCCAACAGCCAACATATAAACATACCTAGAAGAATATTGAAGAACTAACGGAGAACTCCTCAGACACCTATCTGTGATCCAGGTGTGAGGATTTCAGAGATCAGTTTAGCTATGAAGAGGGTGGGGAACCTTCTGGATGTTATGAGCAATTAAATCCCTGGAGGAAGGCATGGAAGCTTTTATCTGTGAAGGTGAGAAAATGGCTAAGGGAGAGGAAAAAGGGACATAAAGTTCAAGGTGAATGAGCAGCAGAGAGATCAGAGCCATGTGTGGGAAGACGAGATGCTATGCAGATGCAACAAAAGGAAACCATCAGCATGAATCAGCATGTCCCCAGGCAAGGACAATTGCTTTAATTTTGGGTCCCCAGTTTTCCTTAGTCACCAGTTTATCCATCCTTTTCCCAGTGGGTGGAGGTGTTTTAATATGGGTCCAGCTCATCCCTGAGAACCTCTCAGAAAGCTGGAAGGATGGAATGGATACCTGCCTTGTGCAGAAGCTTTTCTGTCCCCCCTGTAGAGAGAGGAACCACTTGTCAGACTTCCACAAGGTCCCAGGAAATGTAAAACAGAGACAGACCCAGACATCTTCCTCAGAGATGAATGAAAAGCTTAGAGAGAGCAGCAACTGTGGGAAAAATACATCCCTTCCCTCTGCCTTCTTTTTCTATAAATGCATTAGCATGGTAGTTGAAAGGCAAAACAGACCAATGCATGTGTAAGCAATTGCTGTAGTTGTTTTATTTCTCATCAGCTGAGTCCACCGAGGAAGAAAACAGACAATTATTCTGCAGTCTTAAACTGCTGGTGAATAATACAGACACGGTGAATTTCTTGAATAAACAAAGGAGTAAGTCCCTCTTGTACTTCTGTTGCTTAACTGCATGCAGCTATTCACAGGTATTCCACATCATCAGAGTTGTAGAGTTTCTCTGTTCACCTTTGACAATGAAGTGGAATTTGTAGATAATTCTTGCTTGTTTAAAGCTCTATGCCTCATTTTCTGCCAGATCTTGGGAAACCAGCCTGAAAAAAAAAATATTTAACAACACAGCTAGAAGGACCAGGTGTAAGACTTCATGGGCAATTGGAAAAAAAAAAATCTGTATTAACATTGATGGTTTTGCTGTAAGAAATACAAATATTAAAAGGTTCTGAAAGTCAAAATTGCATTTGCATTAAAATAGAACTATTTTTTGAAATGTGAACAGCATTTAATTCGGGAGTCCAATACTTTTCTCCATCTGCAGAGTCTGTAACAAAAACATGGGACTCTGTTCTGGAATCTCCAGCTTGACCACACAAATATACTTGTCAAGTGTGGTGAGAGCTACAGCTGAAAAGCATATTCACAGATTCAGAAACCCAAGAAGAGCTTAATTCAAATTTATTTGGGAGTTTTCTTGTGTTAATTAAGTTATATACTTATTAATGTGTTGTCAAGAACTGGATTTTCATGTAAGATACAACTAAAGATATACCCATCTGAAAAAAATAAGTAAAGTCACAATAAAAGATACTGTGGAAATGTAGAATTCACTTTAATTGCTAAGAGATACTAAAGACTTCATAAGAACTGCAACACGGCAAAACCAATGAAAAAAGAATTCATGTCTCTGCACCACTTAAGCTAGTATGGAGTTGTTAAGATATTAAAGACTGAAAGTGCTTCAGTTTCCCTTGATGAGGAGCTTCAAAAGTTGAACCATTTTCCCCCTGCACTGCAGAAGTCTTCTCACCATTTCTATCATCCCTCAAGCCAGTTCACAGTCCAGCAGTGAAGTCTGCAGGACCTGGGAAACTGTTTTGGCTGCAAACCCCCATTACCTATGGTTGGACCCTGATTTGGGTCTTGGGAGTGACCTGGTTAAGGACTGGAAGATGCCACCAGCTGCTCCACCACTTGCTGCTGTTGTCTTCTGGTCAGCTGCTGCTTTGCAGCTAACTGCTGAGTGTTGAGGGGAGCCAGCACAGAGGTACCAGTGGGTCTGCAAGGCTGCAGGCTGAAAGGCTTTGCAGGATGGCATTGGGGTGATAACGGTGGTGAAGCAGAGATGCTCTCCAACAGCAGTCTTAATGCCTGGAGTAGAATTTCTAAGAAAGTGTAGACGAAACCAGAGACATAGCAGGGCATGATAAAAATTGCCAGTGAAACCCAGATTCTTCATCTCCTTGAAGACTCAGGGTAAGATGGGGGCCTTTGCCCCATATTTTTGTCTCCCAGATTTTGCACCAGCTGCTAGAGTAGAGCAGGACAAGTCCACAGGCTGTAAGGAGGAGCAGAAAGCTGTGTACTTCCACACTGCTCTGCTGGGAGAAATTTCCCAGAACCAATCTGGATTTCTTTTTGCCTCCAGAGCAGGACAAAGAGGAAGTGACAGGGATGAGATTTTTGCTTGTTAAATTTAAAGGACTTCCAAAACTGTGAAGATCCCCTAACAAAAGGATCAATGAAGTGTCTTAGTCCTTCATGGGGAGTGCACAGCTTCATACAGGGCTGTGCATGCTTTCTGCTGCAGGAGAAATGAGCAGTGCTGAGAAAATTCATTGCATCCCTGAATGCTACAGCTACAAATTAGATGATTTTTTTTTTAATTCTCTTGTCCCTGCAAACCCACTTATGCATCACAGAGATGGAAAATTCTTCCAAGATGAATATGCAAACATCTCCCCCTTTCCCACAGTCAGACCTAGTGAGATAATTTGGGGTTAGAATGGGATAAGCCTTATAATAGGCTTAAGGCATTTCATGCAGGACATCCATGACTCACTAGCTCATTGTTCTTCACTGATGTACAAAATCTTTCTCTTCATACAAGATACTTCCTAGCTGTCTATTATGTTGACATCTAAGCACTGATTTTTCAGTGTTCATGCCTTATGTAACAGACAGCTTAGAACAGTCACGCAGATGAGTAGGGAATGATTTCACAATGTTGTTGGTACTTTGCACTATGCAGGAATTATTTTCTTCACTGTAAGGTAGATAAAAGACAGCAGAAGCGTAACCTCCAGTGAAACCAGCCCTGCTTTGTATAGCATCCCCACAATAATTTGGCACAAGAGACAGAAATATGCTTTCATTCTCACAGAAACAATGTCATAGCCAACAAAACTCCAGCTGTTCTGTCTCTGTGTTATCTGAGTTTCTGAGAAATGCACATTTCACCTGTAAAACATATTGGGTTAATCTTCTGGTCTATGCCACGTTAGTAAAGCCTCATATGAAATTTGGTGTCAGTATGGGTCATTGTACTTCAAGAAAGGTTTGAGTGCACATGAGAAAGTTCACACGAGACCAACAACAGTTACCAGAGAAACAGCTGAAGTGCTAAAAGACCTTTTAAAAGAAAATAAGATGGAGAAATGAAAAGATAATACACTTAAAATACACATAGGCATGCTGCTTAAGGAAAGCTAATGTTTGAATCTTGCAGCTATGAAGAAAAATGCATGGAAAGAAAAATTCCTTGGAGGCTAATAAACCAAAACAACACTTGCAGTTTAGGAAGTCCCAGGCCATATTAAGGTGAAGGGACATTTTGGGGAACTACCTCTGTGCTTGACCTGCTCTTTTACACATCCCTAAGTATTTCCTCTTGACCCTACAGGAGTAGGAGTTAGATGAACGTTCTGTCTGACCCTGAATGGTTCCTATTTTCATTTGTTGCCATTGTCTGAAATAGTATTTTGTGATAAAAAATTTACTTAAAAAGCTCATTGCTTCATCCGTAAGGCCGTAAGGAATTGGTCTACTATAATGAGTGGTTTGTGATCACGAGATCTATTTTCCCTTCACTCCAAGGACCGTAAGGAGAGCTGTACATTTTTATTTTTCCTTTTGTGGCTTGCCTGGCCTTCTCCTGCATGTTTCACATCTCATCAGACCTGAGAGATCTTCAGGACTGTTTGCTGATACACAGGGTGCCTAAGCTTTCCAGGTACAGGCCTGTATTTTGGAATAAAGAACTTTTTTCAATAGTCTGAGCATTACAGTTTGATTGCAATTTAAAGTCTGACGTGTTCTTGGATACTCATGTTAGTCTTTCTGGCACACTTCAGAAGGAGTTGGGGCTTCTTTCTGTGGGACCAAACAGCCTGAGGGAAAACTGTTATGAATATTTGTAAATATTTGCCCTATGTGTTTTATATGATTCTCTCCAGACCTTTTCTTATAAAGGACATGAAAATTTATTGTCCAATGGTCTCCATGTTTTCACGTCTTTTATATTTCTGCAAGGGTTACTATTTCTTATTCATATTCACTTGTCTTTCCTTTAATGCTACAATTCTTCCCTGGATAAGTTGTCAGTAATTTCAGTCCCTTTCTTGCAGCATACATCTGAAATAATAGTGCTGCTCTCTCAGAGCGTGGGCTGAAAGCACATTGGAGCAGCTTGCAGTGTCTTTTAAGAAATGCCCTCCAGTGATTTATAGTCATGTTCTGCTTGAACGGCTTCCTGCTCCTGAAAGAGCTGGTTGAACTTTTCATGCACGAACATCACTGCAAGACATTTGTTTCAATTTGGGTCTACCTTTATCCTATCCATGTTAGTGTCACTGAGGCAAAAACTGGAGGCTGTCCCTTTCATAAGAAGGTGCCTCATCTCTTGCCCCTGTGTCATCATTTTTATCTTTATCTTTTCGTTCACTTCATAAGTGTTTTAGAATAGGTGACTAGTTCTGTGACGTATGGGATAAATGCGTTTTGTGAAGAAATCATGGTTGCTTCATTCTTTGGTCAATCAATGCCTCAGAGTTTTCAAATATCTGCAATTTACAGAAGATATTTTGAGGTTTTGAAATTTGTTACAGTGTTTCTGAATTGATTTATTATCTTTAGTTAGGTTTTGTAATTATTTTGCCTTTCCAGGGCTCATGTCCCTATATTTCCACAAATAAACAAAATTTCCTATTTACCCAGTTCTAGATAAAGTCACCAGACTCTTTCCAGCTGTTCGAAGGATCTGTGATCCCGGTCTGACCCTGCTATCTCCCATCTGGGCTCTGGGTTGCTGTTGGGTGTTCTGCTGATCCATTTAAGTCCTGCCTTGCCAACTGCACATTCCCTCTTCCAGCGGCCAAATGCTGTTGTTGGCCATCCTTGCCTGACTGCCGTACCCATGCTGCAGGGATGTAACTGCCTCCCCATTCATAATAGTTGCCAGTATCCTTTTCCGGATGAATCCCTTGGAAATATTTTTGCCTTTCTTAAACTGGAAATAGGGTTCACATTTGATTTTTCATTTTATTTATGTCCTATCTTTGTATTTCTGTGTTTGCTTTCATGACAATTTAATACATCTTTCTTACAATTTCTATATTTATATGTATTATTTCATGGTCAATATCTGCTCCTGACTCATATGCTCTACATTGGTTCTGAGCTTATTTACTTGCTCTGCATATAGCTCTTGGTTGAATTATTATGGGCTGTCAGAACATTCCCATTTGAGATCCTTCATACTTCATGGCCATGATTAATCTATCACAACATTGGTTCACATTTTAAGATTTGATCATTAGTCAGCCATTTTGCACAGATTGGAAATATATTTATTTTGTACTTTTCCTATGGAGTTGTAAGTACAGTCTTTAAAAAAGTATCACTTGTCTGGATTTAGAATACTTTTGGACCATTGCTAGGATTTTACGTAGATACTTCTGGTCTGTTATCAAGATGGCCAAGGTCTGCTGAAGCATAAGACAGCTTTCCTTATCACTATTAATAACATAGCTGTTCTTGCTTTGTTCCATTTCTATCTTCATTCAATTTTCATAGTTTCCATTTTGTGGTGTGAAAACTTCCATTTGCAAAAGGCTTCTCTTTCATAGCTAGACGCTTGAAGGGGGAGGGTGTTAATACAGCACTGTGATTATGTTTTGACTTGTCTTTTTCTTTTGCCTTTTTACATTTGTTTGGTTGGATGGGGTTCTGAGCAAACTGATCTAAATGAAGATGTTCCTCCTCATTGCAAGGGGATTGGCTAGATGACCTTCAAAGGTCCCTTCCAACCCAAACTATTCTATGATTTTGGATAAATGGCTTGTGGATAAATCGTTGAGGGAAGAGTCAGTTTGTCCTGTTAGTACTTGCACTTACCTGCAGGAGCTGGCTTCTTTAGATGCTAATTTTATTGTTAAATTGTTAAAAATGAGAACATTCAGGTTCTACTCCTCCTTTCATATATAGTATTATTTTAAATTCAGGGTTTACTGGAGGTAAATATTTTAAATTCCTACCATTATCTTATTGATTAAAATAATATTATATAATATAATAATTTTTAAAAGGGAAGTATTTTTTATAACTTGCTTTAGTTAGATTCAGTTTTAATTGGTGAAAGTTGGCAGATGTGATTTTTCCAAGATTACCTCTCTCCTCCATGTTCAGAGGCCATCCTTTCTTGCCTATTTATTTCACCCGCTTCCCTCTGTGGCTCTCCCCTCCCCAATTTCTCTAGTCAATTCCAGACTGGCCACCAACTCTTTCCTCTCTTTCCTAACACCTCTCTTCACCTCTTCTGGGGAGTTCAGATGCTAAAACTGATCAGAAACTATTATTGGAAGGTGCAAAAAAAAGAGAAGAGACATCCCTCTGATTTTAGTAGCTGGGGATATGGAGAAGGAAGCCAGTATCAATTGAAGATTATAGCTTGTCAGATAAACTCCAATGCTCAAAAATTAATGTTCATTTTAATAATTGATTTTCAATAACAAGGACTTCCACCAACCCCCAAATTGTCCAATTACATGTTCCACTACTATTGTTTAACATGACCTTTCCAGCCTCACAATGTCACTCTGCTCTTTCTTTAGTGTTTACAGTAGCACAACACAGCTTGAAGTCCACAAAACTGTTCTTCTCTTTTGCAGATCATTCTTATGGATTCTTAATACAAACCTAGCAGTCATCTTTATTTCTTATTCACATCAGTCTCATCTGAAATGCATAAATATGGTAAACTGTAGTCCACTAATTCCATTGACTCAAGGCAGGGAGCATCTATAATAAAATTAAAAAAAGAAAGAGAATAAGAAAAAGTTGGCTTAAAGTCTTCTTTTATTACTCAAACTAATTTCTTGCATACATGACAACTCTGACAAGTTAATTTTTGTTTATTTTAATTGGAGTTTTATGTTATACAGGCACCTATGATTAATCTGTCACCCTGGACACATAAATTACACAAATTTAAAATTTAGAGCTCTCATTTTAAATATAATTTCATCAAACTCTAAGATTCTCTCCAGCAAAAAAGCACAGCATACATTTTTACAGCAATTTCAGATATACATCCCTATTAATAGGGAGCACTACAAAAATAAATTGAGGGCATGCTGAGCTATAAGACAACATTTAGATGACAGAGAATTGATTTTCTATAAAGCTGAGGGATTTTATAAAAAAGTAAATAAAATCTTCAGGGAACAATTTGCAAATGAAATATGTGAAAATGGATGTCTCTAAGTCACATATCGATTTGATTTTCATAAACACATTTGCTTGTCGATACTGCAAGTGATCATTGCTCAGTCTTCTTGAAAACATCAAATGGAGTAAGACAATTATAGCAACAACATCATTAGGGCTAGGCCTTCTGGAAAGCTGGAGCTGAGAAAGTCTGCTTTTCCTGTTGGAGTTCACCTTACACACCCATGAAAAATGGATGCAATCTGTTCTGTCCAATGGGCATCAATATGGGGATGATTTGGGAGCCTTATGCTGCTGAACTGCAGAGGATGAACCTTACTGTGTGTTCCCAGGTCCAGAAGAATGGGACAACCACCTTCCATCAACTCATCACACTCTCCTGCCAGCAGGGCAAGACCCAGGTTATGGCATAAGCTGTAGCAGGAATAACCCAAGAGGAGTCCTGGCCGGGAACAATTCCTTCCCTGCTGCCTCTTTCTTTTTATTGGGAGTAAACCATAACAAGAAGAAGTATGTACTTTTGACATGGCCATTGTGACTAATATTGAACTGTACTACAGTATATAATGAATTTTTTCAAAGTTTGGTGTGAACTAAGGGCAGACTATCCATTTTGTTGTAAGAGGTTGTTGAGATGGAGTAATCAGAAAAAGAATTCTTAGCCCAGTTTTTCAAAATAGACCCATTAAACAATTAAAATTCATTTCAACCTTATATTGCAATCAGATGGTATCTATTATTTTAAGCAGTATCACCGCCTTGAAGAATATGAAGTAGGAGACAGATTGGTGTGGAACAGACATGGATATTTATTTTTTTAGTAACAAAGTAATTTGCAGCACTCTAGCTGCTGCTAACAGAGAATATTTAAGTCATAAAGTGCAGTTAGGTGATAAATTTATTTATAAGGTACCTTAGCCACTTCCTTCTCCTCTGCTCACTAATCCTTCTCCCCCAGGAGTTGTTCTAACTTTAATCCACCAAGCAGATAGATAAGTGGTATGCAGGGTAGATGAGAATGAATCCTTATCTCCTGCAAATGTAGGATTTTCTGCCCAAACTTATTCCAATCTAAAGCACAGCATGAATGTGAATCAGTCCAATCTGACATTTAAAATAAAAAAAATTAGCAACCATGAAGATACTGTTGACTTGCCACTCTACAAGTAGGACCTATATCCCTTCAGAACACATACCTTTTCGGTTTCTCGTTTTGTGTCTCAAAAAACCTTAATAAAATAACTATTAAAGCTCAGATACATTAAAGCTGCTTTAGGTTCTTGCTGGCTGGCTTTCACTGCTTTATGCACTTGAGTTCCTGGTGAGGGAGGCACATAGCTTTGTAAAATAAGAGTTAGAAATTAACTTTTTCAAGCAGCTCTTTCAAAAACTCTGAAATGTTATTAGAATACTTTTTCTAAATTTCTGGTGCACCTCATGTGTACAAAACGTGTTTCATGCCGGCTAAGAAAGTCATGATACACCGCTTTTGCTTTGTGAAAAGGAAACTAAAAATGGAAAAGAAGAATGAGAAGTTCTAGACAGAAATTGTCTGTCTTACAATGTTAAAAAAAGTGCCATTATATACATTCAGAGAACATAACTTTCATATCTGACCCTGTCATCTGCTGAACTGTAGAATCCCAAAAGACATTCATAGTTATAGGATTTGTAGCTTTTAAGACATTGGAAATGTTTAAAAAATAAACATTAGAAACTAACACTTGCAATGGTAGGCTATTTGTTTTGCAAATTGGTTCAAAACATATTCAGAAGACAGCGCTTTCGTCGTACATCCCGGTCTCTGAACAGGTTAGTCAGTGTCTCTTCCATCTGCCTCGTGGCTGCAAACAAACCCAAGATCTAAGCAGAGCAGAGGGAGTCATCTTGTCCTCCATCTCTGTTTTGCATTAGCCACCATAAATGCTGTTAACCACTACTTAGCTGCTCAATACAGATTGTCAGGGACTTGGAGTGAAAAACTGAACAATGTATGAATTTGTGGTAGATATAGATAGTGATTCTACATTTGTTTCTGGGCAAAAAAGTAATTGTAAAATCCTACAAAGGGAGGATTTGTCATAAATCTCACAACAAAACCCAGGAGAAATTCTGGTTTCTTGAAAAAGTTTTTCCCCTCCTCCTTTTTCTCATTGAAATATTGATCTCTAATATGTAGTTAATGAAAAAAATAGATATGGCTTAGACTATATGTAAAGATTTACAGCAGATCTCAGACAGATTGCCTTTCCTTTCCACAGCTCTAGCACTAAACCACTACCTACTCATGATCATTTTGTGAAATACATGCATGCTGTTTAGTTAAGAATAACGTCAAGCAGATCAAAATCTTAAAAAAAAAAATTAATAATCCCACCTCAGTGTCTTGCTGATGAGTGAAGTCATGCCAGAGTTCAGTCTTTTAATGTGATAACTTTGTTGATAATGTGAGAACAGCAGTTCTTCGGTGAGAACAAATTAACTGAAGAGAGAATAGGAGTTTAGGCAGCTGCTTGAGCAGTTTTGTAGCTGTCTGTAGAACCACTGAAAGCACAGCCATGAGATTTGTCATCCTACATGTGGGTAATACATTTGTCACTGAAATACATGTGTGTTACGGTGCTGCCCCTAAAACACAGAGAACATTTCATTGTTGTGAATCAGTTTATTACGAGGAGAAATTAATTGTATGATAGGTCCCACTGTAAATAGTTTATTGCTGTTATATACTCTGAGTATATATATATGAGTATAAATAGTTACTAAAGGCACCCAGGCAGTTCTTTTTTTTCCAGGAATCCTGACATGAGCCTGGCTATCCAATGCCAAGAAATGGTTTTCTACACCAAGAACCAGCTGGAGAGGAGGGTGATAAAGAAACTTTCCTGCAGCCAAGTTTCCCCAGGCAGAGGGTTAGGATTGTGTGATTTTTCTTACACACACTACTTCTGTGCCAAAAAATGTCATCCCCAAGGTGTTGTTGGCACCAGCTGTGCTTGCAGCTAAACAGGGTCAGGCTGGAGAAATGCCCTCGGGACCAGAGAGTGGGCCTTGCTTTTCTAGTAGTAATTTATTGGCACAAAGATGGATTTTCTGACCACATACTTTCAAATCCCAGTCACAGGGCTCCTGGGATAGCACAGGTACAGCAGGATGGATCCTGAGCAACTGGTCTGGCCAGACAGAGAAGGGGAGACATTTAGAAAGAGGTGGCAAGATGAAGGCAAGATGGAGGCATGTCTAAGGTGAGATGGGAAAAAGATGGAGGAAGAGAGAATTTGGAGGTTAACAGGAAGGAGAGAAGAGAGAGAAGAGAAAACAGGAGCAGTAGTAATAATCATCCATCTCTGCTTTCCATCCTGCCTGTTTCCTAAAGGCAATCCTACAGCCACCCATTCTCCTCTACCTTCCCACCTTGTACTAAAGCAAGACTGTTCAATTTGGCTTGTGATTGCAATCAGAATAATTTTTGCACTGTTAACTATTTTATTATTTGTTGCAACTTCAAGCCAGAGTTAGCAGCCCCACTGAGAGACATACCTCAGCCCAGTGACCTCAAAGGCCCTTCCTGAGGTCTTGTGATTTCCACCTCCACAGGACAAGTTGGGTCCCTTCTGCAGAAGGGTACAACGCAGATGAATTTCAGCAGACAGTTGAATTGTTTTGTACTTTGTTTCTTCTATCCTTGTTCATGTGGAACTTTGTTATGTTCGTAAAGACACAAGGAAAAAGCATTTTTGGAAGTTTTTGCTTCCAAGTGATTTTCACTACAGTGATGTACAACAGAGAAAAGGACAAACAGATGAATTTCCGCGGCTAAGCATAATATGTATGTTCCTTGTAGAACTGCTTCAACCAACTCAGGAACAATATGTTTGCTCTTCAGTCAAATGTAGTATTTAGGTATGAAAAATATACATATCACATTCACACCACTAGTACAGTAGACACCTTTATCACTTTTCTGATTATACTGTCATCTGGAGGAAAAATATAGCTATCATTAATCAGATCGTAAGTTAAATTGCAAACAAAATGTTCATTAAACTTTGTTATCATTCTGATGCTGGATAGCTTTTTTGTTTCTGTAACCCACAGCCTCTTACAGTTTCTAATAATTCCTTCAGAGTCAAATTTCTTAATAAGAAATACGCTGAGATGTACATTTATAGCTTTGCTTTGATCAACTGTGGATTGCCAGAAACTTCTTGAAAAAAAGATCTATCTTTATATTCCACACAAGGTGCAGAGTAGTGGAAAATCAAATCACTAACAACAGTTTTATTAATTTTAATGTGATAAAGTCAAATTTATTATTCTAATTTGAAATCATTACAGTGATTCCCTCTGAATTCCCTGTGAATCTTCTTCTTCACAAGACTTACTAGCAAATGTGCCAAGCCCTTTCATTAGCACAAATTAGAGCAAATGCAAAGATTTGTACTTCAATAAATTTTCACGGATGCATGAAATTGCATGGCCAATAATTGTAGCTAGCTCAGTTATTTCAGCGATTATACCATGTTCAGAGGAAATTAAAGTAAAGCATTTCAAATTCCGATCGTGACAGTTTTCCACAAACAAAGCAGGACCCTGCTATGCTCAAATGAGGGCCCTCAAGAGAACAACCTTGGTAATTTTGTTTTTATGATCTGTGACTCGGGACACCATGCTGGTATGACACAAGCTCAGTACTGGCACAAATTTCCAAGAGGCACTGCCTCTTATCTCTGTAAGACCATGGCTCATGGCTCATGTTGGACCTTTAGAGGTCCTACAGTAGTTTTCAGGAAGTTGGGATTTCTACAGCCTCAGCATATTTTTATTCTGTTCTCCCAAGTTTTTGAGCAGAGCATTACTCTTCGCCCTGCATCTTTGCTGGTTGCATACTGCTGATACAAACTGTTAAACAGCTGCTGCGTTCCACTAGAGAGCTTTTCTTTTATTGCAATATGACTGAAACACAAATCCTTACAATTAACAAACAAATCTGAATAACAAGGCACCAACAGATGAAAACACACAAATTAACCAGACTAATAAATGCAAGTAGGGACCTCAAACCCACTGCACAGAAGCAACTAAACCTGCTTGCTCAGCACATGCCAGACTCAGGTTCAGAGCAGGGAAGTTCCCGCATGCAAAATTCTGGTTCACTGGCAGAGCCCAGGTTTGTCAGACACACTCCTCCAGTGGCCACCACTCTGCCCTGTGTCACAAACCAGACAGTTTGTAGTGGCACTCACCATCTGCCTGCCTGCTAACCTCTTTGCCGGGCAGAGCAATTTGGGTGAGCACTGAGTGACACCCACATGCATCCCGGTGTCTCTGGACTGCTGGAAGTATTCCCCGTAGCTATAGACACAGACCCAAACGGAATCTGGAACAGTCTCAAGCACTCTTTAATTATTCCTCTTGCCTGCAGCTCAAGGCAGGGACACGGTATGTAGGCACTGATAATGAACCAGTTAGCCAAATCTCTGATGCAAACCAGTCCTGATGGTTACAGAGAAAAACAGTATTGGAGAGAAGAAAAAGCAAACCTGAAAATAAAATAAGGATAACCAATAAATATAGGGTGTAAAGTGTCAGGGAAGCATCCCTCTATCCACAACACACTGCCTGAAATTGAAAGGACCAAGAGTTACTTTAACATGGGCTTCAGTCCACCTAATGACCCAATTACCTAATTGCCTGATAGGACTGCAGACTTCAGAGGATACTACACATCCTCAGTGACCTCAATGATCTTCAGGTGCCCAGGGAGAGAATAAAATCAGAGGCCGTGGTGAAAGGGGGCGTATTTGGCTGATTCTAGCACAAGGGCTGGGAGTCTACAGGAAGGATGGCTGGGGACAGGCTCTGGTGAGGCCAGTGATGAGGAGATGGGCCAGGAGGGCGGAAGGAGTGAAAATGGCAAAAATGGAGGTAAGTACTTTGAGAAGAGTAGGTACGCGCTGGTCCACAGGGTTTATCAAGTGTGCTAGACAGCTCCCTTTTCAAAAATATCCGTTTCCTTTTCTGGGACTGTATCCACACTGTTATGGATAGTGAGTATTAAGCTCTATTTGCTGTCAGTGCTGTTCACCCAGTGTCCCATGCATTCAAAAACTGACTAGTGCATGGGGCAAGCACTGCACCCTGGGTTATTCTAAATCTTGGAGGAATGCTCTGTCTACAACATCATGCTTGTAGTTATTGTACACTCCCTTCTGTATCTGGTATCACATTCCTTGCTGAAATAAATTATGTTTCTTAAAAGCAGAACAATTTTTGCTTCAAAAATAATGAGCAGGAGTAAATAAAGGTATATAAAAAGCAGTATCTTGAAAAGTAAACATCTTGTGCAAACCTATTTTCACAAGTGCCCCCAAATCCATTTTCATTGCAATAACTTAGCATTTTGCTCAGATGAGGCTCCTGCACAGCAACTCTACAAAGATAAATGAACCTTTCTACTATCTATAAGTGATTTATTGTCTCCACAGTGATGCTACATTTTATAATGGATGAAATTAGGGTTAAAACAAGGCTATGTATAATTGCCAGCAATGCTTAGTGTAAGTACCGGTTTATCCTACCTCTGTTCATCAAAACCAGTGTTTCAAAATGTAATTAATACCTGTCTCATTATTAACTGCTAACATTGATATCAAAGGAAACAAACCCAGAGTTAAGATGAAAAGATATACCAGAATGGTTTCATTAACATTTGGTTTTGTTGTCTACAGGCCAAAGCCTAAAGGACATCCTCAAAAATGACTTTGCCAGAATATAGAACAAGCATCTCTGTATTTGACCTTATGACTGTCACCTTCATAATTACAGTTAATTAGTGATGTAATTGAGACATATATCAGAAAGCAATGCCAGTACTTATTGGGAGACCTGGTCTTCAGTAACCTGCTCTCCAATTTTATTGTGAGACTAGGTATCAGTGCTCAGCATGACTTGCAGTCTTTTAAACATGTTATGGTAGAAATCAAGTAGTGAATCAAGTCTTCCCCAAAAGTGCTGAAACCTGCAGAGATCACTCCATTGACATCTCCTGCTCTGTGTGTGTTCATCTCCTGTACGATCCCACTGAAGTTTACTGCTGCATCCTAATGCTGCTAACTTAAGTGGAAGAAGCTAATTCACTATCCTTAATAGCATACTCTTTCTGTTCAGACTGTTTCCTTGATGATAAGCACACTGAGAGTCCTGACCCAGAATAGATCTGGGAACTATCAAACAAATACCTATTCAAAAAGCTCCAAACAATAAAAAGTATGCTCCATCACCATGTGTTTCAGTTTTCTTTTCTTCTGATAGTGAATCTTCTTTCATCTTCATTCAAGGATCCTGCTGGTTTAACTTTTTGAAATTACATATTCAAACTTATCTTCTGGTACACACTGCATATTTGTTCCCTACATGTCTGCAGGAGATTTGTACATGGAGTGAATGATAAATGCAACAAAAATGAGATACACAGCATGGATTAGGGAAGATGATTTTCATTGTAGATGATTTCTAACAGAGCCTGCAGTAATTGTAAGCCTTGTAGATAAGTTTATAAAAATGTGAATGCAAGAGCAATGCATATCACTCTGTTGATGATAAATGACAGAGGAAAAAAGCAGTAGCCCTGGCCTCCCACATGGGAAAATTCAGTGAGGCCTTTTGGTGCCAGCTGAAAGGCTTCAATAATTTTAAAAATGGAAGATATACACAGATAGGGGTTAACCCCACAAAAAGGACTTAGATTTTTCAAGCTATAAGGCCTGTAGGTATCACAGACCAAAGAGAACAAGTATACAAGAGATAGGATTAATTTGCCCTAACACAAGCAGTTAGGGTTTGAATTCAGTTCATGTTCATATGAAGTCAGGTGTCTACATAAAGGGAGACAATTCAGTTGCCTAAACATTAGAATCTTATGCTGTCTGAGTTGCTTGAGATTATCCCACATGGTTTCTTACCGCCCTTCCAGAAGGACACAGGTCTTCTTCAGACCACATGTCTGCACATGGATATTTTGGACAACACAGGACATCTCAGAAAACACCAGGTGCCCATTTTTTAGGCACCTGCATTTTATTTTAGGTGTACACAGCTGAGCTTAGTGTCCAAGTTTCCACTGCAGTCAATGGAGAATTGGTCAATGCAATCAATGAGGCTTAGAAAACTACTTTGGTGTCTGATCAAGAGAGGTCTATTTTGGGGTGACTGAACCTCTCTTGTGGCTCCACTGGATGTATTGACTTCACTTCTAAGGACTAGCATTGGATCTGACATAGCTGGTTCACATGTAGGCACCTGCATTAAAGACATCTTAATTTATAATTCTTTATCTGGACTGAAGTCTGATCTATATTCAAAGTTTCACACAGAAAGAGGTCTGTTCAGCTGCATTTGTCAGATTAATTGCCCTCTGGAAGAGCATATCCTGGAACCCAGAGAGGCTGGTTCAGAGTCAGACACTAACTCTTAGACATCTAATGTCAGGTATCTTGCATCTGTTCACCTTCATGACTGGGAAAGTTAAGCAGCTACAAGAAGATAATTGAAAAAACTCAGAAAAATACTCTAGGAGAATTGAACTGTTTTTCTCTGAGGGAGAAATCCCCACCTGTAGTGGATTTAGCTCTGGTCGGCACTAAGTGCCTTGTTAGCTGAATCAGATTTATGATCTATTTACCTCTGCAGTACCATGGTCATTTATGGTGAGGTAATAAACACCTTGTACTCCTCTCCCAAGACTTACCACCTTCTACTGGCTGTTTTCAGGCTGCTTTCCCAAGGTTACTCTTGTCTTAGTGATTTTAAACCATTTCTGCTTGTGAGCGATTGTCAGACAAAGTGATTTACAGCAGCCTTTACCCAGATCATAGCACATTGCCACAGATCCTTTGCCAAGGCTTCTCGACCTTTTTTATTTACAGTGTCTAGGGTTGAAGGATTACTTACGTGTACATTTTGGTCAGCTGAGATAAGGGCCCTGACAATATTGTTCACACGCTGCTAACTTTATTGAATTGTCCTCTGTGCCATGTTGTACAGCATATGCTATGGGAAGGACACAGATTTTCGATGGAGAAGAGTAGTTATTCTGTTTTATCTGGACCAAAACCTGCATGCTTCAAAATTCCTAAAGAAAACTCACCTGAAAATTTCTCATCGAGTTCCTAGCCTTTAGGCACTTTTCCAGCTAAAAGAGACGGAACTTCACTGGGTTTAAGCCAGTATGCTTCTACTGCAGAAACCTCAGGCATAATAGTTTACGTTCAGAGATGATCTGATTTAGCTTTTGTAACCTTTGATGCTGTAATTCTGCCCTTCTCTCAGCCCTACCACCATGTGGTGCTCCCTAAAGAAAAAAAACGTAAAATATAGTAAAATATAGTAAGACCAACTTTGAAGCAAGGTAGAGGAGATACCTATATAAGGACCTTAATGGGAAATATATTCAGGGTTACTTAAAAAGCATCAGTCATTGCCCCAGCCTCTGAGACAGAGCCTGGGTTAAACTCTGAGGAGCACCCATGCTTTTACCTCCTCACTTCTCATTTTGACTGAGCATCTACTATTCACATTTCTATTGCTTTTAATTCTGCAACTAAGCTGGAGGATGAGTTTTACTTCCTGCTGCATAGCGCAGGCACAAAAGCATACAGAACCACACAGTGCAATGAAGCACAGGCTCACTCAAAGCCAACACAACACTGCTCTGTCCGGAAACAAAAGGGATCACAGCTCCTTCACTGTGATGCAAAAGAAAGATTTTATGGCAGACCTTGAAACAATGCAACTTACTTCTCCCCTTCTCTGAAATGAGCCCTGGCCATTGCAGTGGCTGGTGTTAAGCTGTGTAAAGACCCATTACGTTGCCTGCCATCCGTCACATACTGCCTGCTCCTAAATGACCCCCAAAGGGAGGCACAGCCAAGTCAGAGGTACTCAAAATCTTGCCCATATTGATTCAGTGATGAGATATTAGATATCAGTATTAGATACCACTTCACTGCTATTTATAGACAGCTAAATCAACAAATTCCCTCTGGGCAAATTTTATTCATGGTATTACCACACATTTTTTAAGTAATTTATACATTTATTTATTGAACTGAATCTCCACCGTTTTACCCATAGCCAGTCCATGTTATTTCCCCTGTAAAAGTAGAAATAAATGGAAGAAGAAAATAATATTCATCTGTAAAATGGTATAGATTTATATCATTTTTTGGACAGGAGCCAAAGACTACCCTTGCAGAATAATAATTTATCACAATAATGTTGGTTGGAAGTAAGTGAGAGAAGAAAAACGGAACGAGGATGCTGACCTGTACTAATAAGACTTTAGCTGTTAGCCTGTGAGCACAGAAGCACATATAAGTATATAATATAATCATCTTAACGGTATCTGTCATGGTATACTTTGGAAGGGCAGGGTATAAAGGATCTGTTTTGCTGGTTTGCAAAAAAAAAGAAAAAGTCAATTCTTTATAGTCAGCAGAATTCTTTACAAAACTTCCCAAGGAGAAAGCAGATGCTGAGTAGCGCAAAATTAATCTTGTAACATACTAGCTATAAAATACAGTAACACAAATCAATATTGCAGCCCTACACTATCAGCTGCTGAGCATAGAAATAGTCAGCTGTATTGTGTAGGACATATGTTCTGCTCTCTGGTTTTTCACCACTGAGTTCTTTTTTAGGCCCTGAGTCAGTGCCTATTGGAACCAGTGACAGGAACATGGCTTTGGATCAAGCCCTCAGCTGTAGATTTATACTGACTAGTAACCGAGAAACACTGCAGTTGAGTCAGTGCTGCAGTAGAGTATTGCCAGTTATGTTATCCTCTGCTGGAGCCAAATTGCTCTGTGTTAGAGGAAAGCCAATCACTTTTGAACTGTATAATTTTAACACAGCAAAATTTGACCCTGTAAGTGTAAAACTGCACATGGCAATTATTCGGTTCTGCAGGAAATGAACTCACTGTGTATTTAACGCTTCTGTCCAACAGCAATTAGGTTACTTTTATAGCTGAATGTGTAGCTCCTAATGCAGCAAAACCACTGCCTGTAACAGCCGTATCTCACAACTGCAGCTGCAGAAATACAGGCTCAGTCTGGCAACACAGCCATTAGCTTTTTTGCAGTTGACTGCAAAGGCAGCACACATTCTGCAGTAGCTCAGCTCACCGGGCCAAAGCTCAGGGAACAGGAATTTGTTGCAGGAATGTTCTGTCCCCATATCCCACTTCCCATTTTGATCCACAGCCAGCCTGCCTCAGTCCCTATGGTTAGCAGGTGAAGGCATGACACAGGTGGGCAGCACTGAAAATTAAACAGTCCAGGAAGCAACATCTCCCCCCTGAACTGTTCATCCTTGAAGGTTGGTGTTTCCAATAAGAAAACATGGTGGATAAACACAACTGCAAAATATATCTCTGGGCTAGTAGGATTTATTTTCTTTGGCCCTGGCCACAAAGCCTTATATCCTCTAAAGCATTCTGCCTTCTAAATGTCTCCATGATCTCCTACACTGTGTCAGGGTCTGCTCTACCCTTCAGCTCCTGTCATGTTGCAGAATGACCCAGCAAAGCAATTATATGAATTTAAAGTAGAATTAGTCAAAGTTTAATTTCTTGACACCTGAAAATGAGTATAGCCAATGAGCCACAGAGTCTCACTATAATAAAGGTGTTATTCATAGCACAGTAGGGCAAATAACATATACTCCTGTAATATTCCTGTTCAGTTCTTTTAAAATTGTTGTGGTTTAACCCTAGCCAGCAACTAGAACCATGGAGCCACTCGCTCACTCCCCCCAGTGGCCATGGGGGAAAGAATCAGAAGAGTAAAAGTTTGGAAAAACTCATGGGTTGAGATAAAGACAGTTTAATAAGTAAAGCAAAAGTCGCACACTCAAGCAAAGCAAAACAAGGAATTCATTCTCTACTTCCCATGGGCAGGCAGGTGGTGAGCCATCTCCAGGAAAGCAGGGCTCCATCACACGTAACAGTTACTTGGGAAGACGAACACCATCACTCCAAACATCCTCCCCTTCCTTCTTCTTCCCCCAGCTTTACATACTGAGCATGATGTCATATGGTATGGAATATCCCTTTGGACAGTTGTCCTGGCTGTGTCCCCTCCCAACTTCTTGTGCACCCCCAGCCTACTCGTTGGTGGGGTGGTGTGAGGAGCAAAAAAGGCCTTGACTGCTAAGCAACAACCAAAACCACCAGAGTACTATTAAAAGTATTTCTCATCCCACATCCAAAACCATAGCACTAGACCAGCGACTAGTAAAAAAGTCAACTCTATCCCAACTGAAACCATGGCATTAATGAACAATGGTCTGATACAAAAGGTCTTTCCAATGATACATTTTCACTGATGTCCAGAAATCCTGGCATCTTAGGTATCCCTTCTACCATCTGCTTTCATTTAGACCTCACGCTGGACAGGGGCAATATGAGTTACTGTTACCACCCCTTGTGGGGGGACCTGTAGCACATTGCAGCTGCAGCCTTCACAGCTGGTGAGGTAGGGCTGCCCCAAAGAAGCAATCCTTTTCTTGGCCTATATCATCCACTTCCAGTGCCCCACTCTACCTTTCCATTCTGTATTTGCTGTGTCATACCTTTCCCATGTGAAACCTTTTCTAATAAACCAGCAAAGCTAAACTTTAAATAGAAAAATATATAAAGCTTATATAATAATTCTCCTTAATCAGCATCTGCTGATGAATTTTATATTTTATGACCCTTTCTCAGTTTATATTTACTTACCATATCTATGAAAATGGCAATAAATCCCATAAATGTTCAGTGCATAGATGAGAATTCCAAGATGCAGCTCCTGATTATATAGCACACAGAACGATGAAGAACACATAAGTAACTCACTGGAAAATGCGAGCCATACTTGGGCACATATTTTTTGTTCTTTGTATCAGTGATATGCAAAGGCAATTATGTTTATTGGTGCTTTATCAAGCACACTGGCAGGAAGATGCAGAGATGTTGGAAGAGACATGCTTCATTTCCTTACTAGTACCTGACTTTCAAGGCATTTCAGACACAGAGAGAACTTTAAAAATATTCTCTTTGCTTTTCCTTGTGTCCCATTATAGTACTAGATCTCTGAAAATAATGGATTTTATAGTTCAGTGGCTCAACCTGGGGAGGAAAGAAATAGTCCAGGTTGTTACCGTTCTTTTTCCTAAGCTTTTATATAATTTTCAGGTTATAAACCTGTACATTTTTTATCCTTGAAAAAGTTACATCCATTTTGAAAAGGAAGGAAAGTTTTGAAAGAAACCAGGGGGAAAAAAAAAAACAACAAAAAAACCACAACCTAAAAAACCCCACAACTATCCAAACTTTAAACTTCAATATATTCTGAACCTTGCTTTGAATTAGTGTTGGACTTCTTGAGTCCATGCCAATTCAGCCAAGTGTATCTGTGCATGACAATGTTTCAGTATGTAGGACATAAGCATTGCAGACTGAGGATGCCAGGACATACCCTTCTTTTTGTGGTCTTTCCAATTGCTGCTGTCCCTGCCATCTGTCCATCACTGTGACCACTCCGTTCTGCTTCCAGAGGAGTGTTATACTAACAGTGACCAAAATCATAAGCAGATCTTGGACACAGGTGTCTCTTCTGTGCTTCCACATATAGCTCTGAGCTTGAGTGGAAGCTGGGAAGATAACATGTAGTAATAATCATGGTCTAATGTATAATTCATACTGTGTTTTGCAGTAGCATCTCCACGTAGACACACCATTAGAGTGTGTCTACAAGGCACACAGGTGCCTATCTGTAGTTTTGTTCGGCTTTCAGAATATAATATTTGATTGACTTTTTCTTGGTTTTTCATAATTTATTCCCCCTGATACTTTATGACTTGCATGAATTTAATGTAAATTTAAGATGTCTGAAGACCACTAAGGAAAAAAATTGCTAGAAAAGAGCTACCACTGCTTGATTGGTATCTGTCAAATTCAGTTGGTTACAGACTTTTTAATTGGAAGGTAGTTCTTGCTATGACCATTCTGCATGACCATTCATGCAGAATTTTGTCTCTAAATTTTATAGCTAACTCAGAAGTACAAAGAATTAGATTTTAAGAGTTTAAATAATGAGCTGCTAATTAGACATACCATGGCCAGGCTCACATAATTAATTAATGTATCAATCAGCCACCTAGTCATCGTTACTCAAATTACTATTGGGAGTTTTGTTTTTATTCTGAATATGAGGATATTATTTGGCTTATGAGTCTGCTTAAACGTGTAAGTGCAAACACATTTCTAATTTTTTTGTCAAAGATACAGACAACTACCACAGCGAACACTGGCCATATTGTTCTAAAAATTGACGTAGCCTGTGAAAATACAGAACGATTTCTAACTGGCACATTCAGATAGTCTCATATTAAGGAAATATATAGGGCAATGATGGATAACGGCTGAGGATGTTAAAATATATAAGGTCTATTACTGAAAGACATCAATTAATTACCATGTAGAAATTCAGAGAATATATCATATTATCCTGAACTCAGTTTTTATTAATACAACCATTATTCTAGATTTGCATCGGATGCTGCAAATGGCAGGTCAATAATGCAGAAAGCTGTGGGATGATTTTGCAAATATTATAGAAACAAATATGCTGATTAACAATTCATCACATTAGCCTGTCAGAAAATTTTGTAGTAGACATAAGCTGGATATGCTCCCACAACCCAAAATGACCTATGCTTATGCAAGTTACTCCCCATTTCTTCATAATTTTTGTATTAGCACTGAACTGCTGCAGCCACTGAGCAGGACTCTGAGGTACCAGACACTGCAAATGCAGATAAAAGGAGTTGTTCTTGAGAGCTTACAATATTCTCCTTCATCTTCTGCGAATGCACGTCCTGCTTTGGCAGTGGAAAAGCTGCAGCCTCCCTCCTCAGAGAAGTCTCTTTGGACAACAAGGACTTGACTTTTCCCATTTATCACATCAGTAGTTTGGTTTTCCACTGCTGACAGCAGTGTACCATAGAGCACACGCAGGCCTTGGGAAAGCAGATCTGTGGGAATCCCCTGGCCCTTAGCACGTTCTATGAGTGTGAAATGGGGACGATGGAGAAGTGGAGGCCAAGTGGTGCCCAAGGACACTCCTAAGGAGCTTCAGTATCTCAGCAGCTGGGATGATACCCATCTCCTGCACGGGGCTGTGTGGTTTACAACTGCACCTCTAATCCTACTCCAAGTGATCTTGCTTTCAACAGTTGGCTGCATCGGCCACAGGGTTTTGTTGCTGGTTTTTGTTTTTCGTAACTGTGGTCTCTGAACCCCAGACTACCTATGAATGATTACTAAGGAGTTTAAAAAAGTAGCTATGAAAAGCAGAACTATTCTCCATGGGTTTCACCCTTCAGGGTCCACAGCTCCACTGGATAAATGGCAAGGGTCTGCAGGCCAGAGAAGTCCCCTGTCCTTGGGGTTGCTGGGTTCTCTCAATTGCTGCACCCACTCCCCTCCCTCATAGCTCTCCTCAACCTCCTGTCCACAGGGACTGACAAACACCTTGAGCCTGCCCTGTGCCTTATCCAGAAGGAGCTTTAGCAATGACACCTGTACTTTTTAGATGACAAATAACCGATAAACCAGACCACTAGCTCTCAGTTAATTTACTTGCAGAACAGATTTAGATCCCAGTGACTGAAAACGACTTGTACATTACAGCCTATCCAGTGATGTAGATGGTTATGGGGTATCCAGGATCAATACCAATTCACAGAGGATACTACCCAGGACCTGCCGTTAGGAGTTTCATTTCTAGCTTTAATGAAACTTGCATTCTACATTTGGTCAACAAGATTTCTTGCAGCAATAAACTGCACTTTTTACAGTGTGCCTCTACTGGGGGAGCAATAATGCACTAAGCTCCATAGCTTGCTCCTTCACAGGGGAAGTCCCAGGCTATTAAAGTAACTATCTCTACCTACCAGCTATACAAATAATGGTTCAGTAGTTATTAAATAACTGTTAAATATCATTATGTAAATATGTATATTGAAATAAATATTCCATAAATGAAATGTTAATATTAAGCAATTTTAAGAGTGCCTCGGGAATTGGTCTGGATAAAAAATTGAGTTTTTTCCTCTATAGCATAGGGCATGAACAAATGTTCAGCTCTTTTATATTAGAGAAGTCAGCTGGTTTCAGTGAACTTTAAAGATCCAGCTTGCTGTATCATGCTTTACATTCACATTTTGTTGCTTGTGCTTAGGTATAAATGTAGGTATAAAATTTGTTATTGTTGCATTTTATTAGGAAACTCTGAAGTCCTACAGCAGGAAAGCAGAGAACATGCTATGTTATGTTGAATAATATCTCCATTATCTTATCCTTCCTGTCGGTCTTTAACAGTGCAAATGCTCAAGCAGTGGCTTAACATGCAAGTAATAGCAATGCATTCAGATCATACACACAGAAACAACACACACATTCCCTGATGTGTTTGTCAGGCTGCTCACGCAATGACCACCAACGTAAAATGGATAGGAAAAGCCCCAAATGAGCAGGAAATCAGGCAGAGAGCTTGCAGCGCTGCGAGGGCACACAAAAATTATCAATTCTAGACCAAGGCATCACATGGTAAAGCAACAAGCTCATACACCTTCCCTAGGCAATTCTAGTATCTTCCTATCTGAATTACCATGATTGCACCCATCATTACCAGGAAACTGTGGCAAAATTAGAGAGTATTCACAGTAAAGCAGCAAAATTGCTCTAGCAGCTGAAAGATTAAATTATAACATAAAGGCTAAAAGTTAAAAAGATATATAGTTTGAGTAAAAAAAAATTGTTGGCAGTAATGTGTAAAATTAATTGGCTTATAAAATCACAATGATGTTGAGTATTTATTCAGTGAGACGCACAAAACAGTAATTAGGAGTAATGGGATATAAAGAGGAAAGATGATGTGTGGGACAGTTATCAGGATGCATGTCAAAGCAAAATTCATTAGATTGCAAACAACACTAACACTGAACATGATGGAATGCTAACATTCTGCAAATTAAAGATGTACAAAACTCAAAGCTTAGGAAAAATTAGCCTGCTCTGACACTATTTTGTTTTTTTTTGTTTTGTTTTCTGCTGCAGCTGTATAAACTATCACTCAAGAAAGCAATGAAATTACCCAAGTACAAACATGAGTGATACCACCAACTAATTCTACATCTAGAAAAGACCTAATGCAATTATGACTGGGGACAGTTATTGTACTCTTATAGCTAGATTCAATCAGAAGTGCTTATATATTTGGGCTTAAAATTTTGGTTTTTCTGACCCAAGTTATCAATCATTCTTCAGTTGCCACGTGAGTTGCCTGCCATTTGAAAATCAGTCACAGCACCACTGATGACAGTTAATGATGGTGCTCCATGGAAGTGTCTTTAACAGTGACATGGTCACACCTCTGAGAGTGAGGATGGGCTCAGGCACCTGCACTCTGCCACCCAGTCATAACCCAGGTGAATCAAACCAGTTTAAATAATCACATATTTATAAAAGCCAAGTAGAAGGGAGAAAAAAGCCACTGTGATCTTCTTAGCTTCTCTGCCAGTGTAAGCCTTTCGACAGCAATGAATCAAAAAGAGTAAATAAAATATTTTTTCTCCACCAAATAATGCATTCATCAGAAATGCTATTTTCAGTACTTCCCTAGAGACATTCTATCTAAGTGGTGGAAAATTAAAAATGTTAAAATGATTTTTCATGTAAGATTTTTTTTTTTTTACATTTATGAAGTGGTTAACTTATTTTTTGAAACATCATTTTTCAAATTTGAATTGACAACAATTACAGAAAAAAGGTTTATAAGAAAGGTTAAATAACCCTTAAATGAAGCATTTCATCCATTATCCTGAAGTTAAGCAAAACATTCTGTTTTGTCCCACAATGAATCCTCTATTATTTATGCAGCTTTAATTCTGAATCATTGCCTCCAACTTGGATGTGCAGAATTTTGCTAACAGAACTTCTCCTGGCGTGCAGGCAAGAGCTGATTTTCTGTCTAGTAGATCAATCCCTTAAGTAGCTTTATCCTTTATCACCTTGAAAAGGGATCGGTGCCAAGCATAGGCCAAGCATTTATTCTCCATATGTGATAAACTTATGATTATGGTGATCCTATAAACCATGCTTTGTCTTTTTATAGTTATAAAGGGGAAAAGCAGCACTGATTTATGGTTTGTTAACCAATGCTCCTGACTGCTTTGTAAACAGAAATGTTCAGATGATCTGAACACACCTGGGGATTGCTGGACTTGTAGTATTTTACCCTTTCCAGGTCTATCTAAAGTTATGAGCATATGCAGAATCTGGGATATGGTTTCAGAGGGAAAGTAAGCACAGCAGATTGATGAGAGGTTTGCAATTTTCTAGTCACTCCGTTAGCATTCTGTTGAGTCTAAATTGGCATCTTTAGGCTCCTGACTAGAAGTGCTGTTCAGAAATTAGTTACAAGTAACCATTACAACAAATCTGTGGTACTTAGTGTTTTGTCTCAAACAATTTTTGCTTAAATTCAGAAGTGTTGGCTTTAAGAAGCCTAACATACAAGCCAAGGTACTATCTCCCAGGCATTCAGAATTAGATACAGAATATCTAAGTGTTCCCACAAATACTATTACTGATCTGTAGATGGTTGTCTATTTATAGCATATAATACAATCATTGAAAAATATAAGTTCAATGTAACATTAGACATGTTTTCATGGTGATATTGTGTTTTGATTGAATTTCCATGTTGAATTTTTTCAGTGTTTGTGTAAAGCACAAAGCAAACCAGCTGTTCTTTGGCATCTGCTAATAAAAACCTATGACTTAGAGTAAATAATAAAAAGTAATCTGCCTACTCACTGCTAATTAAACACAGAGTAGCTTTAGGATGATGTATATAGGGAAAAAATCATCAAATAGCATTCCACATATAAGGGCTTGAATTAACTCAGCGTTTTGAATGGACAAAGTGATACACAGTGGCCAGTTCAGCACTATTGCAGGAATTTCCTTCGGTTTCTGCAATGAGGCATTAAAAACACATTCTAAGTCAGAGCAGCCATAAGGCTAAATGACCTGTGTTTTTGACCTACTGTGTTCTCAGTCCTTGATAATAATGCGAGGAGTTAAAACAACAGTGTACTCAGGAGAGGAGCATGCCTCATGCCCCAGCCTGCACATATTGCCTTTCTGTCAATGTTTCAGAGAAATGCCAGCATGTGCTTATTTTATCAGAGTGCGTGCACGCACGTGTGTGTTAGCAAATAATCTAGTAACAACAGATGTACCGTAATTATGACTGAGCTGATTAAATTTCCAGGAAGAAATTATTTCTTTTTCTGTAATGGTTATTTCCATCACAATTCAAAACTCAGTACCGGATTCAGTCGGAGTCCTGCAATTTAATAGGAAAAGGATTTCAACCTTAAGTAGACAAAGTACTTTGCTAATTGCTGCTTAATGTCCTGGGGTTTAGAGATCGCACGGGCTGCCACAGTACGAAGGCAGCCTGTGGCACTGGCTGTGGAGTTAGGTACTCTCACTATGCTTCAGAAGAGGCTGTATCCTTTGATGGCTAATAGTAGTCCTACGCTTGCCAGGGTGTTCCTGCTGCAGAATTCAAAAGTATGGTTTGACAGCTCCAACTAGAGATCTCTATTCTCTCTTTGCTCCTATGAAACTTCCCCATGAAAGCAAAATTTTCTCAGCATCGGTTTCCATCTGTACAGGTTCACAAAGAGGATCAGCAAGAGACCAGACTGTACCTTCTTCAGGCCATGCCACAACACATCACATTTCAAAGGACCAAAGCAGAAGAGACAAAAACCTTAGCACTGAAGTCAAGAGAGGACCGGCCTCTTCGTGAACCTCTTTAGTTCGTTCTCCAGTGGTACATCAAATGGGGCAGAAATCATTCTCAGGGGTTTTATTTAAAAACGAACACAGTAGAAGTGGCTTCATACTTACAGAGGGTCTTTATCTACTGTGGACCTCAAAGAACAGGAGAAGCCTCACTGCTTAGTGAAGGAATATTTCTACGGACCAACCTTGCAATGAAGTGTTTTCAATTTACCAGCCTTTTCCCTTAATGTAACCAGTAGAAAAAATTGACACCCGTCTTTATAGTCTGCACACTTTTACAGTGTATCAATGGCCTGTATCTACACAGTTGTTGCTGTATTTTGCTAGGAATTTTCACCAAAAGTAAAAGAAAAACTTGCTTCCGCTGATAGTCTTAAGATACATGATATAAATTAGACCACTGAGCTGCAAGAATAGAAGAAAAAGGAACTGCAATATTTCTGTGCTGCCAAACTCATGGCAGAGTTCAGTCCTAGGCTGATGCTTGTCCTTTGCCCAGACTTTTGGATTTGCCCCTTGAATTTTGTTGTGAATGCTAGAGGGAGTTAGAAGTGATGTGCACGGACGGCATGATCTTGTGCTTACAAATATTGCTTTGCAAAAAAGCAGAGCTTATGAACTGTATTTCTGAAATATATTACATACCTTGAAGTTTTATGGATCCCCAATGTGCTTTATTTTAAGATTACTAGGACTCTTTCAGGCAGGGACAATAAGAATTCTGAAGGGAGCGCACTTTATTTTGAGAGACTATAACTATTTCTTTTTCTTGCTTAAAGTGACCAACTAGCAGTAGAAACACTGTAGTAGAAGCTTAGATTTCATTTTAATCCGGATTTATGAAATTATTCTTGTTTCAAAAGCCTTGCACAAGATAGAACAGGAAAGATGGGAGAAATAATAACCGTTTTCCATTTAAATATCCACTTTCTCCCCTGAAGGGATTCCAGAGCACTTTACAAGCCATCAGACTTAGTATGCCTCAGGGACCACTTCTCTGAAATGCCACATCCTCTGGGGTGGAGCCGAGCAGGCGTTTTCTTGCACGTAGTAGCAAAATACAATGCACTATCACAGAAACCGAGAAATGCCTTCTCCAGCTAAAACCGGTTAAGAGAAGCTGTAGTGCAGCACTCCTGAGGCCTCGTCAGTGTATACAGCAGAGTTAATGACCTGTAGCCACACTGTCCTTGAGCCCAAGGACAGCCCTGCTGCCCAGATGTGTTCCTACCTGCCTGCCGCGCTGCAGCGAGGGTTGTCCCCGGGCCAGGGTGCTTGGGGCCGTATGGCTGTCTGTTCCCTTCAGCTTCTCCTGAGATGAGTCGTGACAGTTCCTATTACTGCAAAAAACCTCAGGTACAGCCTCCATCTCCCTGGGTCTCAAACTCCCATCCCAAAAGTACTTCCCTGTGGCTACCCCTTTTTGTGTTCTGTCTGCACGGTTGGTAAACCCTAGGGGACAATTTTGAGCATAATAAGGTACGTCACCACAGAGCTGAATATCCTCCAAAAATTTTTATCATTTAACTGTTTTGATTATGTTTCTAAAATACTTCCTATTCCTACGGCTAAAGTGAGAGGTTCTTACTCGTAGCTTACATATGAACCTCACCTCCCTTCAGTCTTCCCCATCTGGATAGATGCCAAAGAAGATGCTGTATCCTTATGTTACACTATATTAAACCTCCTGGTTATAGATAGACGGTGAGTGACAAGAATGTGCATTGGGACACTAGTGTATTGGACAACCCTGGTTTCAGCAGGGAAACTCAATTCTCCTCTGCCTAAGGCTGGGACGCAATGCCCTCTGCGAGGGAATGGACTTCCACCAGTGAGTGGACAGATACTGAACTGCTTTCTCTGCCTATTAAGATCATTGCTAACAATTTTTCTTCCAGTGAAAGACTTTGACGTTTTCATATTTCTCCTAAAACCCAGTGGAGTACATCAACTTCTAAATTTATGAGGAAGAAGAATTCAAAAACATTTTGTTTTAGAAAATTCTACAATTCATCAGAAAGCTTTATTTTGTGGGTGTCAAGATGGTTCATGTTGTCACCGTAAATGTGACATGCAAGGATACAGTTTAGAATCAATCTTTTAAAAATTAAAATAAGTGAAGTTTCAGTGAAATGAAAACATAATGTTGAAAAGAAAGCAAACAAAGTAGAATTGAAACAAAAATAAAGAAAATTAAATACTATTTAAAACTGTTTTGAAAATGTTGTTGAAATTAAATGTTTTATCCAAAACATCCCAGTGTTTTTGAAACAGCATTTTTCAGTAAAAAAAAAAAAAAAGCCCTCATTCATCAGAGATTTTCCTTGCCTTTCCTTTCCTTTCCTTCATCTTAGTTAGAACCCCAGATAGTAGGTACTTTTTGCCACATTCTGGTATGGGTAGGAGACTTTGAATAGCTTCCAAAAGGAGCTTATTTTGAGGAGTCTTCTTCCAGATCACCTCCAAACATTTTGGGACTTATCATAAACAGTGAGAAAGCCAGAACTGATTAGGCAGCATAATTAAAATAAGAGCCAAAGAGAACTATTTTTGCTTTTGAGAAGCAGTACTTCCTTATCTTCTCTGCCTAAGAGTCCTGTATGCTATTGATTTACATCTGTAGAGGATTCTGACTGTCAAAATGAGCCTTTGATGGAAAATGAGCAACATTACTTGTTGAATTCTGCAGCCTTTTTATGTAGTCCAAGAGTAAAAGTAATACCACTGAGCAGCACAGTGTAAAGAATTGAAGATGGATCTGTCTGCCTGCACCTCAGGACACTGGGCATACAATACCAAAAGCTGTGTGCAGGGTTTAATGTATTTAGGATGCATCCCTGCTGCTAAACGCATCCAGTCCAAGGAGTTAACCATAGCCCTAAGCAAACTAGTGAAGAGTGGAAAATATTTTTGCTGATCAGGGCTAGCCCCTTTTAGGTAGGCTTAGGGGTAGCAGGCCACTTAACCGAAATCTTTATATATGGAACCGAGGGTAGGAATTGCAAGTCCTGGAATATGTCAGGACTTTATCACTACAGACAGGTAAGAGGAGAGATGGAGCCCTGCAGGTGGGTGGTGGTCCCTGACATGGAACGCAAACAAGTGTTGTCTCAGCAGCTCTGGTTGGTTCACTGTAAAAGAAATCCCAAAAGCAAACTAACATCCATGCAGTGCAGACAGCAAGGACACAGGATCCAGGGACTGCAATGAACTCAGGAACCAAATTATGTGCCAATGTAGACAAACCCTAAAAAG